>NW_027361779.1:20427500-21027500 GCF_039654945.1 Dendrobates tinctorius | reverse complement strand
TTTTTAGCGGTTTTTACCGCGGTTTTCACTATAAAACCGCTATAAAACCGCTAAAAATAAGCTGCACAGTCATTTCTATGCATTTTGCACTTTTTGTGCACATTGATGCGTTTTTTACCGCGAAAAAGCCGGAAAAAACGCAGCATGCACATTAATTTTGCGGATTTTTCCGCGGTTTAGGCTTCTCCCATGCTTTTAGAAACCGCTGCGGAAAAAAACGCGCAAAAAACGCCACAGAAAAATAGGTGCGGTTTCTGGGAAGGGATTCAGATTTTTGAGCAGAGATTTTCTGCAACGTGTGCACTTAGCCTTAACATGGAAAAAAATATTTTATTTATTTTTGGTTCATTTTATTATTCAGCATCACATTTGTTTTTCAATGTTAAAGGTGTAAAATATTTTACTACATTAAAAAAATGACCAAATAAATGTACAGTACTACTTTTTTATTACTGTACATTGCAATTCCATGATACTTTATAGCGATTTCAGCTTCAATTATACACACAAAGCTCCAGTTTCTTTTCAAATAGTAAATGAAGAAAGTTGGGTTGTCTGCTCTGCTGCCAAAGCTGGTGATTGGGGGTTAGTGGCAGAAGCATGGTAATGGTATGATAGTAGTTCTCACATTTCCTAGCAAAGTTATATATGCCTTAAAAAGAGAATAATTCAATGTTCATTCTCAAGAGGATCACTAGGAAACTGCTAAAAAGAGCAACAGTACACTTTTATTTCCCAATGCATTTGCATTAGTGTATTTTTGCATATGCTCCATATACAAAAGTTTTTGCGGCATATCAAAACAGTTTGTCACATTGATGAGAATTTTTCCATTTTGGGATAGCAGGAGAATTTTCTTGCATTCTTTTAATTATTCATTTGCCCAAGAGTAGGGATGGGCGAATCCTGAAATATTCGGAATCGCTAGGCTGTAACGAGTCTGACTTGGAAACTCGCTACTCGTTGCGAGTCTAGCGAGTCCAATGTTAATGAATGGGGATGTGAGTTTTGCAGCGATTCCTGTGCTGGGGAGGAGGAGAATGGGGATGCAGATTTTTTTTTTTGCAGAGTTTCTTAGCGATTTTGTGTCAGCAGCTGGACACAAAATCGCTAAGAAACTAGGATTGCTTGCATTAAACTGTTAAAAAACTAGCTAGGAGTTTTCTCTCTCTGTTTTGCAGCGATTCCTGTGCTGGGGAGGAGGAGAATGGGGATGCGAGGAGAGAGAGAGAGAGAGAGAACGAACTCCTAGCTAGTTTTTTCACAGTTTAATACAAGCAATCCTAGTTTCTTAGTGATTTTGTGTCCAGCTAGGACACACAAAACTAGCTAGGAGTTCTCTCTCTCTCTCCCCTCCAGCACAGGAATCGCTGCAAAACAGAGAGAGAGAACTCCTAGCTAGTTTTTTCACAGTTTAATACAAGCAATCCTAGTTTCTTAGCGATTTTGTGTCCAGCTGCTGACACAAAATCGCTAAGAAACTCTGCAAAAACTAGGATTGCCATTCATTTGCATTGGACTCGTTACTGTGCGAGTAATCGCTTGGAAACTCGCAGAGTACCGACTCCTGCGAGTCCCCTACTACTCGCAGAGTAACGAGTCCTAACGAGTAGATTCGCCCATCCCTACCCAAGAGTAAACTTTAAAAGATTTAGATTCCCTATATTAAAGCATATTTGTGTATTGTATTGAGTCATGTCCCAGTTCTTGTTGTTCTTATTTTATGTTTTCATTTTTTATCTTGCTTGTAAGTTTTCCTTTTATTTTTTCAAACGTTGTATCTGCTCTACTTTAGTTGAGTAACCGGTGGATGTTATTGTGTTTCTGTTTCTTCCTTTGTCAATACTTGAACTTATTAGCATCATTATCAGCACAGTAAGGTAATTGCAGGTAGGTTTGTGCTATGTCTGAGCTCTAAATTCTCCCAAAAAGTCAAACTAACATGCTTATGGATTCATGGTTGCCATAAGTGTGTCCTCTTGACATATATACGTGTGTATAGCTAGAGGTATGACTACATAGCGAGGTATAAAATGGTATGCAAGTAGAATGGAAAAATTGCAGCTCCAATGTAGAGATCTCTAGTGTGACCACTTTGGAAATACTGTGTTTCGTTCTGGAGAGCTCATCTACAAAACGATATTCATATAATAGAATGTGTTCATAGATGGGCTACAAATATATGGATGGTTCTCAAGCCCCAAATTTATTGGAAGACGCCAAAATTGTATATCCTGGAGGAATATTGAAAATGGAGAGACACCATCATATCTTTAAAATATGATAAAGGTTTAGCTAAGCTTCAGGAGGGAAATATTTGTATTAAAATAATAAATGGAAGAAAAAGATGATAAAACCTTAAAGAGTAACAGTTGTTTTATTTTTATTTTAAAAATCAATAGTACACATGAAAATAAGCAACGTTGTAATATACAGTCATGGCTGAAAGTTTTGGCACCCTTCAAATTGTTCCAGAAAATTAAGTATTTCTTCCAGAAATTTATTGCAAGTACACATGTTTTGTTATACACATGTTTATTTTCTTTGTGTGTTTTGGAACAACACTAAACAATAGAGAATAAAAAAGACAATTTGGACATAATTTCTCACAAAACCCCCAATGATGTGCTTTGCCAAACAACTCTCTCTTGGTCTCATGTGTCCAAAGACACTTTCTCAGAAAGATTTTGGCTTACTCACATACATTTTGACAAACGTTAGTCCAATTTTTTATGTCTCTGTCAGCAGTGGGGTCTTCCTAGGCCTCCTGCCATAGTGTTTCATTTCATTCAAATGTCAAAGGGTAGATTGTGTTGACACTGATGCACCCTGAGCCTGCAGGACAGTTTGAACTTCTTTGGAACTTCATTGGGACTGCTTATCCACGATCTGGACTATCTGGTGATGTAACATATCATCAATTTTTTTCTGACGTCCATGTCCAGGGAGATTTGCTACAGTGCCATGGGTTGTAAATTTTTTGATTATGCTGCACACCATAGTCAAAGGAACATAAAGATCCCTGGATATGGACTTGTTTCCTTAAGATTGTTAATATTTTTTAACAATTTTGGCTCTCCATGCTTAGTGTGGCACACACAGACACACAAAGCAAAGATTGAGTCAAATTTTCCCTTTTTTATGTGGTTTCAGGTGTGATTTTCAGATTGTTCACACCTTTTACTTGCCATAGATGAGTTTGATTGTGCATCAAATGCTTGAAACAAAGTTCTTTACCAACAATTTTGGAAAGGTGACAACAATTTTGTCAAGCCCATTATATTTTTTTAAATTATGTACAGTTTGCTTTTATCTCTGTATTTTTTTGCTGTTCTAGTAACACAATGGAAATAAACATGTGGAAAACAAAACATGTGCAAATGCAATAATTTTCTTGGAAATATGCTTCATTTTCTGGGTCATTTTCAAAGGGTTCCAACACTTTCGGCCATGACTGTATTTTACTTGAGAAATCTGCTTCTTTCTCAGTCCAGATCTACCAATTTCAAAATTCTCAAGACACAGGCCATTCCATGATGAGACTTGCTAGAAAAATCACTGTGCACTTTATGGTCACTGCAAGAGATGCACAAGATTTTGGGCTTTTTTTCTATTACATCCACAACTCACTCTTCTACTACCTAAGCAATTGATGAAAAAATATGGCAGAATGTAAAGTCTGACCTTTTAAAAATGAAAAAAGTGGTTCCAAGTTGTTTCTTAAAAATGAAAAATGTGTCCTTATTTTATTTCCCCATTCCCTCTCCCACACCCCACAGTTAAGTTCTAGCCCTCTAGAACACTCTATATTGGTCAAGACCCAAAACTGATGGCTTGAAGAAACTACCTGAATTTTTTCATTCCCGGAGCTAACAACCAGGGAGCCATATCCCACTATCTTATAAAGTAAATCACACTTGCTCTCAAAATGTTATTGCATAGATATTGATGACCAATGAGAACAAAGCAAAAGAGGAGAAATTAATTTTTCACCTACATTCAAGAACAGCAAAAGATCAGCAATTAAACTAGAACATCTACCTTAGATGGTCTCTCAGAGTTTCTAGGTGATGTCCCACTCGCATACTTTTGAACAGGGGTTCATCTTGTAAAAAGTGCTCCTGTCAACCTCCCTCCATTCTAAATCATCCAACTTCATATACATAACTGGAGCACTTGTAGAATTGTATTTAAATGCTTTGTTATAAAATATCCAATATTGTTCAGTTTAGCAGTATGACATCATATAGTAGAGGCAAATAATCACCTACAATAGAAAGGAGCATGCCTTGAAAGGTCGCTAAACCTGATGAAGCTTACACTGACTTCGACGTCTCTGCAAACGCTTGCGGAAAAGGAAAATTTCTTGAAAATACATGTGCTGATTATTTGTCAATACTATATGATGTCATTTTGCTGTAACGTTATTGAATATTTAATAAAGAAGCAGTTACAGATATTTATATGAAGTTTGACATCACACTCATAATCACAGTTAGGAAAAGCATGCTTTATAAAAAATAATCTCATTAGATAGACAACATTGTCCAAAAACTACTTCAATGCCAACATCTTAGGCTTTTGACCCGACTGCAACGAGAACAAGATTGGTGACTAATCAGCTGTCACAATAAGCTGGTAGACAAGCATAATTCCTTGGAGAATCATGGTTAATAGGTCAAAGTAAAACTCAAGAAGTCAATCCACATTAAACCATCTACAGATCTTAAGCATTTTTGAAAATATCTTTCCCCCTGAACTCAATCTAAAAGAAAAGTTTAAAACTATTCTCCCCATTCTCACACCTTTGGAGTAAACAATAGATACACTGTAGTAAATCTCACGATGATCTATTTTTATCATGTAAAATATAGGATCCTCATGGAAGAGAAGAGACAGGCTCCCAGACAGATATTCTCGTACCTCCCTCTACCTTAGGCTCTCAACCACCATGTTTCAACGTTACAGCCAACTCTACATCACTACTACAACCCTTACAGAGCACCTAATCAAATATAAGTGGGGCTTCGTCATCAAACTCATTATCACCAGGAATGGAATACCATCACATTTCCAAAATAGAGGTCTCTCTCTATGGTGCAAATGGGAGTTGATGCCTCAAAAGCCTACTTCTACACAACATTCAAGGTACCCTACACACCCTGTGATTAAGTTAATATTGTGCTGTACTAAATATGTCTCTAAAAATTGCAGTAGTGCAAAGCCTTAAGGGAAGAATTGCAACTTCTAGAATCAAAATATGATAATGATCTTAACAGATTGTGCATGACTTGCTGCTACATAGATAGTAAAACACTAGGGGTGTTCATAGCAAAGCAATTTAAAAAGCAACTTTAAAAAGAATGATCTTTTGGTGGCTAAGCAAAGTACTAACGTTTCTGAGGACTGCATGAGGTAGCAGCTGAGACACTGAATTTAGCGATGTGTCATTTATTAGGCTATATGCTGTTGTTTCCAAACAATGAAAGCTTTATCACTAGGAGATTAGCACTGCTGGACCACAGTGCAGTTGAACCTTAGTCTGACCACGCCCCCTCCTCTGATAATTCTCTCACTGTTAATAGAGATTGTACACAGAAAGCTGTGATGTGAGCCTGGTTAGCCTTCTGAGCGCTGCCTAATGCTACAGTACATCTAAGAACTCTGATTGTATCACAACTGCTGCACCCAGTAAACTAAGTGATACATCATTGGAATCAGAGTATCTTTTCCTACATTATGCTGCTATCAGATGAGGTAGGACCAACCTGGTGACAGATTCCCTTTAATACCCTGAATGTAGTTCAGAAATTACTCACTAGGTTTGGAAAACTCTCATACTATAAAATCAGAATTACAAAATTTTACCTTATTAGTATAGACATCAATGGAGAAACCAACACATTTTTTAGGAAAAATTAGCTATTGTCAAGGTTCCACCCCTCAGTGCATCTGGCATGCAGTTACTGATGGCTCAGCGGTCCAATCCGGGGTGTGCTAAAGCTGTCAGTACTTTGATTGACAGCTCAGTTGTCCAATTAGGTGCACTGGCATGCAGAGTTGTCAGTGTGTCAATTAACAGCTTGGCTGTTGTGAACTCATTTTCTGGTCTACCAGTTGTGAGTTCTCCTTCCGAGCTCCCTCTGGTGGTAACAGGAGGTAGTGAGGTTGATTTAATTAGTAGATATCTGCCACCTGATGATGAGGATAACGTTTGGATCTCTGGAATCTCAGACTGGATTTAAGACAGCCGACGCCCTATTCTGGTGCTGGTGATTCCTTCTGGCTTTTCAGCTCTGTTCCAGTCATCTCAAGCTAAGTGTTTCTACTAATGTTCATACTTGATTTTGTTGGTCTATTCAGTTTTTTGTGTGGTCAGCCAGCCCCGGCTGGGGCTGTGCTGAATTTCCACTCTTATTTATCTGTATTTGCCAATTTGCTTTTGTCCCTTATTAGATTGGCCTCTTTTTTGCTCTGTCTCAGAATATTTCAGAGTGCTGATATAGTGGGAGAAGTCTAGTGACTTCAGGGTTAATTTTGTTATCAGAAGTGTTGGAAATTATTTTTGTAGGGTTTTTTGGGCAGATTGCAGACAGTGTCTTTCCTTTCCTGTCCTTTCTAGTTAGTTTGGGCCCCATCATTTGCTCAGCCTATTTTCCTGCCTGTGTTTGTGTTTTCATCTTGTTTCACTGTCAATACATGTGTGGGGGCTGTCTATTCCTTTGGGGTCTGCTCTGGGGCAGTTAGTTTTCCCCTTTTCTTGCTTTAGGCTTATTTAGTCCTCTGGCTGTGACAAGGTGTCTAGATTCATCGTAGGAATGCTCCACGGCTGCTGCTAGTTGTGTGGTTAGGATCAAGGGTCTGCAATCTGCATAGTTACCAACCTCTCTGGTTTTCTGTGACTTAGCTTGTTTAGTTTTCCTCCTCGGTGACTCATTCAAAACACTCGGCCTTCCAATCTGAGAATGGAAGGCACTGGCTGTCTCCAGGTGTTCATTATCCCAGGTGATAGCCAGGCTACTTATCTGGGCTTTTACTCCTCTGTCAGACATACATAAAGCTAAGTATGGTTTGTCTCTTTGTGTCTTGCGTTATGTTTGTAGATCTTTCATTGCTTGATGTTGGACCTCATTCTAACCATCCATCTGTTTAACCCCTTCTTCTCTGATCTGCTATCCTCTTGGTATTCTGACCTCAGAACATTACCTGATTACACCTTTTTCTCTTCATTCTGTGTATGATATACCTTCCTGACTTTTAACCTTGGACTTCTGACTATCCTATCCCACAACTTGACTATGAGAATTGACTCATCATCACAGCTATGCTTTACAATGCAGCTGAAATGGTTAATGAAAGTTTACTGTATTGTTAGAGATTTGTGATGTAATATATCATCTGACCAGTAGAGGGCAGCAAAGAGAGGCTGGAGTTGGAGGGCAGGGTTTTTTGCTATTGGTGTGCAGTTGGAAGACGAGTCCGAGTCGACGTGAAGGTGTGGATCCTTGGAGAAACTCTGGATAGGAAGTTGTGAGTCTGGATATGTTGTTTGGTGACTCTCTGATGTGTTGTTCAGCTTGTCATGAGCTGACTCGGTGAGAACCAAGTACACAGCATCTTGGACTATGCCACGTTAGGCCTTATCACTAAGGACTTAGGGAAGCCCTCTGTTGGAGAGGTCAGCTTTCCTGAAGAGCTTCAAGATGGCATTTTCTGTCTCTAAGGACTTGTTTCAGGACATACCGGTACCATCATACATATGAATGTATATGCACATATATAACTAGCCTTATAGAGGTCCAGATAGTTAGGAGAAAAGGCCTCTTCTGTAAAAGACACTTTGAAAATTGTTCCGAGTAGGCAATTACTAAAGTACTGGCACAATACTATTGCTTCATTGATGTATGCATAGAAAGGATTAATCGCATTGTATTTTGCTCTCATATAACTGTTAATTCCTTTTTAGTGTACCTGTGTATACTCTTGGTCGGTATTATTGAGAGTAACTGCTGTCATTGCATTTGTTAGTTATATACTGTTTACCTTTCCTTTGTTTTATAAACTTGTTGGTAATCATTCATATTATATTATCTAATCTTTGTGCGTGTCTGCTGATTGTTGTTGTTCCTCTCTTCCTGTGCTCGGTCGTCATCTGTGCTTCAAAGCTACAATGAAACTTTGCATAGCTTAATTTGTGTTCACTTTTTTCAGTGGGCGCCTAACACATTATGTTGCCATATACAGTATGTCTCTTATAATAGAGCATTCTTGTGGTCAAAACATTCATTTTGTCACAAAATATTTCATCTGCAGCTAATTCCGTTCCACAATCTCTGTACTTTACATTGCCAGTCAACACATAAATATACAACCGTGATTAAGGCTACTTTCACACTTCCGTCGGGGACATTCCGGCGGTGTGCGGCGAAAAGCCGGAGTGCCGGAAGCGGCCATGAACGGATGCACCAGAGTGAGATGCGGCTAAAGTTCCGGCGCTTGTCACGGGGCATGAAGGCGCGCAGTATGGGTTAAACTTACGGCGCCTGTCACGATGGAAGTAGAGCAGTGCAGAACGGGGGAAGGAGAAGGAGAGGGGGAGAGGGAGAGAGTGAGAATCAATCCGGGCATGTGCAGAGGGCAAAAGCCTGAAAGCGGTGGCCGGATCAGGCGTTACACTGATCCGGCGGCCGGAAGTCCTCATACGCTTTCATGCTGACACAGTGCCGGCAGCACCGCATCTACGCCGGATTTTTACGCCGGATGAAAAAACGTTACAGCATGCGTTCTGTCCGGCAGCCGGACACCATATTTAAGCCGGATCCGGCAAAAACCGTAACAAACGCAGGCACATGCGGTGCGATCCGGTGCATGTTATAATCAATGAGAAAAAACCGCATCCGGCGGTAAAAAAACCCCAATCCATTTTTTCACACACATGCCGGATTGCAGCTGACGGCGAAAACCGGATGTGTGAACGAGGCCTAAATTAGTGTGACTGAATACAATAATTATTTTATTCTGTTACTGCAATTTAGGTGATGATAACTACATAAAGAAAATAAAATATTAAATAGCAAACTTATCCTTTGGGTAATCTCTATAAATGTAAGACATGATCAGACTTCTAAGCAGTTGACAACAATTGTCCCACTTCTATCAGGTTTAAAATTGGAGGGGATTTACTTTTCACATTAGGTATACATTGAAGCCTGGGTGGAATGTGGCTACATTCCAACTCCATGTTTGATGTCTTCATTTTCAAGACTTTTTTTTCTTCCAGATAATCCAGCAAAGAAAACAAACTTTTGTCACAGTAATAAATTGGAGGATTCAAACTTCCCAGCAGAAGACAATCACATATTTATTGACACTTTGTTAATGTGAAACAGAAGATTTGAATTTCTGTACATTTCCCCTCTGAAATATAAAGTGCTGCAGAATGTTGGCACTATAGAAATAAAAATTCTTATTATTTTCTAGGCTAGAAGAGTAAGCACAACATCTGCAAGAACCCAGCATAACATGTTATTCCCATCTCAAGTGCTGTGTTTCTCAAGTAGAGTCATGCACCTGCCTCTAGTCTAACAGCAGTGATTGAAGCAGCTTGGATCATTGCTATTTAGCTACTTAAATGCTGATGGATACATTTTACGGCACTATCACGGTGCAGTGATAATTGGGTCACCCGACATCCCTCAACCCACAATGCTATAGAGGGGTGCTGATGGTTAGCCATGGCAGGCAAAGGCCTAAAGAACGTTTCCAAAGGAGATCATTAAATTGACTATGTACTCCAACATCAAAGTATACACGTGGAAAGAAAAACAGAATTGCTGTTTTTTAGTCATTTCTCTTCTTTAAAGATATCCAATGAAAAGCGATCAAAGCATCATATGCATCTCAACATGAAGCATGATACTAATGAAAATTGTAGCTCAATACACAAAAAACAAGCACTTAAATAGTACTACTGATGGAAAAGTAAAAAAATACAGGTCTCAGAAAATGGCAATACAGAAGAAAATTTTGGAATTGCAATTTTGTTCCCATGTTTCAGCATATTATATGGTAAAATGAAATGTATCATTCAAAACTACAACTCACCCTTGTAAAGAAAGGCCTCATATTACTTTGTTGATAGAAAAATAAAAAACTTATGAGTCCTGAGAGAAGTGAGGAAAAAACAAAAGTGCACAAGTGAAAACTGGCTGTGGTGGAAAGGGATTAGATGCTTAAAAAGACTAAAAAGCATTGTAAAATAAAATTAAAAAAAAGTTAGTTTAAACAATAAAAATGTTTTCTTATTTAAATAAAAAAGAGAACTGCCCCCACAAAAAGATACATATTTGGAATTGATACATAAGAGTTCTTTAAAACTATTTAGTGTTTTATCCTGCATCATAAAGCAGTAAAAAGTGATGTTGAATACAAAGCCAGAATTGCTGTTTTTGTTAGTTCTGCCTAACAAGAAAAAATAAGTAAAAGTGATAACAAAATGATTTATAAAACTACAGCTCATTCTGTAAAAAAGCTCTCACATAACTTTGTAAACAAAAAAATGTTATGGTCCTCAGATTATGGTGATGTGACTTTATCTTATTTTTTTAGAAAAGCAGTAAAGCATGAAAACCTTTTTTACTACTTGTTTTGTCAGAAACATATAGACCTGTAGAATAAAGATAACATGTCTGTCATTATAATGTAAATAAGATGTATGGTTTACTTTCCAGAACATTCCCTGTCTTGTCACACACACACTGCAGATGTGACCCCCCTAACAGCCCCTGCACCAGGGGAGCTCTCTCACTTGCTTGCCTGTAATCCTAAACCCCCCTGATACCTCCCTCAGGAATGTGGTAATTAGCAGAGATCAGTTCTTTGTGTAAAACAAGACATGTGCTGTCCCTTTGTATGTGTGAGAGATATTAAAGAAGGGCATAATTCAACACCAGTTTATATTATGAATATGAAAATTACATATTTGGGACATGCTTCGACGGGCTATTCAGCCTGTGTTTTTGCAGACTCCAGCTTCAGCAGAATCCAAGAAATGGATTCCTGCACAGCCGAGTCAGCCCGGTGCCTCACGTTTGGACTTGAATGAATGCCAGCGTCATGCTGAATAAGGTGATACTCTGTTCGTCACTATACGAGGTACCCTCTCTGAGATATGATAATTAAGAATTTTGTAACAAAATGTCCTTCCTGGCAGATAGGGGAGGGTTTCTGTAACCCAGCCCCTTTAGTGATGTCACAGCCCAGAGGTATAAGTTACTCTCAGTCAGTATGGAGCTAGTCTTTGTCCTGGAAGCTGGATGCAGGACAAATCTGTGATGCACCATGAGGTATCGCCCATCCCCCACACCGCATGGTCAGCCTGAAATAATCTAACCAAAATGTGAGTGTTTCTTTTTTAATCCCTGTTATTTTGCAATTGCCTTGTACATACTTTAATTGTCTCATATTGTAAAATCTTTTTATACCTTCTGTAAACACTGCCTACCTTTTGGAGTAAAATATAAAATTACTAGTTCCATTTCTCCTTGCTCTATAATGAATTTGCATGTTCTTTGATGTGAATTACGCTACTAATTTGGGTTGGCATTGGACCACCTTTAATAATTAAGAAATATTAATTAAGAAATTGGAGCTGGTGGCAGCGAAGTGTGTTCTGGGCTAGTTGGGTAAAGTTGGCAGTGACGGAGCAGGTTTTATAAGCTTATTGTCTAGCTGTGGCTAGGATCAGTTATAATTCCCTCGCTGCAGTCTGCCTAATAGCCAGTACACATCCAAGCAGGCCCGTCCGGCGACTAGTTATCCTAGGTGCAGTTCCCTGACTGACCTGAGGGTAAGGGGGGCGCCGGCAAGCTGCAAGTTCCAAAGCGGAACTGGAAAGTGGGATATACATAAATCCCTGCAGTTCATGACACATTAGCAGGGGTGGGATACCTAAAATAAGCCCTCCTGTGGAAAATTGATAGGTCGATAGACTAGCTTGCTGTTTTTCATCACATTTGGTGGCAGAGGTGGGATAACTTAAATAAGCCCCCTGCGAATGTGATATAGGTGCTGTGTGTGGTGAGAGTTTTTCTAACAATGTCAATTAAGCTTAATACTGAAACTAGTTTTAAAATTAAATAATCCTGAATTATTGTTTATTTTTGTTCATTCTGCCAGCCATAAAGTGTAATAAAAAGTCATAAAAAGTTATATGCAACCCTGGAGAGGTAAGAGACATCACAATACAAAGGGATCACCAACAAATAATCAATATTTATATAAATAGCAAGACAACAGGACTACATATGTAAAAGCAAGTAAAAAGTCTGCTAATCCAAACAATAGAGCATATATATACATGAAATTATTGTAGTAAAGGAAAGTCTGGTAATTAAATATCAATATCAAAACAAAAATAGAATGTGTGAGAACAGAATATATTACATAAGAAATACATAATTATAATAAATTGACGTTACATCGTAAACATCGGTTTAAATAACAATAAGAGTTAAGGAAAAATAATAATTTACATGATGTAAAAGACAAGGGAAACCTGTATAATAGACAAAGGTGAGATGAAGGAAGGAAACCCCACGTGTATCGCCAGCAAAGTGTGGCTTCCTCAGGGGTAAAGTTAGGAAGTAATGTGCAATACAAATTAATAACAACTTAACACATGGAAAAATAGCCCTTGTGTCTATATTGACTGAAAAATGAAACACTCAGGATAGAACAACAAAAAAAGTGTTTTTTTTTCAGAGTACTTATTGAATAAAAGTAATATGACATAAACTAAACATTTAAAATTTGGTATCAGCATAACCATGTTAACTCACAGATATAAAATGCTTTATTTGTGCAGCACAGTGAACAACATACAATTTAAAACCTAAAACATAGAATTTATGTTTTTCTACTCCTCCCCATAAGAAGTTTTATTATGTACTAGCTGAAGAGCCCGGCGCTGCCCGGGCATAGTAACTAACTGTGGTTAGTTATAGAAAATTATAATTATCCTCCATCCCATAATCCCGTGCCCATATACCCATCATACATATCCACGATCCCATAGGCCTGTGCCCATATACCCATCATACATATCCTCCATCCCATAGTCGAGTTCCCATATACCCATCGCACATCCTCCATCCCATAGTCCCATGCCCATATACCCATCACACATCCTCCATTCCATAGTCCCATGCCCATATACCCATCACACATCCTGCATCCCATAGTCCCGTGCCCATATACATATCCGCCATCCCATAGTCCTGTGCCCATATACCCGTCAAACATATCCTCTATCCCATAGTCCAATGCCCATATACCCATCACACATCCTCCATCCCATAGTCCCGTGCCCATATACATATCCGCCATCCCATAGTCCCGTGCCCATATACCCATCATACATATCCTCCATCCCATAGTCCCGTGACCATATACATATCCTCCATCCCATAGTCCCATGCCCATATACCCATCATACATCCTCTATCCCATAGTCCCATGCCCATATACCCATCACACATCCTCCATCCCATAGTCCCATGCCCATATACCCATCATACATATCCTCTATCCCATAGTCAAGTGCCCATATACCCATTACACATCCTCCATCCCATAGGCCAGTGCCCATATACCCATCACACATCCTCCATCCCATAGGCCAGTGCCCATATACCCATCATACATATCCTCCATCCCATAGTCAAGTGCCCATATACCCATCACACATCCTTTATCCCATAGTCCCATGCCCATATACCCATCACACATCCTCCATCCCATAGTCCCATGCCCATATACCCATCATACATATTCGCCATTCCATAGTCGAGTGCCCATATACCCATCATACATATCCGCCATCCCATAGTCCTGTGCCCATATACCCGTCATACATATCCTCCATCCCATAGTCCAGTGCCCATATACCCATCACACATCCTCCATCCCATAGTCCCGTGCCCATATACCCGTCATACATATCGTCCATCCATAGTCCCGTGCCCATATACCCGTCATACATATCCTCCATCCCATAGTCAAGTGCCCATATACCCATTACACATCCTCCATCCCATAGGCCAGTGCCCATATACCCATCACACATCCTCCATCCCATAGGCCAGTGCCCATATACCCATCATACATATCCTCCATCCCATAGTCAAGTGCCCATATACCCATCACACATCCTTTATCCCATAGTCCCATGCCCATATACCCATCACACATCCTCCATCCAATAGTCCCATGCCCATATACCCATCATACATATTCGCCATTCCATAGTCGAGTGCCCATATACCCATCATACATATCCGCCATCCCATAGTCCTGTGCCCATATACCCGTCATACATATCCTCCATCCCATAGTCCAGTGCCCATATACCCATCACACATCCTCCATCCCATAGTCCCGTGCCCATATACCCGTCATACATATCGTCCATCCCATAGTCCCGTGCCCATATACCCGTCATACATATCCTCCATCCCATAGTCCAGTGCCCATATACCCATCACACATCCTCCATCCCATAGTCCCGTGCCCATATACCCATCATACATATCCACCATCCCATAGGCCCGTGCCCATATACCCGTCATACATATCCTCCATCCCATAGTCCAGTGCCCATATACCCATCACACATCCTCCATCCCATAGTCAACCATTATGACATAATGAGCGGCAGCAGGTCTTGCAACCTCTGATAACATCAGCGTCGCCATGGCAACCATTGTGACATCATAATGAGGGGCGGGGCTTGATACGCACACACTGCTTCCCCAGTATGCAAATAGGGGCATTGTGACATCATAATGAGGGGCGGGGCTTGACGCACACACACTTTTTCCCCAGTATGTAGATAGGGGCAAAATTGTTTGGTGAATTGGAACGTGCGCGGTTAAAATTTCGCCTCACAACATAGCTTAGGACGCTTTCGGGGTCCAGACGTATGACTGTGCCAAATTTTGTGGCTGTAGCTGCGACGGTGCGGATGCCTATCCCGGACATACACACATGCACACACACACACATACATACATACATACACACATACATACACACTTTGAGCTTTATATATTAGATTCCTAACTCTTCTTGCAAAAAAAATCAATCCTTCTCTAACCAACAATCAAACATGACATTGCAACAGTTTTAGCATGTTAAACTGGCTAAACCATGGAATATCGTCTGTTTTTATTTTTTAAGCTATCATTTGTATTGCAGAGATATTAGGTTGTAAAGTTTGTAATTTATGGCAAGCCCATTGGGGCATTATCTGAAATTTGCCTCTTGGGAATATACTTTTTCTCTGATGGAAAACGAAATATTTTCTCAAATTCCAGGAGCCTAGCAAGTAAAATGTCTACTGTAAGAAGACATTGATATAGTAGAGACATGGTTTCTTCACATGATTTGTCTATAATATTTCCAGGTCTGTCTTACAGAAAGACATGGGAAAAAGGAGAAGAGGAGCATTTTTATATGGTAGGTGTGTTATATGAAAGTGAGTGTGATAGAGACAATAAGGGTGGAAGATTAATATCTTGTGAGTGGAAATACATAGTGAGGTAAACACTAAAAAGTTATTTTTGGTATAATCTGTAAATACCCCAACATGACTTAACAGTCAGAAGGTTAGCTCCTTAATCAGATGGTGCATCCATGCTGCATAAACTTCTCCAACTTGTTGCTGGAAAATTTTAAGGGGCAAGTTTGTGAAAAACCCAACGAAAGACAGTGCTCTGTTGGATTTGGTGATTTCTAACAATGCTAAGCTTGTTGGGAATGTCACTGTTTGTCAAAATTTTGGTAACAGTAAGAATAATATAATTTTGTTTTTAAAGTGTTAACAAATGCCCCATCAGATAGTATGACCTACTTTGAAAAGGGCCAATTTGTCACAAAGTGACTGTCCTAGCGTGACACGACCCAACGATTGGTCAGTCACCAAACGGCAGAACAAAAAAACATACCAAGAAACACCAGGGACACAATAACAATGGTGGGCCCTGTCGATAGGGAACGGGGGAATGGACACCTCCTGAACTCACCTAAGGATGTGGCCTGATCTCCCTATCATCCCTATATGCGCTTTTTCACCCTGTTGCCGAGCAGGATAGCTAAACCCTCACTTGCCCTGCTCTTATCCCTAAGAAGGAATTGGCAAGTGAGCACACTGGTCCCACCGTTGCAATAAGACAGCACAAGGTAAGGTAAGACAGACACCAAAAGGGAATGGGGAACAAAAATACAACACTTAGCTTTCTCTGCTGCAATGCACTGTACAGAGGAAGGCACCAGATCACAGCATTCAGCTGAAGCACCACTGCACCAGAAAGCTCCTCTCCACCTTGGTTGGTCTCCTAAAGGACCTGTATAACCAACAGTCAGCTGATGAATCAGGTGACCTTTTAAAGGATGATAGGAGTGGTCACCACTTGCATCAGCAAACTCAGCAGCAATGCAATTACACCAGCAGGCCAGCGGGGGAAAAAACTGACATTAACACCGAATGGCCTGAAACAAAAGAGTTTTAATATGAAGAGCCAGATCTGCCACAGATCCAAAAATGGATTGTGACAGTACCCCGCTTTCAATGAGGGGCCTCTGGACCCTCCACACCAGACCTCAGCATAAAACATCCTACGGTGAGGATGTCTCAATCCACCAATCAGACTGCAGAATGTATTCAAGAGATAATATGGATAGATGAACAAAATAAAACACTCACATGGATTACACCTACTGTTAGAAAGACAACTGACAAAAAATGGACATTTAGAATATAGAAATCTGTTGGATCAGATCTAGCTTTTATAAAGAGCTCCAAAAAAATAAAATATTTTATGTACAAGCTGAACACCAGGTATCCAAGGAAAGCAATTTGGGGCATCCACTTGGCAATTCAATGTGGATAAATGTATAGTTATGCACCTGAACACTAATAAAGAACAGTTATCATGTGGTCCAGGTGGAGTGAAACTAGGAAAGTTGCTTCTAGAGAAGTGGTCATACATGTAGGTCACAGGCTAAATAAAAGCAAACAATGGCATCAAATGCCTCAAAGGCCATCAACATATTGTCATATATTGAGAAAAAAAGGTATGGACTCATGGAACAGGGATGTATTACTGCCACTATACAAATGGTTAAAGTGGCCTCAACTATAATGGGTACTAGTACATAGAAAGATGTCCTAGATTTAGAAAAGACACATAGAGGAGTCACAAAACTAATATGGAGAATGAAATATCCTACTTATAAGATAAGATAATCCTTTAATCATCCCACCATGGGGAAATTCAGAATGAGGAAAGATTTAAATGAACTCAAGTGGCGCTAGGTGCAAGATCCTGTCGCTTTCTCATAGAAGTCTAGCCTGAGGGTTGGACTTGCTCTGTAACTCAACTGAGCTAACCGCACACATGAAGGAGACAGATGCTAAGCCAAGCGAGTAGTTACCCAGTCCTAACCCTACCTGCCCACATAATACTTCTCTGCGTATAGACCGACACACTCGAACATGCAACCAGCGTGATAGAGTATCCACTAACATACACCACACATTAGTGATACTATTGCGCCCACATGAGCTGCTGGGAGCCTTTTATACATTTGGCTCCACCCCACACACTCACACCCAGTCAGCTGATTCATCGCCGTGGGCCAATACAAAGCTGCCACCTCGCCAGAGCAGCAAACGTCCAACCACCAATGAGCAGAGGCTACATCAGGGACATGCTCAGTCAGGTGAACTCTGGACTTAGACTCCCAAGCATCAGGCTTCACTGGTTACCATAATCTATCGCTGGTTACCATAGACTTGGCTGGAAAGCCCGCAGTAACCAAACAAATATCACAAACCTGAGCAATACGTTCGGAATGACGTCTGTGCTGATCAGCACTCGCAGCGGCCGAGCCAGAATGGGAGACCAAAGCGCCAGGTAATCTATGGGAGAATCCGGATGCCTAACACATGCTGTCCATTTCCTTGTGATCCTCCTTGAGATGATTCTACTCCTTCATTGGAGTCCAGCTGTGTTTAATTAAACTGATAGGACTCAATTTGGAAAGGCACACACCTGTCTATATAAGACTTCACAGCTCACAGTGCATGTCAGACCAAATGAGAATCTTGAGGTTAAAGGAACTGGCCAAGGTGTTCAGAGACAGAATTTTGGCAAGGCACAGATCTGCCAAGGTTACAAAATAATTTCTGCAGTACTCAAGGTTCCCAAGAGCACAGTGGCCTCCATAATCCTTAAATGGATGAAGTTTGGGACCACCAGAAGTCTTCCTAGACCTGGCCGTCCAGCCAATTTGAGCAATTGTGGGAGAAGAGCCTTGTGAGAGAGATAAATAAGAACCCCAAGATTACTGTGGCTAAGTTCCAGAGATGCAGTAGGGAGATGTATCACTGCAGCCCTCCACAGTCGGCCTTTATGGCAGATTGGCCTGATGGAAGCCTATCCTCAGTGCAAGACATATGAAAGCCCACATAGAGATTGCTGAAAAACACATGAAGGACTCCAAGACTATGAGAAATAAGGTTCTCTGGTCTGATGAGATAAAGATAGACCTTTTTGGTGATAATTCTAAGTGTTATGTGAAAAGAAAATCAGGCACTGCTCATCATCTGCCCAAAACAATGTTTTTCAGCTGCAGGGACAGGAAGACTGGTTGCCATTGAAGGAAACATGAATGCAGCCAAGTACAGAGATATCCTGGATGAAAACCTCTTCCAGAGAGCTCTGGACCTCAGACTTGGCCGAAGGTTCACCTTCCAACCAGACAATGACCCTAAGTACATAGCTAAAATAACAAGGGAGTGGCTTCAGAACAACTCTGTGACCATTCTTGACTGGCCCAAACACAGCCCTGACCTAAACCCAATTCAGCATCTCTGAAGAGACCTGAAAATGGCTGTCCACCAATGTTCACCATACAACCTGACAGAACTAAAGAGCATCTGCAAGGAAGAATGGCAGAGGATCCCCAAATCAAGGTGTGAAAAACTTGATGCATCATTCCCGAGAAGACTCATGACTGTACTAGCTCAAAAGGTTGCTTCTACTCAACACTGATCAAAGTGTCTGAATACTTATGACCATGTGATATTTCAGATTTTCTTTTTTAATAAATTTGCAAAATTTTCAACATTACTGGCCTTTTTCAGTCAAGATGGGGTGCAGAGTATACATTAATGAGAAACAATGAATTTACCAAATGGCTGCAATGAAACAAAGAGTGAAACATTTATAGGGTTCTGAATACTTTCCCTACCCACTGCATACCCCTTTCCTATATTCTTTCCCATCCCTGGATTGGACTTGATTCAGAGGTCTTTTTTCAGCCCTACTATGTAGCTACTGTACATAGTCGTGTATAAGTTTTTCAGCACATTTTTTTGTGCTGAAAATGTCCCGCTTGGCTTATACATGAGTCAATTGTCCCAGAGGGCCGGCAGGGAGGGCAAGCTGCTGAACAGTGGGTCACAGAGGCAGGAGCCGGTGGCTGTGGCTGTAACTGTGCCCGCTGCTAAAGAGAAATGAATATTCATTTCTCTTATAACATGCACAGTGACACCTGCAGCTGCCATCTCCCAGAAGACATCCTACTCAACTTCCTGCGTGCCCTCGCTGCATCTCGTTGGTTCCGGCGCCAGCAGCATTTCCGGCTGAGTGATCACATGGCCCTGCTGTTAGGCGTCGGGTTCTTGTCGCTGCACAGAGGGAGTCCAAAGCCTTGCTTCCGGCAGTCCCCTCTCCAGCCACAGAGGAGGCTGCTCAGCAGACTCGTCGGTCCCCGCGCTCTGCCCAGACTAGCTTCATGGGTTTAGTTGCTACTGCCACCTCTGGTCCAATTATAGCAATGCATGCTGGTCAGCAGCGAGCTACTCCAGGGACCAAGTCCTCCTTTCGGTCCACTGAGCATGCCCGTGGGACAATCTCTCATTGGAGATCGGAGGTCACATGCTCAGGTCCTTCTCCAGCTCGGATTGGACCATCAGAAAGGTCAGGAAGGTCCCGGAAGGACGCGGCTATGAAAGGTTCGCATGGCCGCTCGGCCATGCACTAGTATAGACTGCATTACCAGACTATGAGGAGTGCTTGTTGTATGCAAGTATGAATGTCTCTGGTGACTGACTCATTTAAAACCCCTACCCTTGGTACACATGTGTTGTGCAGCTTAGCCTGTTAAGTGCCCAGGCTTAGGTGTGTGTAGAGGCAGAGTCTGAGACTGACATAAGTGTCCACCAGTGACTCTGCACGCCACAGTGCATGTGCTCGACGCTCCACCATAGTCAGCATCTATAGTGGCATCCGCAGGTGCGACGCCGCATGCTCAGTAGGTCTAGAGGGACTCCGACCTTGTGCCCTTGGGGCTGAGTTCTGTGACCACATACTGCGCGCTCTCTTGCCAATTGCTGTGATTTTAACTGGCTCTGGCATTTATGTTCAGAGGTGGCGCGGCTCTGTGTCATAACAGAGCTCGCTTCTGTTCACACTGGGTGACGTTAACCCATGTGTGACCTCTTTTATACTACTTTATACTTCCGCCATTACTAAGCAGCAGTTTACCACCCCTGCACGGTGGACCCCGGGCTGCGAACGCACCTTAGTATTATTTTATTATTTGGTGCGTTCCGCCAACAATAACATTATGCTAGCGCCAGGGTCTGGCTAGTAATGGTGGACGAGCAGCGACTCCTTGCGTACATCCGGCACCTGGAGGGCAGATTGGCAGCTCTTGAGCATCCAGCCTCAGCTGTGGATGTTACTGCGGTCGCGCTCCAGGCAGCCACAGAGGCTGTCTCCCATGTGACATCTGCCATCCCTGCCCTGACTTTGTCCCACCTCCTGCCCGAAAAGTTCTGGGGCAATGTTGCCTCTTGTAGGGGTTTCGTGAGCTAGTGCGCTATACAGCTAGAGCTGCTGGCTGCACGATTCCCCTCTGAGCAGGCTAAAGTGGGATTTGTTATTTCCCTCCTGTCGGGCAGGGCTCTGGAGTGGGCCACACCGCTGTGGGAGCGTGGTGATCTTGTGGTTCAGAGTGCCTCACAGTTCTTTGGCACTCTGAAGCAGGTCTTCTTGGGACCGCAGTCACCCATGATACTGTGATCCAACTGCTGGCGTTATCGCAGGGCTCATCTCTGATCAGCTATTATGCCATCCAGTTCCGGACGCTGGCTTCAGAGCTGGAGTGGTCATAAAAGACCCTCATTCTGGTGTTCTGGAGAGGTCTGGTTGGCCATGTAAAGGACGCTCTGGCCACCAGGGAGATTCCCGCCACACTGGAGGAGCTTATCACCATCTCCACCCGCATAGACCTTTGTTTTTCGAAGTGAAGGTTGGAGTGGTACCAGTGTAGGCAGAGGTTTAGGTTGGCACCTAATTTTACTAAACCTGTGGAACCTCCCGCTTTGGCGTCCGAGCTCCAAGAGAATTTTTGCGCGGGATCCAGGTCCTGGTCCGCGCGAGCACCTGTGGTCTGTCACATTTGCCGGCAGTCTGCTCACCCTGCCAACAGGTGCCCACATCGGCCACGAAAATGCTCACGTCTAGTGGCTGTTGCAGAAGGCCTACTAGATGCTGCAACATTTTCCTTCAAGTTGTCCTTTGAGGGCACGCTTGAGTTTGGCTCTTCCACTCTGATGGTGGAGGTTTGCATGGATTCTGGGGCGGAGGGCAATTTCATGTCGTCTGCCTTCACCCAATGGCACGCAATTCCTCTGGTTTTACTACCTTAGCCAGTCACCATCAAAGTGGTGAATGGAGCGACACTACCCTCTCAGATCACCCACCAGACCACCCCGCTGATACTCTCGCTGTCTCCTTCCCATCAGGAGAGATGCTATCTCTCCTTGTCATGCCCGAGGTTATTGACCAGGTCCTCTTAGGGATCCCCTGGTTGCGTCATCACTCTCCCCGTATAGAGTGGTCCTCAGGGAGAATTCTCGAGTGGAGTAAATCCTGTGAGGGTAGATGTCAGAGGGAGTGCGTTCAGGTTGCCTCCACTGAAGTCCCCGCAGACCTTTCCTCTCTCCCCAAATGCTATCGACAGTATGCAGACATATTCTCCAAGAAGGCTGCGTAGACCCTTCCGCCTCACTACCCCTACGACTGTCCTATTGACCTGTTGCCTGGTGCTGAGCCTCCCCGGGGTCGAGTCTACACCCTATCTCTCCCGGAGACAGAGGCCATGTCTCAGTATATCAGGGAGAATCTGGCAAGAGGATTCATTAGGAAGTCGGTGTCACGAGCGGGGGCGGGATTCTTCTTCGTACATACGAAGAATGGAGAATTACGTCCCTGCATCAATTACAGGGGTCTTAACGCCATCACCGTTAAGAAAAAGTATCCTCTGCCCCTGATATTGGAACTGTTCGATAGGCAACAGTGAGCGAGAGTGTTCACTAAGATTGATCTGCGGGGGGCTTTCAACCTGATTTGCGTCCGTGAGGGGGAAGAATGGAAGATAGCTTTTAACACCAGGGATGGGCACTATGAATACCTGGTGATGCCCTTCGGGCTCTGTAATGCTTCAGCTGTCTTCCAAGACTTTGTAAATGACATCTTCCGGGGTATGCCCACCACTTCGGTGGTAGTCTATCTGGATGATATCCTCATCTACTCTCCAGTTATTGACTCTCATCGGAGAGATGTTTGCAATGTTTTCGACCTCATATGGGCAAACTCCCTCTACGCCAAGTTGGAGAAGTGTGTGTTTGAGCAGGAGTCCTTGCCTTTCCTGGGCTATATCATCTCCGCCCAGGGATTGGCCATGGATCCTGCCAAGCTACAAGCGGTGATGGATTGGCAGGAGCCCCATTCTCTCAAAGCGGTGCAGCACTTTATGGGGTTCATAAATTATTACTCCCAATTCATCCCCCACTTCTTGACGTTGGTAGCCCCCTTGGTGGCCTTCACCAAGAAGGGTGCAAATCCCAAGTTGTGGTCGGAACTTGTCTCCAAGGCCTTCTCCTCCATTAAGTCCCATTTCGCTAGCGCTCCCATTCTACATCGCACCGATGTAGATAAACCCTTCATTCTGGAAGTGGATGCCTCTTCCGTCAGTGCTGGAGTGGCCCTGTTTCAGAAGGACACACAAGGTCGGAAGCACCCATGCTTCTTTTTCTCCAAGACCTTCACACCGGCAGAGAGGAATTATTCCATCTGGGACAGGGAGTTGCTAGCGATGAAGTTGGCCTTCTCGGAGTGGAGACACCTCCTGGAGGGGGCTCGCCACCATTTCCAAGTGTTCACCGACCACAAGAACTTGGTCTATCTACAAACAGCCCAGCGGCTGAATTCTCACCAGCCCAGATGGTCCTTGTTCTTCTCCCGATTACACTTCACCCTGTATTTTCACTCCGGGGAGAAGAACGTCAGGGCTGATGCTCTCTCCCACTCCATGGTGTCATCGGAGGAAGAAGAGGAGGAGCCTCGGCTGATCATCCCATCCAATAGCCTGAGGACTGTGGCTCCGGTCACCCTTGAGTCAGTACCTCCGGGCAAGATATTTGTCCCTGCCCCTCTGCAACCGGAGGACCTCTCGTGGGCTCATTCATCCAGGGTGGGTGGACATTTCGGGACAAAACGGACCTCTGAGGTTCTGGCGAGGACGTACTGGTGGCCGCATAGGGCCCATGACGTCAGGGACTATATTCAGGTGTGCGTCTTTTGTGCCCAGAATAGGTCCTCTCGGCAGCGGCCCGCTAGGCTACTTTACCCCTTGCCGGTAGCAGACAGGCCCTGGGAGATGGTCGGTAAGGACTTTGTGGTGAGGCTAACCAAGTCCTGTGGCATCACGGACATTTGGGTTGTCACCGACCATTTCTCCAAGATGGTGAACCTGGTACCTCTCTCCCGGTTACCTTCTGCATGGGGCCTGGCAGCTTTGGTAATTAAGCATGTTTTCTGCCTGCACGGCATGCCGGACAAGATTGTCAGCGACCGGAGTCCCCAGATTGCGTCTCGGTTCTGGAGAGAGCTCTGTAGCCTGCTCAGCATTGAGCTAAATCTCTCCTCGGCCTATCATCCCGAGACAAATGGGCTGGTAGAGAGAGCCAACCAGACCCTGGTCACATATCTACAACATTTTGTCTCAGCCAGGCAGGATGACTGGGCATTCTTGCTGCCGTTGGCAGAGTTCACTTTGAACAACGCTGTGGCCGACCCCATTCCTCCTAAATTGCAGCCAGCATCCGCGCATCATCCAGCGATTCCAGGGTGGCAGACTGGGCGGTGGAGGCACGTGACTTTTGGGATCACACTCAGGATGCTATCCGGGCCTCCAAGGAGAGAATGAGGGCATCCGCTGACAAGCACTGGCACCCCGCTCCGACCTTTGCTCCTGATGACTTGGTGCGGCTCTCCGCCCTTAACATCAGGCTGCGGGTCGAGTCCACAGAATTTGCACCTCACTACATTGGCCCCTTCAAGGTCCTTGAGCAGATCAACCCTGTGATCTACCATCTGGTCCTTCCACCACATTTGGCTATCTCCGACACCTTCCACGTGTCCCTCCTTAAGCCTTTCCTCATGTCCCGGTTCTCCGAGTCATCTGCCGGGACATCTGACATGTCCTCGGACGAGTTTCAGGTTAATGCCATCTTGGGATGCAGGGTGGTGGTGGTAAAAAGTTTTATTTGGTGGACTGGAAGGGTCACGGTCCAGAGGCTCGGACCTGGGAGCCAGTGGAGAACATCCACGCTCCACTTCTCATTGCGGAATTTGAATGTAGCGAGGCTCAGAGAGGAGGGGGCCTTAGGAGGGGGGTAATGCTTGGTGTCGGGTTCTTGTCGCTGCACAGCAGGAATCCCGAGCCTTGCTTCCATCAGTCCCCCATTCCTCTCCAGCCGCAAAGGAGGCTGCTCAGCAGACTTGTTGTTCACGGCGTTCTGCCCAGACTAGCTCCGTGGGTTTAGTTGCTGCTGCCACCTCTGGTCCAACTATAGCAATGCATGCTGGTCAGCAGCGAGCTACTCCAGGGACCAAGTCCTCCTTTCGGTCCACTGAGCATGCCCATGGGACAGTCTCTCATTGGAGATCAGAGGTCACAAGCTCAGGTCCTTTTCCAGCTCGGATTGGACCATCAGAAAGGTCAGGAAGGTCCCGGAAGGAAGCGGCTATAAAAGGTTCACATGGCTGCTCGGCCATGCGCTAGTATACACTGTATTACCAGACTATGAGGAGTGAGTGTTGTATGCAAGTATGAATGTCTCTGGTGACTGACTCATTTGAAACCTCTACCCTTGGTATGCATGTGTTGTGCAGCCTAGCCTGTTAAGCGCCCAGGCTTAGGTGTAGGTAGAGGCAGATTCTGAGACTGACATCAGTGTCCACCGGTGGCTCTGCATGCCACGGTGCATGTGCTCGACACTCCACCATAGTCAGCATCTATAGTGGCATCCGCAGGTGCGACGCCGTGCGCTCATTAGGTCTAGAGGGACTCAGACCTCGTGTCCTTGGGGCTGAGTTCTGTGACGGCATACTGTGCGCTCTCTGGCCGAGTGCTGTGATTTTAACAGACTCCGGCATTTATGTTCAGCGGTGACGCGGCTCTGTGTCATAACAGAGTTCGCTTGTGTTCACACTCGGTGATGTTAACCCACGTGTGACCTCTTGTATACCACTTTATACTTCCGCCATTACTAAGCAGCAGTTTACCACCCCTGCACGGTGGACCCCGGGCTGCAAAAGCACCTTACTATTATTTTATTATTTGGTGCATCATGCCAGCCCTAACACCCGCTCATTTAAGTAATGAATATGCACGCTTCTCCACTCCCATAGGTGTAGAATGAATATTCATTACCTTAATGAGAGGGACCACTTGGTCACTTGGCAGGAAGAGCTGCTGGCGCCAGAACGAGATGCATCGAGGGTGCGCAGGCAAGATAGGTATGATGTTTGTTTTTAATAGGAAACATGCATACAAGGATAGGGGATAAGGAGCTATGGATACAA
This sequence comes from Dendrobates tinctorius, assembly GCF_039654945.1. Taxonomy (NCBI): domain Eukaryota; kingdom Metazoa; phylum Chordata; class Amphibia; order Anura; family Dendrobatidae; genus Dendrobates; species Dendrobates tinctorius. Next base: position 21,001,497 of record NW_027361779.1, on the reverse strand, counting down.
GGACAGCGATGGGAGTGCCATGCATACAAGGACAGGGACCTGGGAGCCATGCTTACCAGGATGGGGGGTAAGGAGCCATGCATACAAGGACAGGGACAGGGGAGCCATACATACCAGGACAGCGATTGGGGAGCCATGCATACAAGGACAGGGATCTGGGAGCCATGCATATAAGGATAGGGGATAAGGAGCCATGCATACAAGGATGGGGATAAGGAGCCATGCATACAAGGATAGGGACAGGGAAGCCATGCATATCAGGACAGGGATGAGGGGACAATGCATACCCGGCTTATACTTGAGTCAATAAGATTAGCCAGTTTTTTGTGGCAAAATTAAATGCCTTTGCTTATACTCGGGTCGGCTTATACTCGAGTATATACGGTAAATTGAAAAATGGATCTAAATAAGCTGATCCTGGAGGGGTTAAAAGTATATTCAATGAAAAATGAATACAAATAAATTTTGGGATTGTTGGAATAGTCTACATTTCATAACAGAAGGACAAGTTTAAATACCACTTCTCAGTTAGTTCTTATCTTTTAGATTAAAATATGACATGTCAGTAGGAAAGCTAGCCTAATTCCAACAGTTATTTTACATCAGATATTGCTAGGACTTGAATATAAGAATGTAAAAAAAACACATGAGAAAGTGAATAATGCTTTACAAGTTACTAACACCTTGGAAATATCAGAAACACCCACTTGAACTTTAGGGTGCTTTGGAAAAACTGAAATATATGTTTCAACATTACTGTAGGTCATTTCTTACTTTCTTTGATCTCTGAGCCAAACAGAGGAAATCCCCATTTCTATCACCTTCTTGAGATTATTCAGCTAGTGATAATGTACCGTTATCTTCATTAAATGTATGTGTCACTCATCTCAAAACAAGTCTAGGATATAGTTAGCATTCTGAAACAGATAAAAATATCCTAAAATACCATATACTGATAAAGTACATGTCACATTGCCATTTTCACCTTAAGTTACACATGAAGTATTTACTAAAGCTTTAATAGATTTGTGTCTTTAACTGTAATTCACACCAAAAAGTGTTCAGATTTATCTTTACATTTTTTTAATTTCTATTCTTTTACCATATTTAATGTTATCATTATTATAATGCTAAATGATCTTTTAACACTGTAAATTAAACAGTAAATCTAATAGTGAAAGGCCAATTCCAATGGCAGGGTTATCAGATCAATTGAAAATTCAAAATTAATAATGACAACCCCCTTAATAAATCATTTTGTTATTGAATGGAGATATCTTTAAATAGCTTGGGTTATTTATTAACATAATACATCATTCAAATGTCAAATTTTTGTGCAAGAGTGCCATCCATGATTTTCAGGGATAGCACTCACATCTGTGATAGACTATGGGGCCATTCACATGTACAATTATTTTCCTCAGTCTAAATGAGATGGTGAAAATATCGGAGACATGTCCTAATTTCATTCTCAGTCCAAATGAGATGGTGAAAATATCGGAGACATGTCCTAATTTCATCCGAGTGTCAGATGAAAATTGGCAATGCAAGTTAACGTGTCCGTGAACAAATTGGACCACTGTATTTGGTCAGATTTTCACAAACTCTTAAAATGAAGAAGGTGGTGAATTTATTTTGATCATTTCTCCATGTATGCAAAAATTGAATGACATTTGGACCACACTCTGATCAAACTCTGATAAAACTCTGATCTGAGTCTGATCAGAATAATCAGTCTGTTTTTCTCATACATGAAAAAACTGACATCAGAATGAGGTCTTAGTGGAACTGGAGTTGCTAAAGGAAGTTTAGCTACCCAAAGTTGACAATGATCTTTCATTTTTAAAATGGTCTGTCAAAAAATATGATCTGGTAACTGATGGGTTACTATAAACAACTGGTGTGCTCTGAACACAGAGGATAGGATTTAGCACTGCGTGGGAGCGCAGGGAATGTAGGTACAAGCGCTTTTTTCTTTGCATTGTATATATGTGGGCCATATACAACAGGCTGGAGGGGACCATATATATCAGGCTGGGGGGCATGTATATATATATATATATATATATATATATATATATACCAGGCTTGAGAGGACCTGGACCTTATATACACCAGGCTAGAGAAGGATAAATATATATATATATACCTTGCTGGAGAGGGCCATATATAAACACTGTATATACCAGCCTGGAGAGTGCCATATACAGATGCTTCTTGCAAAATTAGAATATCATCAAAAACTTAATTTATTTCAGTTCTTCAATACAAAAAGTGAAACTCATATATTATATAGAGTCATTACAAACAGAGTGATCTATTTCAAGTGTTTATTATTTTTTAAACTTCACTTCTAATATTAGTGCAAACATTGTTAATTTTTTAGACCTCCCTATAATTTTTTTGAAAAAAATTATTCATACACGGACTTTTAGAAAACCGACTGATTCTAACAGTTTCATCCAAATTGACAGTTGCCATCTGCCCAGTTGGTTACTAAATGTACCAAAAAGTCAGTTCACGAGAATTGTGAGTTTTAGAGCTCAAAACTCTCATTTTTTCTGTTTTAAGTGTTTATTTCTGTTTACGTTGTTTATGTTGATGTTTATGGCTTACAGCCAATGAAAACCCCAAAATCATTATTTCAGTAAATTAGAATAATTAGCAAAAAACATCTGCAAAGGCTTCCTAAGCGTTTAAAGAGGTCCCTTGGTCTGTTTCAGTAGGCTCCACAATCATGGGGAAGACTGTTGACTTGACAGATGTCCAGAAGGCAGTCATTGACATGCTCAACAAGAAGGGTAAGCCACAAAAGGTCATTGGTAAAGAAGCTGGCTGTTCACATAAATGCAGCCTTGAAAAAATTGTTAAGAAAAGGGCCATTCAAAAATTTGGGGAAGATTCTCAAGGAGTGGACTGCTGCTGGAGCCATTGCTTCAAGACTCACCACACACAGACGTATCCATGACATGGGCTACAACTGTCGCATTCCTTGTGTCAAGCCACTCATGACCAATAGACAACTCCTGGGCCAAGGAGAAAAAGAACTGGAGTGTGATCAGTAGTCCATTATGTTGTTTTCAGATAAAAGTAAATTTTGTATTTCATTTGGAAATCAAGGTCCCAGAGTCTGGAGGAAGAGTGGAAAGGCACACAATCCAAGCTGCTTGAGGACTAGTGTGAAGTTTCCACAATCAGTAAAGGTTTGGGGAGCCATATCATCTACTAGTGTAGGTCCACTGTGTTTCATCAAGACGAAAGTTAGAGAAGCCGTCTACCAGGAAATTTTAAAACACTTCATGCTTCCCTCTGCCAACAAGCTTTTTAGAGAAATTTCATTCTCCAGCAGGACTTGGCACCTGTCCACACTGCCAAAAGTAGCAATACCTTCCTTAGAAACAACAGTATCGTTGTGCTTGATTGGCCAGCAAACTTGCCTGACCTTAAACCTAGAAAGAATCTATGGGGTATTGTCAAGAGGAAGATGAGAGGCACCAGACCCAAAAATGCAGGTGAGTTGAAGGCTGCTATCAAAGCAACCTGGGCTAACATAACACCTCAGCAGTGCCACAGGCTGATCGCCTCCATGCCACGCTGCATTGATGCAGTAATTGATGCAAAAGGAGCCTCTATCAAGTATTGAGTGCATTTACTGAAGATACATTTCATTAGTCCCACATTTCAGATTTTAAAATCATTTTTCAAGCTGGTGTTATAAAGTATTCTAATTTACTGAGATAGTGAATTTTTCGTTTTCATTGGCTGTAAGCCATAATCATCAACATTAACGAAATAAACACTTGAAATAGATCACTCTGTTTGTAATGACTCTATATAATATATGAGTTTCACTTTTTGCATTGAAGAACTGAAATAAATTATGGTAACTTTTTTTATGATATTCTAATTTTGTGAGAGGCACCTGTATATACCAGGCTGAAGGGGGCTATATATGCACCAGGCTAAAGAAGGCCATATATATACTAAGCTGGAGATGGCCATATATACCAGGCTGGAGGGGGCCATATATACTAGGTTGGAGGGGCACTATATGGGGCCAATATACTGTTTAGAGAACTATATGAGGGCATTATACTGTATAGAGAACTATATGGGACCTTTATACGGTAGTAAATGGGGCCATTATAATGTATAAGGCACTATATGGAGCCACCATGCTCAGTACCCCCAGAGTCGTGTATATAATGCCATCATGTGCAATACGCTCCATACTGGTGTATCTAATCCCATCATGTGCGTTACGCACCAGAGTTGTGTATCTAATTCTATCATGAGCAATACGTCCCAGACCAGTGTATCTAATCTCGTCATGCAATACACTACACTGAGCCCTGTATATAGATACAAGTAGTGTATCACGTGCTGTGAATAATCCCACTGTGTGATACACTCCACGCATCTAACCCCAGCTTATGATACAGTGAACAGCACTATATAACAGAATCGCTGCTACCGTCCGTCCTCAGTGACAATCTACTTGTCAGTGTCACTGGCAGTCACCAGCAAAATGGCTCCGCACTGTGATCCTAAACTTCACCCTCACTTATTTTTTTTTACAAATGCCCAGAAGGGGAGGAGAGGAGTGAGGTCACACATGTAAGCAGATCCAGCCCACATTTACTGTAGTCATAACATGAACTAGTTGTACACTAGGTTTTTATGGCAAATCTCAGCAGCTGCTCCCTCTAGTATTTAAAAATGGAAATACCAAACCTTTTAAAATTATTTTTCATATTTTACTATAATAAAGACAAATTATAATGTTTTTTAAATCAAAGCATTAATTTACATTTTTTTTAATTGTTGAAAAATTTTTTTCGATGGCATCTTCCCTTTAACTGAAGAAGCAGCCTCTGGCCACATATTTTCCCTCCAGTGCTGCTGTAGAGAAAATGTAGTATTTCATGCCAGTCATTTATGTATGGGCCTGGGTCTGCTAGCAGTATGTTAGTGGCTCTGCACTTTGGCTCAAGGATATTAAATATAGTTTATCAACCCAAGCGTGCAAATTAAATCTACTCTATCAGGCAAACATTGGTTGTGAAAGTAGCAGGCTGTGGTCTCATATCCATGACTATATTACAGCTCCACGTGTACAAACAGTAGATACATGAGGGCTTCAATGTATAACTATATATGTTTAATTAAATATATCTCTGCTCATAAAAGAGTCTGTTCCTCTCTGCACTATCAAGCCATACTGCGTCAATGCATTCTCATAGAGTCTCCGTACACAGCTCCTTTTTCTTCATGAACATAATAATCACTGCATTTTGTATAACAAGAATGCTTTTTATTATTACATTTTTTATTGTGCACAAGGTTTTTATTTAAAAGGAACAGATAATGCAATTTTATTGCGTGCCTAATATTTTGGTGCATATTAGTACATTATTTCAGCATTGGAACTGGCTGTTTAATTCACAAAAATAAAATAAAAATACTTGTTCTCATGAATAATTGGATTTGAAACCAAACAGATAGAAACATATTTCACTTTCTACTGATTTTATTTGGTAATTCAAATCTCAGCAGGCTACATTTATTCTGCAGGATGAGGAAAATGTATCCAGATGGTAAGGTGTTAAGGTCCACAGTTACTATTCTGTTTTTTTTTTTTAAATATTGGCATTGACATGTTAATGCAGGGTAGCAGGTGGCAAAACAAATATTTGACTTCCACAGTGAAAAGCTTTGAACCTCAGGTTACTTTTGCTATCTAGCTGACTGTTTACTGCATGCGCACAACATGTACACTACCTAAAATACTGTAATGGTATTATACAGTAAATATCTACTTATATTGCTGCTGCAGTAATACCATATAAATTTACATAGCTGAACAATTAGTAAATATATATATAAAAAATCACTACTACAATCACTACATACTGAGTGGTGACTGAAGCCACGCCTTTATAACTGAAAGTCGGAGCTGTCGGGAAAACTTAAAGTTAATTTCCTGCAGATTAACTCTATATCTGCAGGTTTATAGCATTTTCAGACATGACAGGTTCCCTTTAAAGAAAGAAAAAATAGAACTAATAATAAATAGATTGTAAATGGATACACTGTTTATATTCTGTAGCCTTTGAGTTGCACTCTCTATTGCCAGCTGCAGAATGAGTTTACAGAGAGAATATACCAGTGAGCTAATTTTACCACGAGATTTCATAAATCTTACTTGACTTATCCTCTTTCCGGATGATGTATGACCTTTAAAAGTTAAAGTTGAGTTCAAATATTGCTAAAAAATCAGCTGAGTGGAGCTGATGTACAACACCTGGCAAAAAATATGGAGTCACAGGCCTTGGATGATGTTCATTCAGTTGTTATATTTGGAGAATAAAGCAGATCACAGACATGGCACAAAACTAAAGTCAATTCAAATGGCAACTTTCTGGCTTTAAGAAACACTAAAATAAATCAAGAACAAAAAATGTGGCAGTCAGTAACGGTTACTTTTTTAAATCAAGCATAGGGGAAAAATTATGGAATCACTCAATTATGAAAAAAGTTATGGAATTACACTGTAAATTTTCATTCCCAAAACTAATACCTGCATCAAATTAGATCTGCTCGTTAGTCTGCATCTAAAAAGGAGTGATCACACCTTGGAAAGCTGTTGCACCAAGGGTACTGACATGAATCATGGCTCCAACAGGAGAGATGTCAATTGAAACAAAGGAGAGGATTATCAAACTCTTAAAAGAGGGTAAATCATCACACAATGTTGCAAAAGATATTGCTGGTTTACAGTCAGCTGTGTCTAAAATCTGGACCAAATGCAAACAACATGGGAAGGTTGTTAAAGGCAAACATACTGGTAGACCAAGGAAGAAATCAAAGTGTGAAGACCGGAAATTTAAAGCAATATGTCTCCAAAACAGGAAATGCACAAAACAAATGAGGAACAAATGGGAGGAAACTGGAGTCAACGTCTGTGACCGAACTGTAAGAAACCGCCTAAAGGAAATGGGATTTACATACAGAAAAGCTAAACGAAAGCCATCATTAACACCTAAACAGAAAAAAACAAGGTTACAATGGGCTAAGGAAAAGCAATCGTGGACTGTGGATGACTGGATGAAAGTCATATTAAGTGATGAATCACGAATCTGCGTTGGGCAAGGTGATGATGCTGGAACTTTTGTTTGGGGCCATTCCAATGAGACTTATAAAGATGACTGTCTGAAGAGAACATGCAAATTTCCACACTCATTGATGATATGGGTCTGCATGTCAGGTAAAGGCACTGGGGAGATGGCTGTCATTACACCTTCAATAAATGCACAAGCTTATGTTAATATTTTGGACACTTTTCTTATCCGATCAATTGAAAGGATGTTTGGGGATGAAATCATTCTTCAAGATGACAATGCATCCTGCCATAGAGCAAAAACTGTGAAAACATTCCTTGAAAAAAGACACATAAGGTTAATGTCATGGCCTGCAAATAGGTCAAATCTCAATCCAATTGAAAATCTTTGGTGGAAGTTGAAGAAAATGGTCCATGACAAGGCTCCAACCTGCAAAGCAATCAGAGAAAGTTGGAGCCAGATTGATGAAGAGTACTGTTTGACACTCATTAAGTCCATGCCTCAGAGACTGCAAGCTGTTATAAAAGCCAGAGGTGTTGCAACAAAATACTAGTGATGTGTTATTGTTTTTTTTGTTTGTTTGTTTTTCATGATTCCATATTTTTTTCCCTCAGAATGAGTGATTCTAAAGTATAATTTTTCCCCTATGCTTTGTTTAAAAAAGCAACCATTACTGACTACCACATTTCTTGTTCTTGATTTATTTTAGTGTTTCTTAAAGCCAGAAAGTTGCCATTTGAATTGACTTTAGTTTTGTGCCATGTCTGTAGTCTCCTTTTTTTCTACAAAACTAAACAACTGAATGGTGATTCCATAATTTTTGCCAGGGGTTGTATAACCTAGCTACAAGCTCACTGACAGCTTGTCACTTAACTCATTTTGCAGCCAGCAAAAAAAAACATAGAACATATAATATAATATGTTGGAGCGACTTAACCCTTTAAGGGCCAAGCCACTTTGTAGGTTGATGACAACACCTTAATTTTGAAATCGAACAAATGTCACTTTATGAGGTTATAACTCTGGAACGCTTCAACGGATCCCACTGACTCTGAGACTGTTTTGTTGTGACATATTGTACTTCATGATAGTGGTAAAATTTCTTTGATATAACTTGCATTTATTTGTGAAAAAAAAGAAAATTTAGAACATTTTGCAATTTCCAAACTTTTAATTTTTGTACCCTTAAATCAGAGAGTGACGTCACACAAAATAGTTAATAAATAACATTTCCCACATGTCTACTTTACATCAGCACAATTTTGGAAATATAATTTTCTTTTTGTTAGGAAGTTATAAGGGTTAAAAGTTGACCAGTGATTTCTCATTTTTCTAACAAAATTTACAAAACCATTTTTTTAAAGACCACCTCACATTTGAAGTGAGTATGGGGGGTCAATATAACAGAAAATACACAAAAGTGACACCATTCTAAAAACTGCACCCCTCAAGGTGTTCAAAACCACATTCAAGAAGTTTATTAACCCTTTAGTTAATTCACAAGAATTGAAGCAACGGGGAAGGAAAAATGAACATTTAACTTTTTTTTCTTAAAAATTTTTATACTGACACAATTTTTTTTTATTTTGCCAAGGGTATCAGGAGAAAATGAACCACAAAATTTGTTTTGCAATTTCTCCTGAGTACACCGATACCCCATGTGTTGAGGAAGACCAATCTTTAGGCGCGCAGCAGTGCTCAGAAGGGAAGGAGCATCATTTGAGATTTTGAATGTCAAATTGGCTGGAATCGAGAGCGGACGTCATGTTGCATTTGGAGAGTCCCTGATGTACCTAAACAGTGGAAACCCCCCATAAGTGACCCCATTTTGGAAACTAGACTCCCATGGAACTTATCTAAATGTGTTGTGAGCACTTTGAACCTCCAAGGGCTTCACAGAAGGTTATAACGTAGAGCCGTAAAATTAAAAAATCATATTTTTTCCACAAAAATGATCTTTCCATCCCTAATTTTTATTTTGCCAAGGGTAACAGGACCCCAAAACTTAATGTGCAATTTGTCCTGAGTATGCTGATACCCCACATGTGGGAATAAACCACTGTTTGGGCGCATGACAGAGCTCAGCAGGGAAGGAGCACCATTTGACTTTTTTGGCTGGAATTGGGATCGGACGCCATATTGCATTTGGAGAGCCCCTGATGTGCCTAAACAGCAGAAATCCCCAACAAGTGACCACATTTTAGAAACTAGACCCCACAAGGAACTTATCTAGATGTGTGGTGAGAGCTCTGAACCCTCAAGGGCTTCACAGAAGTTTACAACATAGAGCTGCAAAATTAAAAAATCTTTTTTCCACAAAAATGATCTTTTCATCCGCAATTTTTATTTTCCCAAGGGTAACAGGACCACAACAGTTATTGTGCAATTTTTCTGAGTACGCTGATACCCCATATGTGGGAGTAAACCACTGTGTGGGTGCATGGCAGAGCTTGGAAGGGAAGGAACTCCATTTTGGAATGCAGACTTTGATGGAATGATCTGTGGGCGTCATGTTGCGTTTGCAGAGCCCCTGATGTGCCTAAACAGTAGAAACCCCCCACAACTGATCCCATTTTGGAAACTAGACCCCCAAAGAGCTTCTCTAGATGTGTGGTGAGCACTTTGAACCCCAAAGTGCTTCACAGAAGGTTATAACGTAGAGCTGTGAAAATAAAAAAATTATATTTTTTTCCACAAAAATTATCTTTTGTCCCCAATTTTTTATTTTCACAATGGTAACAGGAGAAATAGGACCCCAAAAGTTGTGTAATTTGTCCTGAGCACACTGATACCCCTTATGCGGGGTGGGTGGAAAAACTGTTTGGGTGCATGGCAGAGCTTGGAAGGGAATGAGTGACGTTTTGGAATGCAGACTTTGATGGAATGGTCTGCAGGCATCATGTTGCGTTTGCAGAGCCCCTGATGTGCCTAAACAGTAGAAACGCCCCACAAGTGACCCCATTTTGGAAACTAGACCCCAAGGAGCTTATCTAGGTGTGTGGTGAGTACTTTGAGCCCTCAAGTGCTTCACAGAAGTTTTTAACGTAAAGCCGTGAAAATAAAAAAATCATATTTTTCTCCACAAAAATGTTCTTTCTGCCCCCAAATTTTTATTTTCACAACGGTAACAAGAGAAATTAGACCCCCAAAGTGGTTGTGCAATTTGTCCTGAGTACGCTGATACCCCATTTGTGGGGGGAACCACTCTGATCACGTTACTGCGATCTTTGGGAGGCAGAATGAACAAATCCATAAAAGGTGAAGAATTGGTTTTATTTTTTACGTCGTTCCTTGTGCGGTATTAGTGATTAGGTGGCTTTATTCTTCGGGTCGGTGTGATTACAGAGTTACCAGATTTATACCCTTTTTCATGTTTAGCTTCTGTCACACACTAAAAGATGCTTTTTTTGTAAGAATTGTTTGTAGGAAATTTTTGCATCACAGTATTTTGAGAGCTATAATTTTTATATATTTCGGCCGACAGAGTCATGTGAGGCCTTGTATTTTGCGGGACGAGCTGAAGTTTTTATTGATCCCATTTTTGGGCACATGACTTTTTTTGATCGCTTTCTATTCCGATTTTCGTGAAGGCAGAATGAACAAAAACCAACAATTCAGGAATTGTGTGGTTCCGTGTGTGGTAAAATTGATAAGGCAGCTTTATTCTTCGAGTCACTTTGATTACAGCAATACCTCATTTATATTTTTTTATGTTTGCCGTTTTTTACACAATAAAAACTTTTATAAAAAAATAATTATTTTTGCATCACTTTTTTATGAGAGCTATAACTTTTTTATTTTTCCACTGATAGAGCTGTATGGCAGCTCGTTTTTTGCGGGAAAAGATGGCACTTTCAGTGATACTATTATTATTACCATCCGTTTTTTGATTGCGTTTTATTCCACTTTTTCGAAGCGGTATGATGATAGCGCTTGGAAAAAGTATAATTTGCTACTTTTTTGTTTTTTTTATGGTGTTCACTGAAGGGGTTGACTAGGGTGAGACTTTTATAGAAGGGATTTTTACATGTGTATTTTTTTGTTTATTTTTTTACATAAAAATGTGTATTTTTTAGGGGATTTTTTAAATTATTTTTAAAAAAATTTTTACATTTTTTTTTTACCTTGTCCCTTTATGGAACTTTCACTTTTTGCAGTTTGATTGCAGGTATAATACACTGCAATGCTCCAGCATTGCAATGCATTATGCCTATGGAGAAAGTTTCTGAGACCGTTCTGTGAGCATGGTCTCAGAGGCTTTCCATAGTTTGATGACCCGGGGGTTGGCATTACAACCCCAGGTCATCATGACCGAGATCAGGCCCCGTGATTATATCACGGGGACGCCGATCTGAGGAGGAGGGAGCTCCCGACCCTCTGCCTCTCCCCCATACGCTGAGATCGCATTTGATCGCAGCAGTCGGGGGATTAACAGGCAGGGGCTGGTGAGGACGCTGATCTGGCAGGAGATGCTGAAATTTCAGCATCTCCTGCTCGTTCATGCTGTGATCGGTCAGTCAGATTGACTGATCGATTGCAGCATTCTGGGTGCAGGGACCAACTGCAAGGGTCCCTGCACCCCATGCCATGCCTCTCAGCTGTCTATGACAGCTGTTGGCACTGAGCTACTACTGCATGTTTACACGCAGTGGTAGTTCAAAGGCTATGCCCATCAATGGACTTTAAGGGGATAAAGGTAGAATGCCAGTATCAAATCCATTTTCACTGGGTGCATGCATTACTGAATAGCGTTGTTTTTGCAAAAAACGCAGAGTGTTGGCAAGCAAAACACTCATTCTCATTATGAATGCATTCTTTTTAATGGTAAAAGCAGAGTTCGTTCAAAGAAGAACACTAGCCACCCATGTATAATATGGATGACTATTAGAGATGGGTGAATTTATTTGAGTGGAATTGAATTCTACTCACATTTTATAAAAAAAATACATGTTTTCCAGAATACCGAATTTTTTGTAAATTGTTCTTCGCATCTTCAGCAAAATGGAGCTGCAGGGGGCCGGCAAAAGGTTAAAACAATAAACAACAGTCACACCACACTCACCTTTCCTGGCACACCCTCTGCCTCTGTTGCCCACCATATGGTCCTCAGAGCCTCTACTTCCCACAGTTGCACGTCAATGTCTTTACTCTAGAACAGGGCTTGAAGGTCACGTTTCAATGACCTGACAGCAGACATCAGAGTTCAATAACATCATGATGTTTCCTGACCTTCGAGGCCTGGATTGCAAATGGAATTCCTGTTCTAGATTGAAGACACTAGCACACATATGTGTACGCAAGAGACTGTGAGAACCAGATGGGCAGGCAGTGGGCAGTGGAGGCAATGAGCAAACCGAGACAGGTGAGCAGTGAAATGAGTATTATTTAGTTTGCTTGTTTTTTCACATGTTCCTTTTTGTTATGTTCTGAGCTCTGTAAAGTCTTCAAAGCATAATATCAAAAATTCTCTGCAAATTGAATGTTTTCTAAGTGTTATTTAGCATGTGAGGATATTGATAACATGGGTCTGCAAAAAAAAAATCAGGGGCCAAGATTTATTAAATGGATTTAGGGTATTTTGAGGGTGTTGAATTTAAAAAAAAATCAAGTTATTTTTGCTGAATTGGTTCTAGTTTTTTTTAGATAATTCATCAATCAAAATAATGCATTTCCCCAATGCAAATTGTGTGTGGTAACAAATGCAATAGCTTTTGGTCTGTCTTTTAGCTCTTAGATGTACTAGGTAATGAACTATCCCATATAATTAGTTTGTATTTTAATTTGTAGGATCACAATGCTATAAAAGCATCTTACATATTAAACTAGAAATAGGCCTGATGCTATCACATCAGGAGTGCAGTAAAATTAACATCTGTGTATGCTTTAAAACATAGACATCACCACTATTCCCCACGCAGGCGCAGAAACAGCTGCATCGTTACCATGCATGCACAGGTAGAGTGGTTAGAGCGCGCAGTTGTGACTATTACTGTGCATGCATGTGAATAGCGGAGACGTGTATGTCACTTGCGCAAGCACAGTTAGTGGCCTTGCGGCCATGAACTGTGCCTGCGCAAGTGACACTGCCGCAGTGCCTTATGGGATTCTGGGACAGCGGCCGGAAGTCCCAACTGGCAATTATATGTGTAGATATATTTGTGAGTTGCGTGTATATATATATATATATATGTTTGTGGGTTGCTGTACATGTCCATGCTGCTGATGAGTCACCCTCTGTTCTCCAGGCCAGGCTGCAGTGCCCCGTGGTGGCCGGCAGATGTTGCCAGTGCCCGCTGTGGTCCCTCCTCCCCAGCTGTGTCAGTGTGAGCGCTGCCCCGGGGACCGTACTGTGGCAGCCGCTTTACGTGCAATCATTGCCGTGCAGGGAGCGGGGCCAGCCTGGGAACAATCACTGGCCTGCAGGAGCAGCATCCCTGTCCTGGAGCATCTGCAGCTGCAGGTACCTTGTGCACTGTGTGTCTGTCTGGGGGAGGGGGGCATTGTGCAAGTGACATACATGTCACCGCCATTCCCGTACATGCATAGTAACGATGTGGCTGTTACTGCCCTTGCGTGGGAATAGCGGAGACGTGTATGTCACTTGCGCAGGCGCAGTGCCTGTGCAAGAGACACTGCTGCGGTGCCTTATGGGATTCGGGGACAGCATCCGGAAGTCCCAACTGGCGATTATATATGTAAATATCTCAGAAACTAGTGTTACCTGCAAATTTGAGGTCATATTCTCAACCAGCACCATAAACGTAATATAAAACCATTCAGACATCATTGGCACCAAAATCTCTGTGTACCAGTGGAATAGCACTGAGAACTCAGATTTTCATGCTTGTTGCATTTCATCAGCTTTAAATCTGCAAAACCTTGTTGTTCTTATCCTCTTTAGTGCATTTGTTTACAAGGCTGACATCATTGTTTCATTTAATTTGACATGATTTGATACTGCACCATTGATTTGATGGTTTCTGTGAGACCATAAAACCCTTTACTTATTTTTACCTATTCAATTGTCCAGTGTACTCATACAACTAATATATAAAGCTCAATGTGGGTGTGTATGTATGTATGTCCGGGATTGGCATCCACACCGTCGCAGCTACAGCCACAAAATTTGGCACAGTCACACGTCTGGACCCCAAGAGCATCATAGTCTATGTTGTGATGCAAAATTTTAATCCCGAGCGTTCCAATTCACCAAACAATTTTGCCCCTATCTACATAATGGGGAAAAAGTGTATTTATTGGCATCTGCACCGTCGTAGCTACAGCCACAAAATTTTGCACAGTCACATGTCTGGACCCCGAGAGTGTCATAGGCTATGTTGTGAGGCAAAATTTTAACCCTGCGCATTCCAATTCACCAAACAATTTGGCCCTATCTACATAATGGGGAAAAGTGTATGTATTGGCATCTGCACCGTCGTAGCTACAGCCACAAAATTTGGCACAGTCACACGTCTGGACCCCAAGAGCATCATAGTCTATGTTGTGATGCAAAATTTTAACCCCGAGCGTTCCAATTCACCAAACAATTTTGCCCCTATCTACATAATGGGGAAAAAGTGTATGTATTGGCATCTGCACCGTCGTAGCTACAGCCACAAAATTTTGCACAGTCACGTGTCTGGACCCCGAGAGTGTCATAGGCTATGTTGTGAGGCAAAATTTTAACCCTGCGCATTCCAATTCACCAAACAATTTTGCCCCTATCTACATAATGGGGAAAAGTGTATGTATTGGCATCTGCACCGTCGTAGCTACAGCCACAAAATTTTGCAGTCACACGTCTCGACCCCGAGAGCGTCATAGGCTATGTTATGAGGCAAAATTTTAACCCCATGTGTTCCAATTTACCAAACAATTTTGCCCCTTTCTACATAATAGGGAAAAAGTGTATGTATGTATTGGCATCTGCACCATCGTAGCTACAGCCACAAAATTTTGCAAAGTCACATGTCTGGACCCCGAGAGAGTAATAGGCTATGTTGTGAGGTGAAATTTTAACCCCCCGAGTTCCAATTCACCAAACAATTTTGCCCCTTTCTACATATTGGGGAAAAGGTGTATGTATGTGTGTATATGTGCATGTCCGGGATTGGCATTTGCACCGTCGTAGCTACAGCCATAAAATTTTGCACAGTCACACGTCTGGACCCCGAGAGCGTCATAGGCTATGTTGTGAGGCGAAATTTTAACCCCGCGTGTTCCAATTCACCAAACAATTTTGCCTCTATCTACATAATGGGGAAAAAGTGAAAGGAAAAGTGTTGGAGGCAAATTGACAGCTGCCAGACGTGAACAAGGGGGACTTAAAGAATGAGAGCGATGGCGCCAAAGAGTATATACCATAGTTGCTAAGGTGGGGCCCTGACATGGGATACTCACCACACACGGGGATATGAGCACACACACAAAATGCACCACACATTACCACGTGCTTCAACACATATACCAACCTCAGTACACATTTCACTACACATACACCAACCTCGCCACATAAAAGTCGAAACACAAAAGTCGCCACTCAAAACTCGCCACGCTGTCCCAGAGCTGTTTAAAATATGAAAAATGAGCTGTGATTGGTTGCTATCAGCAACAGTTTTCTCTGTAGACAGTTGTGGTAACTGAGGCCTATTATTCTTATCATTTCTATGGTGTTATCGTCCTTCTGTAAAGCTGGAAATAACACAATTTATTACCGTGCCAACACAGACCACCCTCTGACAAAGACTGCAGGGGAAGCCCAGTATCACACAGGATAGGATTAGATACACAGCTCAGCAGTCAGTATCACGCAGGATAGGATTAGATACACGGCTCAGCAGTCAGTATCACACAGTATCATGCAGTCTGTGTCAGAGGGTGGTCTGTGTTGGCATGGTAATAAATTGTGTTATTTCCAGCTTTACAGAAGGACGATAACACCATAGAAATGATAAGAATAATAGGCCAAATTGTTTGGTGAATTGGAACGTGCGGGGTTAAAATTTCACCTCACAACATAGCCTATGACCCTCTCGGGGTCCAGACGTGTGACTGTGCAAAATTTTGTGGCTGTATCTGCGACGGTGCAGATGCCAATCCTGGACATACACACATACATACATACAAACATACACACACACACATTCAGCTTTATATATTAGATTAGTATTTATTTTGTGTATGTGTGGTTTCTTTAGTACTAGGTTAGTAATCAGGGTTTCTGATAGACACATTACTAACACTATGGCTTAATGTCAGCTGTGTTTTTGGACACTACACAGCTGGCATCAACTTCAAGCACCATTACTCCGATTGCCAATGCACCAGGGCAATCGAAAAGAGCCAAGGTGAAGCACCAAAATGGCAGCAGAAGCAAAAAGAATCAGCCATGATCCCACACTGTCCTGTCTGTACACCTTCTTTTGCTTCCTACCCTGCCCAGGAGATGCAGTATGATCGGACCATGTTGCTGCATGGTCAGACACAGCCATTACACAGTACACAGCAGGGACAGATTATATCAGCACAGGAACATTTCTTTTAAACACTTCCAACTTTGAAACTTATTTTTATTCCAAGATTTATTGATTAAAACTGACTTTGTTCATAGGAAAGCCCCTTTAATGTTTATGCAGGTGCTGCCATTGATAGGGTGGTGAGACATTACTATTTCCTGTGAGTTTTTATACATTTTTTGGGTGTCAATGAACTACTACCTTATGAACACTGGTCAAAGACTGCATACTATCCTGCTTACCACATCATGCAAGTGTCAGCTCACAGACTGGTCTGCGACCTTCCCACATGCTGTAACTCCACATTACACATGCTGGCAAGGCTTTGTGAGCAGCAGAGACCAGTTGTTGAGTACCAGCCTCATCACATCAACATCACATCACATCACACAATGTATAAATATATGCGGGGACAATACCAAGACCTTTCTAATGATCTTTTTACTCTTAGACCTGTGACAGGGACAAGGGGGCATCCTCTACGTCTGGAGGAAAGAAGGTTTAAACATACTCACAGACGCGGATTCTTTACTGTAAGAGCAGTGAGACTATGGAACTCTCTGCCATATGATGTTGTAATGAGTGATTCCCTACTAAAATTTAAGAAGGGACTGGATGTCTTTCTTGAAAAGTATAATATTAGAGGGTATATACATTAGTTTCCTTAATATTGCGTTGATCCAGGGAGCTAGTCTGATTGCCGTATGTGGAGTCGGGAAGGAATTTTTTTCCCCAATGTGAAGCTTACTGTTTGCCACATGGGGTTTTTTTGTCTTCCTCTGGATTAACATGTTAGGGCAGGTTAGGACAGGATATGGGTTGAACTTTATGGACTTAAAGTCTCCCTTCAACCTTAATAACTGTTACTATGTTACTATGTTACATCCGTCGATATTCTGATCAGCCTCCGCACATAACAACTGAAGCGTGGGTTTAGATGACTGACATTTGTGCAGTTCTATAAGGCCATCTGCCCTCGATCAGGATATAGCAACATTTTGGACGCAGCACATTTTCACTGCATCCAAAATGCTGCCATCTAATCATGCAAGTGAATCCGCATGTGTTCATTGAACCATGAGGATTTACCGCACGTAATGAATGGCTATGGGTGAGACTACTGCAAATAGTTGACAGCGCAAGTGAGTTTACGCAGAATCAAATAGAAGCACAGTAGTCATGCATTACAAGCATCCACTGTGCTTGTAATGTAGAATGCAGCATTTTGGAAGCATTGCAGGTGAGCTGTGTCCAAAACGCTGCTATTCCGGATCATGAGAAGAGGCCCCAAGAATATGAGGACTCCACAAAGATAGTACGCTGCAATGACACCATAGTCAGTGCAATGATCCCATTTCTGTGCCTACTTAAACAGTCGCTACTTACAAATAAACATGAAGCTATGCATGCGGACTTGGTGGAGATGGAGGAAGACATGAGAAAGGGAGATACTACCTAGCCCAGACCCATCTTATTTACGCAATGTGGAAGCATAGGGGAAGTAGGAGGAGGAGTAACAGAAGCTGTTGACTAGCTAAACTGAGGCTAGTACCCATATGACCTTCCTCCTTTTCTCTCCTATGTGAATGGTCTGAGGATGGGAATGAGGAGGAAGAGAAGGAGATGGAAAGTCATCATCATGGTGGAGAAAGGGAAATGGCTGTAGGGAGCTTGGTACATATAGTCAACTTTATGTATCGAAGCCTTTCCTATGACCCTCATGTTATATTTATTTTGGCCAAAGAAGGGTACTGGTTGTTCACCCTGCTAGATCCATGCTACTAGGAGAACTTTGCATCTTTCCTTCTTGAAGCGGGGAGGTCTTCTAAAGTGTCGCTATACCAAAAGGCCATTGCTGAAAATATTTTGAAAAGTTTCCCTTTAGACAACGGTAGTAGCAGGGGGGAAGCTTCCTCCTTGCCCAAACAAGGAGGAGAGGTGAGGGAGATGTACATCAGAGACAGGGTTACACTATCAAAGGCCTGGGCTAATTTCATGACAGCATCCCAGTTTCCAGGGCCTGATGACTGGGTATTTTTTACAAGGAGGGAAAAGTTTAAAAAATGGTCAAGCAATAACCGGCTGACCAAAGTAGTTACTGATTAATTGCGCAGTGACATTCAACTATTGGGTCTCAAAGCTGGACACATGACATGAGCTGTCCCTCTATGCCTTGGAGGAGTTGTGCTGCTCTGCTGCTAACATCTTGTCTGAGTGCTGCTGGGAGGGGTCATAACAGACAGGCACTTTCGCTTGTCAACAGATTATGCTGACAGGCTCCCTTTTATAAAAATGAACAAAGCCTGGATTAGCCCCCACTTTTCCACACTACCAGATAACAGCAGCACATAAAGTGTTTTTATTGTTCAATATTTGAATGAGGCCCACCAGTTGTTGCCTTTAAGGGGTCCATTGATGACACTCCTTATATTTTTTTCCTGGATTTGCATTTTCTGCACTTTGAGTGTAGAAATCCAAATACTGCAGTTTCAAATTATTTAAGTACCACATTTATTTGAGGATTAAATTAGTAATCCATACAGTTTAAAAGAATTATTGATACATTACGGTGATATGTAAAACTCCAAAAAGCTTTAAGACATTTGGCTGGGTAAATTTCTCACGCATGCACTATTATATGTCAGGGGTAAAATTCTGTTATGTCTAACCCTCAAAAAAAAAGTTAAAAAATGTATCGGTATTATATTGTTCATCCATAGAGTATTACATCTACTTGGATAGATTTTGTAGTCCTACAAAAATGCTAAGAGCATGATGCCTCATAATGAACGTAACAATCACAATACATGTATTAAAAAATATAAACTTTATTAATACAATCTCATAAAAATTCAAAGAGACAGTGGGTATGTGATGAGAACCGGTGAATGACAGGATGGACTGGCCCAACAGAAAAAAGCACATATAAAAACATAGGTGTACATCTATGCAGCACAGACTTATTGTGGCTATTTATAAAAAGTTATAAAGGCACACCACAATGAGGACTGTAAGGAGTGGGTAAGGTAGTAAACCCAAAAGAAAAACAGTGTAATCCTGGGGAAACAAGATAGTGCACAACTTATTGAACCCGAATACTCCCTTCCACATTATGCATGGCCCAAATAATCAAAAAAACTATGATGATCTAAAGTGCAGCAAATAGTGCTTACCCATGTGAAGTCCCTGCTGTGCACGTCCACCACAAGCCCGACGCACGTTTCATGTGCTAAGCTTCCTTGGGGAACTGTGTGGATTGCTGAATGTGTGAAAACTTAAATACCCCCATCACAGCTGTACATAATGGCCACTCTAATCAAAAGGCACATGGGAGGTGGGCCACATGACTGATGCTGCATCCCTTCTGGCCATCTCTGATGGCATCATGCAATATTGCACTATGGCTTGGCAGTGAGAAGTGACTAGCGTCACATTATGTCTGGCTGCTACGTTTTTCTTTTTCGCCAGTATGGATCCTGTTCACATGCTTTGTTACCAGGTGGTGATTTTGATGCAGATGACTCAGGATCTGGCAAAGGATTGCCAGAGTCTGGGAGGAGTTCCAGCAGGTGGGAATAATCATGTGCCTACTGCGATAAGGTCCTCAGACATGGACATTTTGTTTTGTCCCCACAAGCCCCAGAACAATTTTTCATTTATGCCTTTTTTGACAGTTTAGGTCTGATATATGATGAACCCAACAGAATCCAGGTTGAGGAGGCTAAGATCATGAATTTGGTACAGGGGGGTTGCACAGCTGAGGGCTACTGTACGGAGTTCCGGTAGTGGTCCACTGCTAGCTATTCCTAGACTATTTTGGTGGCCATCCATGCATAGAGATATTAAGGATTTTGCATCTGCTTGTGAAGACTGCGCACGCGCCAAAGTCAGTCATAGCCGGCCAGTTGGGGAATTGGCTCCATTGCCTATTCCAGAAAGACCATGGACTCATTTGTCCATTGATTTCATTACTGATTTGCCTCTGTCTGCTGAGGAAAACTGTTATTTGGGTGGTAGTTGATTGATTCAGTAAACAAGCTCATTTTGTTCCTTTGTCAGGATTACCTAATGCAGAGACACTCTCCTGGTTGTTCATCTCTCATATTGTAAGATTGCAGGTGTTAAAGGAATTTCATGATTCCGTTTTAAGTGATCATCCTGGGGTTACTGCCACAAGGAAAGCCCTCACTAGACTATTTTGGTGGCCATCCATGCATAAGGATATTAAGAATTTTGCATCTGCTTATGAAGTCTGTGCACGTGCCAAAGTCAGTCATAGCCAGCTGGCTGGGGAATTGGCTTCATTGCCTATTCCAGAAAGACCATGGACTCATTTGTCCATGGATTTCATTACTGATTTGCCTCTGTCTGCTGGGAAGACTGCTATTTGGGTGGTAGTTGATCGATTCAGCAAACTCATTTTGTTCCTTTGTCAGGATTACCTTATGCAGAGACACTCTCCAGGTTGTTCATCTTTCATATTGTAAGATTACATGGGATCCCCCTGAACATTGTGTCTGATAGAGGAGTAAAATTTGTGTCTAAATCTTGAAGAGCATTTTTTAAATAAACTAGGGATTTACTTGTCATTTTCATCTGCTTATTAGCCTGCAACCAATGGTCAGCCTAAGAGGACAAATCAATCTTTGGAACATATTTTAAGGTGCTTTGTGGCAGCGTGACTGGACTGGTCTTCGATTTTACCTCTCGCTGACTTTGCTTTCCACAGTTGAGTAAATCAATCTACCGTAACCTCACTATTCTTCTGTAATTAAGGTTTTCATCCTCATTTTGTTGAATTTTCTAGGATTGGTTATGAATGCCCTGGGGTGGAGGTTGCCATGCAGAGACTTGGGGATGTCTGGCGGGAGGTTCAAAAGAATATTTCAATTGCTCAGGATCGCCAAAAACGAAAGGCCGATAGAAGACTTCAGTGGGTCCTGTTTTTAAGATTGGGGATAAGGTTTGGTTGTCACCTAGGAACATTAAGCTTAAAGTGCCGTCGGTGAAGTTGGGTCCAAAGTTTATTGGTCCATATGAGATCCTAGAGGTGGTCAATCCTGTGGCATTTTGGTTAAAGCTTCCTTCATCCCTTCGCATCCCTAACATATTCCATAAATCCCTATTAAAGGAGTATGTCCCTTCTGCTTTGTCTGCCTCATTACCGCCTCCTCCGATTTCATTAGATGTGGCCTGGAATATGAGGTTCAGAGGGTTGTGGATTCTCGGAGGGTCCATTATTCCCTCCACTATCTCATCCACTGGAGGGGATACGGACCAGAGGAGAGCTCCTGGGTCCCTGCTCGAGATGTGAAGGCTGATCAGTTAGTCATGGCCTTCCATCTAAAATTTCCTGGGAAGCCTAGAGGAGGGAGTACAGTCATGGTTCCACCCCTCAAGGTGTTTGGGGTGCAGTTACTGACAGCTCAGCCATCCAATCTGGTACAGGGGCATGCTGAAGCTTTCAGTACTTTGATTGACAGTATGGCCATCCAATCTGGTTCAGGGGCGTGCTGAGCTGTCGACTAGCCAATCGGTGACTGGGAGGCGTCGGCAGTCTCCAGGTGTTCACTATACTGGGTAAATGGCATACTTACTTGACTGAGCAGCTTCTCCCAGACCACTGCCAGCCGTTCATTCATCTTGTGAGGTTTGTGCTTTGTGCTCCCTGTGCCTTTAGTTCTATATGCTTGATCTGTTGCCAGACCTTGGACTTTGTTCTGACTATCCCCTTTCAGCTCTAATCCTTTATCCTCCTGGTAATTTCACCTCAGAACGTTACCTGACTACGCTTTTGTCTCTTCCTTCTGTTTATGACATACCCTCCTGGCTTCTGACCTTGGACTCCTTGACTGACGGCTTGGCCGTGAAAAGTGACTAGCGTCACAACTATATGGTAATAGAGCATTACCTTTTCTTGGGTAGATTTTGGTGGTATCTAACCCTTTGAAATATTGTTCAAAAATGTTCTTGGATACATTTCGATAGTATAGAACCCTCAAAACAAGTTGTCAATTTTTTTCAGTATTATATTGCTCATCCATACAGTATTACATATTATTCAGTACATTTCAGTATTATATATAACACTACAAAAAGCAGTGAAAAATTTGTCTGGATTCTATTGCTCATCCACACAGTTTTATGTGCTTTCTGTTACATTTCAGTGTTATATAGAACTCAAAAAAATTGAAAACTTTTTTATTGATTCAATTATTGATCCACACAGTATTACATGCTTTCTGTTACATTTTGGTGTTATATAAAAAATAAAATAAAAACTTGAAAAAATGTTTATGGATTCAATGATTCATCTATACACTGTAACATTGTTCTTGTTACATTTTGCTGGTATATTAAACTCACAAAAAACCTTCCAAAACTTTTTATGGATTTAATGATTCATCCATACACTGTAACATGGGTCTTGTTACATTTTGCTAGTATATTAAACCCCTGTGGTAAAGTGACTCACTCGGCTGGACACAGAGGTAGAAAGGGAACACAGTCTCTTTAAGAATGTGCTTGGTTTATTAACCCCTTCCCGACCTGTGACAGCGTATGCGTCATGAAAGTCGGTGCCAATCCAACCTGTGACACATACCCTGTGTCACAGAATGATCGCCCTCCTGTGGGCCGGGTGACCGGGGTGAATGAAAGGTCACCCTGCACGCAGGTACAGGGGGACCTATACTTGACCCTAGGGGGGTGGCTTAGCCCCCCCGGGTCTATGATCACTCCTGGTGACCTTTTTGTCACCCCCCTCAGATCTGATTGGAGCTAGCGTCCATGTGACGCTAGCCCTCCAATCAGATGTGGAGGGGCAGAGAAAAACAATGTCTGCCTCGCTCCTCAGCTTCATCCCATCTGTGGAAGCCGAGGAGCGAGGTGCCTGACCGCTGAACTGCCCCACAGAGCCCGCGATCGCCACCGCTGCCCGCCGCCGCTGCTAGCACCACCGCTGCTGTGTGCTGAGGACAACTCCCCCCTCCTGTCCTCCACTCCCCCCGACCTCCGCTCCCTCCCCCCTGCCCCCCTGATCACCACCTGAACTGGTGATCACCCCCTGCCCCCCCTAATCACCTGCTGCATTTGCTCATCTCCTCCTGCAGGCTCCATTTGCTCTCCTCCTGCCCCCCCTGCACCTGACAGCTCTATTTTCTCCATTTTCTCTCCTCCTCCCCTTGTGATCACCCCCTGATCACCCCCTAATCACCCCCTGCCCCCCCAATCACCTGCTGCCATATACATTTTCTGCTGATCCTCTGCTCCCCTCCTGCCCCTAACCACAACTGATGGCCCCATCCTCCCCTAGTGATCACTCCAATCACCCCCTGATCACCCCGTGCCCCCTGATCACCCCCTGCCCCCCTGATCACCCCCTGATCACCTGCTGCCGGCTTCCTCTACAGCTGGTCCTCTGCTACCCTCCTGCTCCCCCCCGCTCCTGACAGCCCCATCCTCCTCTGGTGATCACCCGCCCAGTGATCACCCCAATCACCCCGTGCCCCCCTGATCACCCCATGCCCCCCTGATCACCCCGTGCCCCCCTGATCACTCCCTGATCACCCCCTGATCACCTACTGCTGCTGCCGGCTCCATAAACAGCTCATCCTCTGCTCCCCTCCTGCCCCCCAGCGCCTGACAGCTCCTTCCTCCCCTGGTGATCACCCCCCAGTGATCACCCCAATCACCCCGTGCCCCCCTGATCACCTGCTGCTGCCGGCTCCATCTGTAGCTGGTCCTTGGCTTCTGCCCCCCCGCGACTGATAGCCCCATCCTCCCCTGGTGATCACCCCCCCAGTGATCACCCCAATCACCCTGTGCCCCCCTGATCACCCCGTGCCCCCCTGATCACCCCGTGCCCCCCTGATCACCTGCTGCTGCCAGCTCCATCTGTAGCTGGTCCTTGGCTCCCCTTCTGCCCCCCCTGCAACTCATAGACCCATCCTCCCCTGGTGATCACCCCAATCACCCCCTGCCCCCCTGATCACCCCCTGACCCCTTGATCACCCCTGCCCCGCTGATCACCCCCTGATCACCTGCTGCTACTGCCGGCTCCATCTGCTGCATTTCCTCAGCCCCTTCCTGCCCCGCTTGCACCTGACTGCCCTCGCCCGTGCCTGACAGCCCCCACCTGTGCCTGACAGCCCCTGCCCGTGCCTGATAGCCCCCGGCCACGCCTGACTGCCCCCGCCTGCACCTGACTGCCGGCGCCTGACTGCCCTCGCCCACACCTGACTGCCCTTGCCTGCGCCTGACTGTCCTCGCCCGTGCCTGACTGCCCTCACCCGCGCCTGACTGCCCTCGCCTGTGCCTGACAGCCCCCGCCTGACAATCCGCACCTGACAGCCCCGTCCTGCAGTCGAAAGTTTTTCACCAAACACTCGCACATACACACACCCACGCACACTACAATAAAGCTTTTTAACACACGCACACACCACACACACAATGTCCTGCTCATCCCAGTCATCCCAGTCACAAAGGGTCTACTCAGTTGAGGAGGCATATGAAATTATTGCCTCCGAAACTGATAGTGAGGAGGACCCCACCTTTCTCTATACCTCCCACTCTTCCTCTTCCAGCGACATAGACTTGCCACCACCAAGATGTCACAGGATGAGAAATCGTCTGGAGCCCAGGGAGGAAGAGTCGGAGGCCTTAGAGGAAGAGTCGGGTACCTTGGAGGAAGTCCCACAGTCAAGTGTGAGTTTCCCCCAACCTAGTGCTAGTCACGCCCAACCTAGCACTAGTGCTCCCTCCTGGACCCCCGTCCCTGAAAATTTTGCTCCACGGATTCCTGATTTCGTTCCCCAATCAGGAATCCAGTTTGAGACTGCCAACTTCAGGGAAATAGACTTTTTCAAAGTCTTTTTCTCTGAGTCAATCGTCTGTCTCATGGTGGAGCAAACAAACTTGTATGCCCAGCAATTTTTGGCGAACACCCAATTTCTTAATTCTCTTCTTGGAGTCCCATGGACTCATTTGGCATGGTTATGTTTCGCAAACGTTTTGAGGAGATTCATAAATTTCTCCATTCCAGGGACAACACTGAAAGCCTTCCCCGCGATGACCCAAATTTTGATAGACTGTTCAAAATTCGGCCGCTCATTGAACACTTCAACAACAAGTTTGCTGAAGTGTACATTCCCGAAAGGGAAATTTGTGTGGTTGAATCCCTCATCCACTTCAAAGGGAGGCTTCAGTTCCGTCAGTACCTGCCCAGCAAAAGGGCGAGGTACGGGATGAAACTCTACAAGCTGTGTGAGAGTACCTCAGGGTACACTCTCAGCTTTAGAGTTTACCAAGGAAAGGATAGTAGGATCCAGCCCCCAGAATGTCCACTTGCTTTGGGGTTGAGTGGGAAAATAGTGTGGGATTTGGTCCACCCAATGCTTGATAAAGGTTACCATCTGTACGTTGATAACTTTTATACAAGCATCACACTATTTCAATCTCTCTCTGCCAGAGCTACCGTCGCTTGCGGTACCATGCGCAGAAACCAGAGGGGTCTCCCTTTGCCGCTAATTGAGCAGCCTCTCCGAAAGGGTGAGAGCCAAGCCCAATGTGGCGGCAACATGCTTGTGGTCAAGTTCAAAGACAAAAGAGATGTTTTTGTCTTGACCATAATCCATGGTCCCAGCACCACGGCCACCACCGTTCGAGGTACCCCAGCACCAGTCCACAAAATGTACTGTGTCCTGGCGTACAACCATCACATGGGGGTAGTTGATTTTTCTGATCAAGTCCTCCAGCCCTATAGTGCCATGCGGAAGGCGAAGGTGTGGTACAAAAAACTGGCTGTGCACCTCGTACAAATGGCACTGTATAATACATGCGTGCTATCATGATGTGCAGGCCAAGACCACTCCTTCCTTGAGTTCCAGGAGGCGGTGATAAAGGCCACGATTTTTGGAGAGGAGGATGAAGCACTCCCCGGCACCCCTGGAACTCAAGTTTCCCGTATGGTACCAGGGCAACATTTTCCCAGTGAGGGGATAACAAGAAAAAGGTGCCGGGTGTGCTATAAAAGGGGGACAAGAAAAATGACTCATTTCCAATGTGAAACGTGTCCTGACAAACCTGGACTGTGTTTGAATGAATGCTTCAGAATTCATCACACGTCCATGGACTAAACACATCCAGACATTCCATGACAGAACTCACCCACACTAGTCTGACATACACAACACCACACACACACCAACCTGACGTACACTACACCACACACACCAACCTGACATACACTACACCACACACACCAACCTGATGTAGTGTGTCAGGTTGGTGTGTGTGGTGTAGTGTACATCAGGTTGGTGTGTGTGGCCTAGTGTACATCAGGTTGGTGAGTATGTGTGCTGTACACTACACCACACACACCAACCTGACGTACACTACACCACACACCAACCTGACGTACACTACACTACACACACCAACCTGACGTAGTGTGTCAGGTTGGTGTGTGTGGTGTAGTGTACATCAGGTCGGTGTGTGTTGCCTAGTGTATGTCAGGTTGGTGAGTATGTGTGCTGTACACTACACCACACACACCAACCTGATGTACACAACACCACACATGCCAACCTGACATACACTACACCACACACACCAACCTGACGTAGTGTGTCAGGTTGGTGTGTGTGGTGTAGTGTACATCAGGTTGGTTTGTGTGGCCTAGTGTACATCAGTTTTGTGAGTATGTGTGCTGTACACTACACCACACACACCAACCTGACGTACACTACACCACACACCAACCTGACGTACACTACACCACACACACCAATCTGACGTAGTGTGTCAGGTTGGTGTGTGGGGTGTAGTGTACATCAGGTTGGTGTGTGTGGCCTAGTGTACGTCAGGTTGGTGACTATGTGTGCTGTACACTACACCACACACACCAACCTGACATACACTACACCACACACCAACCTGACGTACACTACACCACACAAACCAACCTGACGTAGTGTGTCAGGTTGGTGTGTGGTGTAGTGTACATCAGGTTTGTGTGTGTGGCCTAGTGTACGTCAGGTTGGTGACTATGTGTGCTGTACACTACACCACACACACCAACCTGACGTACACTACACCACACACACCAACCTGATGTAGTGTGTCAGGATGGTGTGTGTGGTGTAGTGTACATCAGGTTGGTGTGTGTGGCCTAGTGTACGTCAGGTTGGTGACTATGTGTGCTGTACACTACACCACACACACCAACCTGACGTACACTACACCACACACCAACCTGACGTACACTACACCACACACACCAACCTGACGTAGTGTGTCAGGTTGGTGTGTGTGTGATGTAGTGTACATCAGGTGGTGTGTGTGGCCTAGTGTACGTCAGGTTGGTGAGTATGTGTGCTGTACAGTACACCACACACACCAACCTGACGTACACTACACCAATAATAATAAAGTAACTTGGCACTCAACTGAATTGTCCTTTTTAAGTGAAGTTTTTATTTATGTGCAGTCCTACAAAAAGATGTTTCGGCCTACACTTGGCCTTCGTCAGTCCGACTGCTGTCTATATAGTATGAACAAACGTATGTCCACGAGAAAAATAATGTTTTTGTAAGTTCCTGCTTCCAAATATGGTGTAGGCATATAGAAGGCTTCCAGCTACCCTTAAGGTGTGCTGTGCTGGTAATTCAATTAGATGCAATATATTCCATAAGGTAATGAGGAGAGGTTCCCACAGGATTGCTGAAGCAATTTGCCTGTGGAAAATGTCTGTACTGAGACCGGTGTATAAATATACCTGTAGAAAATGTCTGTACTGAGACCGGTAGCAAAAGGCCGGTATGGGGCATATAATGGTAGCTTGCAGGTATGCAGGTGAGACCGGCAGCCTAAGGCTAATATGGGGCTTATAGAAGTAGGTTGCAAGTGTGCAGGGCTGAACGCGGTATCCACCGCCGTTTGGAAGGCTTCCAAGCTACTATATATAAAAACTTTGCTTAAAAAGGACAATTCAGTTGAGTGCCAAGTTACTTTATTATTATTCACTTGGGTCTGGGTAACCTACTTCTGCACCTTGTGGTAGTGCAACGCTATACTTGACACAGTACACTACACCACACACCAACCTGACGTACACTACAACACACACACCAACCTGACGTAGTGTCAGGTTGGTGTGTGTGGCGTAGTGTACGTCAGGTTGGTGTGCGCTGTAATATAGTGTACATCATGCTGTTGTCATGTGTGTGGGTGGTGTATTCTACACCACACACCAACCTGACATACACTACATACTTTCCATAAGCGACATGGTGTCTGCTAACGATTGGAGCTAATTTTCCATTCAAAAAGTCAAATGGAGCTCCTTCCCTTCTGAGCCCTGCCGTGCGCCCAAACAGTGGTTCCCCCAAAATATGAGGTATCGGTGTATTCAGGAGAAATTTCCCAACATATTTTAGGATCCATTTTATCCTGTTGCCTATGTGAAAATGAAAAAATTGAGGCTAAAAGAAAATTTTTGTGAAAAAAAGTACTTTTTCATATTTACGGTTCAACTTGTGAAGCACCTGGGGGTTCGGAGTGCTCACTATGCACCTAGCTAAGTTCCTTGGGGGGTCTAGTTTCCAAAATGGGGTCCCTTGTGGGGGTGCTCCAATGTTTCAGCACACAGAGACTCTCCAAACGCAACATGGCAACCACTAAATATTCCAGCATATTTTCCATTCAAAAAGTCAAATGGCGCTTCTTCCCTTCTGAGCCCTGCCGTGCGCCCAAACAGTGGTTTATGCCTACATATGAGGTATCGCTGTACTCAGGAGAAGTTTCCCAACAAATTTTAAGATCCATTTTATCCTGATGCCCATGTGAAAATGAAAAAATTGAGGCTAAAAAATTTTTTTTGTGAAAAAAAAGTACTTTTCCTTATTTACGGCTCAATTTGTGAAGCACCTGGGGGTTCGGAGTACTCACTCTGCATCTAGATAAGTTCCCTGGAGGGTCTAGTTTCCAAAATGGGGTCACTTGTGGGGGAGCTCCAATGTTTAGGCACACAGGGACTCTCTAAACGCGACATGGCAACCGCTAAATATTCCAGCATATTTTCCTTTCAAAAAGTCAAATGGCGCTCCTTCCCTTCTGAGCCCTGCTGTGCACCCAAACAGTGGTTTATGACCACATATGAGGTATCGCTGTAGTCAGGAGAAATTTCCCAACAAATTTTAGGATCCATTTTATCCTGTTGCCTATGTGAAAATGAAAAAATTGAGGCTAAAAGAAAATTATTGTGAAAAACAAGTACTTTTCATATTTACGGCTCAACTTGTGAAGCACCTGGGGGTTCGGAGTGCTCACTATGCATCTAGATAAGTTCATTGTCCTTTTGTGAAAAAAAAAGTCATTTTGGGGGGTCTAGTTTCCAAAATAGGGTCACTTGTGGGGGTGCTCCAATGTTTCGGCACACAGGGACTCTCCAAACGCAACATGGCAACCGCTAAATATTCCAGCATACTTTCCATTCAAAAAGTCAAATGGCGCTCCTTCTCTTCTGAGCCCTGCCGTGCGCCCAAACAGTGGTTTATGACCACATATGAGGTATCGGTGTACTCAGGAGAAATTCCCCAACAAACTTTAAGATCCGTTTTATCCTGTTACCACCCATGTGAAAATGAAAAAATTGATGATAAAAAAAAATTTTGTTGGAAAAATTAAAATGTCCATTTTTTTCTTCCATGTTGCTTTAGTTCCTGTGAAGCACCTGAAGGGTTAATAAACTTCTTGAATGTGGTTTTGAGTAGCATGAGGGGTGCAGTTTTTAAAATGGTGTCACTTTTGGGTATTTTCTGCCATATAGACCCCTCAAAATGACTTCAAATGTGAGGTGGTCCCTAAAAAAATGGTTTTGTAAATTTTGTTGTAAAAGTGAGAAATCGCTGGTCAAATTTTAACCCTTATAACTTCCTAACAAAAAAAGTTGATTCCAAAATTGTGCTGATTTAAAGTAGACATGTGGGAAATGTTATTTATTAACTATTTTGTGTCAAATAACTCTCTAGTTTAACAGAATAAAAATTCAAATTTTGAAAATTGTGAAATTTTCAAAATTTTCACTTAATTTCTATTTTTTTCACAAATAATTACAAAAATTATCGACCTAAATTTACCACTAGCATGAAGCCCAATATGTCACGAAACATCATTCTGAGAAATGCTAGGATCCGTTGAAGCGTTCCTGAGTTATTACCTCATAAAGGGACACTGGTCAGAATTGCAAAAAATGGCCAGGTCATTAAGGTCAAAATTGGCTGGGTCATGAAGGGGTTAAAACTGCATAAACCAAGCTGGAAAAATAAACACGGCTCTCTGGGAAAAACAGCAAAACAACAAAGAAGGCATAAGTGACACAGACCATACATTTGCGGGGACTGCACGCTATGCAGCACCAGAGGTTCAGTCTTTCCTCCTCAGGATAAAAACCACTGGAAAATCCTCTCTCCAGCCCTGCTGAACAAAAACTGCTTCTGAAGCCCCCTCTGCCCAAAGCTGGGGGTTTTGGTACCGTCACTGGCTAAGCAGGGGACTCTGGACAGGGCATCTGCATTCCCATGTAATTTCCCTGGCCTGTGCTCCACATAAAAAGTAAAGTCCTGGAGCACCATAAACCACCTAGTTACTCAGCGTTCTTCCCCTTCTTTTCCCTTATCCATCATAGTGATGCATGATCTGACACTAGTGTGAGCTTTCTTTCTAACAGGTAGTATCTCAGATTGTCGATTTCCCACTTGGTGGCCAAGCACTCTTTCTCCACGATGGCATATGTCTTCTCACAGGAGGAGAATTTCCTACTCAGGTATAGGACTGGATGTTCATCCCCATCTATTTCCTGGGAGACACGGCTCCCAAACCAACCTCAGAGTCGTCTGTCTGGAGCACAAACTCCTTAGTGAAGTCTGGTGTGACCGAGACCGGCTGTCTACACAGGACGAGCTCCAACTCCTGGAATGCCATCTCAGCTTCAGAGGACCATTTGACCATCGGCGATTTTGTACCCTTGAAAAGATTTGTCAAGGGGCAGCTGTCATGGCGAAATTTGGGATAAATCGACGATAATATCCCACAATTCCCAGAAACACCCTAGCCTGATTTTTGGAGACCGGTTGACGCCACTTTCAGATTGCATCTACCTTGTCTATTTATGGCTTTATCTTGCCCCTTCCAACAACATAGCCCAAATACTTTGCCTATTCTTTCCTGAAAGTGCACTTCTTTGGTTTTATGGTAAACTCTGCATTTCTCAGTGCATCCAGTACCGCCTGGACCTTTTGTAGGTGACTTCCCAAATCCGGGCTGTCATCCAAGTAAGCAATGGCATACTTCTTGTGAATGGCTAGGATCTGGTCCATAGCCCTCTGGAAGATAGCTGGGGCACATATCAGGTGTAGAGAAGGCCATCTTCATCTTGGCACTTGAAGACTTTTGATCTAGTGCATCCTAGCCTCACAATAAGCTCATTGATCCAGGGCATCGGATATGCATCAAACTTGGACACCTCTTTGAGCTTCCTGTAATCGTTACAGAAGCGCCACTCTCCATCTGGATTTGGCAGAAGTACAATAAGGCTGGATAAGATGCTCTTTTACTCTTCAATGACGCCCAAGCTCAAGATTCTGCTCACTTCCTTGGAAATAACCTCACAGTGAGCTTCAGGAATTCGATACGACCTTCAGTTCACCATCACATGTGGTTCAGTCAGGATTTCATGCTCAACAACCTGAGTACATCCTGGTAACGAGCGTTTTAATAGACAGAGCAGCGGAATGGTTACGCTGATAATAGCGACATCAGTGCTCACCATCTTGGTGCAGTAGTCAAAGTTTTGAAAAACCTAACATACTGTATGTCAGTGATACAAACACACTTGGCAGTTGTTATGTTTGGGGGCTGAGTGTTACTCTGACAGGCATTGAAAAGCTGGTATTCAAACACCGCTCTCTACTGCTCACTAAGCCTTGCCAACAAATGGACCACCTACTGCCTCAACACATTTATCTAACTATGCCTATGTTCTTGCCTGTTCTTAGCTTGGTTTAGCAAATGCTGCAAAATACAGTTGCTTTGCCTGAAGGAATTTCAGAAAAAAACTGCCATACAGGGGAACAATACACCCTTGGCCTGTTATCTAGCCAAGTGAGGGGGCTCTGTGGAACAGTTGACTGAGTTCTCCCTCTGGTCAAACCACTACCTCTTCTTGCCTATTTTCTTGCTATGGATTCATCCCTCTCTGCACTGCTGTGCTCGCTAGGCATGCCACAGTGCCAGGTTGAGTCAGATGCCTCATCATCCACCATATCATCTTCCAATTCCTCAATCTGATCCTCCTTCTGAGTTGCAATTTGAGGCTGATCTGATGGCAACTGTACATCATGATTATCCTCCACCTCTTCAGACATGAATTGATCTTCCCCAACGTGGCTTTCTCCTGGCCATGGGTGCTCAAATATTTGTTCATCACTGCACTCCACCTACTCATGACCCTCTTTAATGGTGCACGTTGAGAGGCCTGACAAATTATAAGAGAATGTAAAACGTTCCTCAGAGGGGCCAGTGTTGGGGTCATAAGTCTCCTAGGACTCTGGATGGTGTGAGGAAGGAGGACCAGGTTGAGGATTCAGAAGCCCACCCTCTTGGCTACTGAGACTGGACTGTGTGGAAAACTTCAAGACTTCAAGGTGCTGCTTGCAACACACTGGAGCCTTTTTCTGCCATCCAACCCACAACATTCTCACACTTGTCTGGGTTCATCAGTGGTGTAGCACACTGACCACATTTTGACAGGAAGCTAGAATGAGATACTGTCACCTTACAATCTGTCACATGACCTTGGCAGGCAC
Source organism: Dendrobates tinctorius (assembly GCF_039654945.1). NCBI lineage: Eukaryota > Metazoa > Chordata > Amphibia > Anura > Dendrobatidae > Dendrobates > Dendrobates tinctorius. The sequence goes on along the minus strand of NW_027361779.1, from coordinate 20,967,993 downwards.
CACCACATCCACGTCCCCTAATGTCACCCTTTCTCATACTGAATAATTTATGCATATGAACAAACAATTTCCTGGCTTTACTTTCGACAAGTACCCTCACAAAGGTGGTATGTACAAATTTACTATATTTAGCAATGTGTGGCAATTTTTTTTTTAAGATTCAGCTTTATTGCACACGGCAACAGTAGACTCACGAAAATTAGAGATAAATAGTCACATTTGCACATCTCTGAAGGCATTGCGCTAGTCACACAACTGCTAGATAAAGAAATGCTATTTATTAAACCATTAGAAAATTATGATTTTTTTAATAGACCTCTTGTAATAACTGCAAAGTGTAGTTATGTCCCCATCACGGCATCTTTCAGCGTGTCTGATACAGATGACTTGGATTAATTTTTGGAAACCTTTGGACAAGGTGCAAAGGTCAAATTTCTACTATCAATCTCTATATATCCTATGATTATAATTTTTCTTATTGTTTTGTCCTTCTCACAGTCTCTAAAGGTGTGTATCTGGTAGGCTGATGTTGATTTTTAAGTCTGCACTTGGACATTTTTGTACATGAATGTATTAATATGCTCCACACAATTCTTCAGGTTTCAGTCTTAAGGGGGTTTTACACTAAGCGATATCGCTAGCAATATCGCTAAAACGTCACTGGTTTTGTGACGTTATAGCGATATTGCTAGCGATATCGCTATGTGTGATACTTACCAGCGACCGGCTCCCCCGCTGTCCATCGCTGATCGCGCGAGAATGTCCGGCTCCATTTCTCGTCGGGCGCTTCCTGCTGAGACTTCCTGCTGTGACGTCCAGCGACGCGTGGAGGCGGGCGGGAGGACGCAGGATCGCTGTGTGTGAATGGTAAGTATCGTGCGCTGCGTCGCTGCTGCATCGCTGTGAGATCTTTCTGTATGAAAGCTCACTAGCGATCATTTAGCGATGCACCAGCGATCCTGACCGGGTGGGATCGCTGGTTGGATCGCTGGTGCATCGCTAAATGTAAAAGGGCCTTTACACAGAATAATAATTTGTGCTCTATATATATGCTTATAGTTTGAAAATCTTACCTACACATCCCTTTATAAAGGGAAATTTGACATAATACCTGTCAGCATACGCCATATACTGCTCATATACACAGCACACCAGTAGGTGAGCGGAACACCTGGGTAAAAAATCTGTGTCTGATGGTGAAACCACTGACCCTTCCCCTGTGTTACATCCTTCCCACTCTGATGTCCAGGAAGGAGGCACTCTTGCCTCTTGTCTACAACCTGCAGTTGCACAGACACAACATTCAGCAAACACGTCCAATTTGTTGTCCCAGCTTAGCATTCATTTTCTAAACTTGGGTCCTTACAAAAATATAGTGGTGGTGGGGTAAAGACCAGATTATGTGCTATCTAAACACATCTAAGAGACTTGGTTAATATGCTCCACAGCCCTATTCAGGCCGCAGCCTTACACATAATGGAACACCGTCATTGCCACACTAAGGCCTTTACTTGAGCTCTATAGCACTGCCTGTCACCTGAGTAATACACTCCACAGTCCTTGACGCTCTCTGTATCCTGTAATTACTGAATTGTAGCTCAAAACCATGCAAAAGATAGGGACCGCGATGGGTACCAGGTTCGCGCCAAGTTACGCCAATTTGTATGTGGGAAAATGGGAGGACACAATTTACCCTTCCGGGGAGCTACGTGTGGGCCTGGTACTTTGGAAACGTTTAATTGATGAAGTTTTTATTTGGTCTGGTGGCCGAGAATCATTAGATTTGTTTTTAGCGGATATTAATAAAAATGAATATTTTTTAAACTTTACCTCTACCACCAGTACCAGCAGTATTAAATTTTTAGATCTAAGTATTTTTATTGAGGATAACTCCATTCAAACCCGTGTCTTCCATAAGCCTACCGATGCAAACAGCTACATCCCAATAGACAGCTGCCATTTACCTAATTGGCTATTAAATGTACCTAAGAGTCAGAACATCAGAATTCGCAGGAATTGCTCTAAAATTCAGGATTATGATTCCGAAGCATCTGCGCTAACTCATCAATTTCTGGAGAAAGGCTACAACAACTCACTTCTGGAGGAAGCAAATATAACAGCCAGAAATAAACCTAGTGCTACTCTGAGAAGGATAAACAATATTAATAAGAAAAATACTCCCTTTGATGATTGTATCCCTATTATAACCGAATACAACTCAAACTGTCATATTTTGACTAGAATTGTCAAAAAACATTGGGACATTTTGAAAGAGGATAAAATTATAGGATGCTCAATTCCACCAGGTCCAAAGTTCGTTTACAGAAAAGCCCGTAATATTGGTAGTATGATTGCCCCCACTGTATTAAATAACCATATTAATGCACCTACTCCATCTTTTATAGGCAATTTGAAAGGTTTTTTTCCCTGCCAAAAATGCAGGGCCTGCCAACAAACTATGAGCCCTAAACAACAATGGGCTATGGGGAGCAATAATTCTAATAATTTGGAAATATCAGATTTTATTACTTGTAAAACGGAGAGTGTCATATATACCATCAAATGTCCATGCCAGAAGGTATATGTAGGACGCACGAAAAGATCCCTCCAGATAAGGATTAAGGAACATATAAGAAATATAAATAAAAAATTTCTGGGTCATCCCCTCTCTAAACATTTTTCAGAATGTCATGGAGGCTCTGTGAATAACCTTATCTTCACAGGAATTGAACATGTTAAGCCACAAGTGCGTAAAGGCAACCATATAAAGCTATTGTCGCGCGCTGAGAGCCGCTGGATATTTGCATTGGACACCCTAATACCGAAGGGGTTAAATAGTGAAATTGAACTTTTTGGCTTCTATTAAGTTAATTGGGTTAAACTTGCATAAGCGGCGGGACTGCTTAAATAATCCTCCTGTGGTGGAGGGGACCATCCCTGAGGAAGAAGACAGTTAGTCTTTGAAACATGTTGGAAAGTCCATTGGTCCCCGTCGCAACCACCAGCAAGTGAAACTGACGTGGTCATGTGTTGACTCACATCACGAAGGTCCTGTATACCTGGAGCAGCTCACAGACGCCGGGAGCACGAGAAGCCGCTCACGTCTGCTCCACAGCTGGAGGTACACTGACAGGAGGCTGCCACCGGCCGGGGTCAGGCCCTGTAACTCGTCTATACCCCAGTGTACAAACCCTCCCCTTTTTCCAAGCGCTGGAGCAAAAAGCGCTATTTTAACCTGCACCGCTTACTGGAGTGAGGACTTCGCATTGCATTATCTTTACAGGTACCGCTCTCTGACTTGTGCATTTACTATTGCGGCTACTTTGCACAGCCGTTCACAGGCTGCAATTTGACTTTGCCTTTTTTTTTTTTTTTTAAGCTACTATCAGGGAGAATTACCCTGCAGTATATAACCTGTTCAGTGATTTCAGGTTTTTACCCTCACTCATGCCTTTTTAGTTTGTGATTGTTCAGGTTGGAACTAAGATTGCCACCAGCATCTATATATATTCTTTTTCCCTTAAGCACTTCTTCTGAGGTCTTACAATTGACTATTACTAATTGCTATTTTCTCACTATTATCCAGCTACATAAAGAGCACTTATAAGAGGCTTTTTTTTTTTTTGAGTGTTCCAAGCGCACACTAATATTATTAGTTATTTTACCTTATTTCTTTGACACCCTTGTGACAGGTGTCTTAGTGTTTGCTGCTGGAATTACACTCATACACAAGCGCCACTGAATCTCAATTTGTAAAAGATAGATTCTGCCTGGTTGGATAGTTTCCAAAGAAGTGCGTAGGCTTGTGCAGAATGGTCAATGGCACTACTGTCTTTTTCCCTTGAGGAGGCTGCTTCTAAGTAGAATGAGGCTTTTACATGTTCCTGACATGGGTTTCAGGCCTGACAGATTGACCACAATACAGACCCTCGCTTGCATACACTGTATTCAGAATTTAATTCTAATGCTTTTAGTGTCTGGTAGAATCCAATTTACTGACAGCTCTCCCAACTCCTGTATTATATTCACCTTACAGTGGCTTCACCCGCTATGATAGTGATTCCATTGGGATCCAGTGGAAAAAAATAACTGGGGACCTTACAAAACACAGGTTTCACAACACCTGGTGGCCTCCTAAAAATTAAAAGCGAGGGCTGCCTAATGACATGGCGGTGGATATGGCGGTGGTGGCAGGCGAATCCCAAAATTCAAATGGGTATGTTTGAAATGGCATTGTAAAGGGATGGGGAATATGTATTCCACTATCTTGCTAACTATTTGGCATGAGTTTGGGACCAACCAAATGTAGGAGTGAGAGCTCTCCCAAATGTTTGATACAGGGCCACCTGAGGGCTCTTTCTAAACCCAGGTTTCACAGCCCCTCCTGGAACTCTGCAAATTGTAAGTGAGGGCCGCATAATGACATGGCGGCTGACATGGTGGTAGCGGGCAAAGCCCAAAATTCAAATGGGCATGTTTGAAATGGCATTGTAAAGGGATGGGGAATATGTTTTCCATTATCTAGTTAACAACTTGGAACAAGGGATGGACCACCCAAATATAGGAGTGAGAGCTCTCCCAAATGTATGATACACGGCCACCTTAGGGCCTTTATCAAGCTCAAGTTTCATGGCACCTGCTGGCACTCTGCAAATTGTTGGCGGGGACCGCATAATGACATGGTGGTGGACATGGTAGTGGTGGCAGGCAAAGCCCAAAATTCAAATGGGCATGTTTGGAATGGTATTGTAAAGGGATGGGGAAATTTGTATTCCACTATATTGCTAACTATTTGGCATGATGGAGGGACCTCCCAATTGTAGGAGTGAGAGCTCTCACAAATGTTAAAGAAAAAACTAAAGCCAAAATGTTCCGCATGAACATATGCTAAAGGGGAGGTATAATTTTTTTTATATTTTTATTTTACGTTATATCCATGTAATTGTGAAGAAAAAATGTTTTTTAGCATTTTTTCCTTAAAAAAAAGTTTTGGTTTGGTAGGTCTTTTTAAAAATCCGCATGCAGACATCTTCTCAATGCTGTTCCTATTTATTTTTAACTCTTTCTCATCAATTTCCCTTTTTCCCATGCCCCCAGACCTGTTTGTTGGGTCCAGCATAAAAATATTTGGCTTTCCCCTTGACTTTCATTGGATTCATTTTTCAGTACGAATACACGAATACCAGAAATTATTTGTGCCGATTTACCCAAATCTGAATATTTCACTATTCAATCATCAACTAATTATATTCCATATGATAAGACATGCCTAATTGCAATTACCTCATTTGAGACTTTCATACCTCAGGTACGCATGAGCCGCCCCCGGCAGCCATTTTCCAAGAGTCCACCGCATAGTAAACATGGAAGTGCAGGGGCTCCGGACTTTTACAAAATGTCGTCGGAGTCCCTGCACCACCGAACACCCACAGTGTCGCACATCCAAACACCCCTCATCCCAGCCTGTGGCCTGCAGGGAAATTCTACTCTTGCCTCCTCCAGCAGCGACCCTGGGACCCTGCTCCACTGCGGCCGGTAAGATATATTCACATAAGACGCACCTCCATTTTCCCCCAAATTTGAGGGAAAAAAGGGAGTCTTATAATCTAAAAATTCAGTACTTTTTTACTTCTAGTATTTGCAATTGTTATGGATGGCCTATAAACATTGACTATAGATCCCCACACCTCCATAGCAGCCCTATGTTTTTTAATTGTGAATTTTACATTTAATAATAAAGTTTATAATGGTTGAGAATATAGTCTGAGTTTCTGGGCCTTTTTTCATGCTTGAATATGTTGATATTCAATGAGTTATTTCCTTTAAAAAAGTGTAATCATTCCATAAGAGTAATTTTTATAACATTTGGGAAGAATTCAATTTCATTCAAAACAATTGCTCATCTCTAGTAGAATTGCTTTTTCTTTTCCAAGAGTTCCCCAACTCAAGCAAATAAAAGTAGGGTTCTTTTTATCAGGGGTCAGCCCAAAAAAGTTAGAAATATTTTTGAAACAACTACAAAACAGAGGAAAAAAACAGGTAACATATTAAAAGCCAGTTTTTCTGTTCTAAACAAGTTAAAAAAAGTGCAGCTAAGTCAAAGTAAACTAGAGCTAAGTCAAACTATACTCTTAGGAAATAAGAACTCAAATGATCACATTAGCTAGTAGCTACAGTAATCCTATTTTCTACACTTTCATTTAATGATAAGCACCTGCTTTTTTATTTATTAGATTTCCATTGATATTATCAGAGATTGTTGGTCTGCGCTTTGGGTTTTAATGTGGAGAAATAAAATGCACCAAGGATTACAAAAGATGAAACATTTGTAATGTTTATTATTTGTATATGTTTTCCTTGAAAAGCTAAAAAAACACATCTATTATGTATGAGATTAGGAATCATATTCTGTTCCTGGAAGCAATGTAAGCTAGATATATAATGGCACAATTTCAGACTCTACCTGTAAATATTATTTTTCACTATTAAATGCATTTATATAATAAATGAAATATGCATTAAAGGTGATTTAAAGGTGCCAATACAATCTTTTTTTTTAAATATATTTTATGTGTACATTTTATAGTTTTAACAGGCATGCTATGCTGTTTGCACTGGCATGAAGACTCATAAAATGAGGTACAATATGCAACAATATATATAGATTCATTATATTTGGATTTTTCTATAAAACCTGATTAATAATGAATTTGAACAGGTAAAAGTCATACAAGAAGAGATCATATAATTCATGATCTTTATAAATAATGATAGTATACTTTTACAAATAATGTATCATAAATATATATGTGTATATATATATATATACAGTATATATTCACATTTTGATACATCTATAGATGCATCTGTTTACCTATGTATTTATTGATTTATCTATGATCTTTTCGTAAGCTTAATATGTCTCTTTGAGGTGATTGACAGGAAACATGAAGAGACAGTGCTGGGCCTGGGAAATGACATAACCATGACATACAAAGTCATCCACAACCTGTGTCCTCCATACATCTGTGACCTCATCTCCCGGTACTTAACTGCACGCAACCTCCGATCCTCACAAGACCTCCTTCTGTACTCCCCACTTATCTCCTCTTCCCACAATCTCATATAAGATTTCTCCCCGGCATCCACCCTACTCTGGAACTCTCTACCCCAACATATTAGACTCTCGCCTACCATGGAAACCTTCAAAAAGAACCTGAAGACCTACCTCTTCCAACAAGCCTACAACTTGCAGTAACCACTGATCCACCAAACCGCTGCACGACCAGCTCTACCCTTGCTTACTGTATCCTCACTCATCCCTTGTAGATTTTGAGCCCCCGCGGGCAGGGTCCTCTCTCCTACTGTACCAGTCATGACTTGTATCGTTTAAGATTACTGTTCTTGTTTTTATTATATACCTTTCATGTTTAAGTAGCATACACTTCCTCTGCTTAGGATATACCCTGTACATTTGCTAATCGGTGTCAGTTCTGAAGCGTGACTCCCAATAATTTATTTAAATCCAGCAGGTCTAGCTAGTTTTTGTATGTTTGCTGTATATCTTTATTTGATCACTCCGTGAATTAAACAAAATTTGCATAATGGAGAAGATTTTCTAAAACTGCAAATGTTAGACAAGATAAATTTAGACTAGTCTTAAACTGTGCTAAATCTATCACAGTGGTTTGATAAAATTGACATCAATTATTTTGCACACAATGTCACTTCACAGTCCACATTCCATTTTACCATATCCCTAACCCCTTTTCAAATCAAGTCATTCCCCTTTGGTGAGTGAGGCATAGAAAAATATCACATAATAAATAGTTTTGGGTGCACATTATGAATAATTTGCATAATAAATGTTGTCTTAGGCCGGTTTCACATTCGCGCTTTTTAAGCGCACGCACGGCCGGGGGTAGCTCCGCCCCCGAGCCGGCTCTCTGCCCGGCGTGCCCGCCCCTTCCTTGTAGCGCCGCCTCCTAGCGCACAGCGGCGCCTGCGATCGGCGCACCCTATCTTTAGCATAGGGTGCGCAGATCGTGCGCAGGCCGTGCGCTAGTTGCGCTTTGACCTGCGCTGCTCACTTTTGACGGTGCGCCGTGCGCGCCAAAATCCGAAAAGTTTGATTTTGGCGCGCACGGCGCACCGTCAAAAGTGCGCAGCGCAGGTCAAAGCGCAACTAGCGCATGGCCTGCGCACGATCTGCGCACCCTATGCTAAAGATAGGGTGCGCCGATCGCAGGCGCCGCTGTGCGCTAGGAGGTGGCGCTACAAGGAAGGGGCGGGCACGCCGGGCAGAGAGCCGGCTCGGGGGCGGAGCTACCCCCGGCCGTGCGTGCGCTTAAAAAGCGCGAATGTGAAACCAGCCTTATGTGTTTACTCAGGTACTATTGATTAACATTAGACTTTGTCTAATCAGAAACCAATCAATGTGACATGAGGGGACATCAAGATATACTTAACTCATAGCCAAAATACAAAAGGTTCATCAATGCAGGGGTGGAAATAGGCATTCCTGTATCCAGGCAAATTATCAATTTGGGGCCTCATCCTATACACAGCTTAAGGCGCAGCAAAGTGGTCATTAGAGATGAGCGACTTTTCCTTTTTTCGGGTCAAGTCGGGTTTCATGAAACCCGACTTTCTAAGAACTAAATCTGCCGACTACAGGGAAAAGTCAGGGTCCGACTGAAACACGAAACCCAATGAAAGTCAATGGGGAAGCAAAGTCGGCAGGGAGGGGAGGACAGTAAACACACCTACAGTGCCCATTTCAATGCCAACAACATCAATTCTTATTAAGCTTGACAACCCTAATTTACTTTATTATAATAGTTACGCATTGAAAATTGGGGGTTATTTGGCTAAAGTTGTGGGGGGTAGGGCTGGCGCCAAGTTTTCATGTGCCCTGGGCCAAAGAGTGTCAGTGCTCCCCTTTAACACATACCACAACTCATGATTCTCCGATACGGCACAGAAATATAGGTATAGTACAATGAAAAATACTTCACTGCTTACATGACATGACTGATATCTATTTTAGATATAGTGTGGAAGGTAGGTACAGTGGGAGAAGCTTAGGTAGTGGAGTGATTGTGGGCATCCAATCAGAGAGAGCAAGCTGACAGTTGATGGGTGGAGCTAGTCTGAGGTAAATGGATCTTTCTAGAGAGTTGTCAGTCGGTGACAGGACAGAGTAAGAGCAGAATTGCTGCGAGGGGGCTGAGGGTCAGAGAAGAGAGAAAAATCTTGTCCAAGCTCCTAGACTGGAAGGAAGGGGTCCTTGGGGCACGGGAAGTGCAATAAGCCAACTGTGAAGACCGTTTCTGGAGAAGGAAGGACCAGGCCTCGTTGGGGAAGGTGGCTCCTGAAAGGTAGTGGAGAAATACAGGGCTCAGCTAGAAAGATGGAGGCTGAGGTAATTTAAGTGCCTCAGTTGCAGCGGCATTCAATACTCAAAATGGCAGCAGTTGGAATAAAGGACCCCGGAGCCTGACCAACGTCACCCAGTGTGATCCGTGGCTGCCGGCTTGGGACACTGTTTGCGAAGGCCCACAGCAGGAAGGAAGGGAGAGATCAGTGCAAAGACATGGCCTTGAAAGGATGCACAAGGAGGAGTCTTGAACAGGTGTTCCTGATCTACCTTTGAGTTTGCCGGGCCCCTCCCTCGGATGACACAGTACCAATCGGGTCATCTTGTGCACCAAACTTTTGAGGAAAAACTCAGAAACTGCACCCAACTGCGTCCTTGGTGGCTTTTACAACTCGCCTGCTACACACGCTACACTCACCATCACCGTCAACGGCTCACACACACCATCTCAACTGCCCTGGGATACAGCTCTGCCCGTGGAGAGCTCCATCATCTTGTCTGCTTTAACACCGGCACAGAGGATCTGCATTACAGCGTCAGCTACCCTAGCCGAGTACCACGGGTGGCGTCACAATCCCCCTTTTCCAAATTAATTATTATACCATCTTCCCCCTCATCTGACCTGTCATCTTCTTTATTGGACACCCAGGGCCACGGACCTGGTCCCAATCACCACCGTGACATACTTCCCCCTTAAAAGAGCCTGAAAGGCCCGATACTGAGTAACCCCCGGCCCTGCGTGGGGTTTCATTTTAACACCAGATAACAGGGATATATTGAATAGTTTCAATATTATAAATCTACGTATATATTTGAGGAGGGAGACATAGATGCTGTCATGGCCAGTATGGATTCGACAACAAACTAAAAAGTAGAAAAAGGGTACAGTATCACCAGATCCAAGGTATATACAGTATAGTTTCAACATTCAAAATCTCCGTATTTATTTCAGGAGGCAGACACAGACGCTCTGAGGCCCAGTATGGATTACACAACAATATAAAAAGTAAAAGGGGAATGGATCCAAAGCGTACTGCTGTATACAATGTTGGGATCATTTGGCAATCTACATATATATTTCAAGAGTAACACACAGCCTCTCACAGGCTCAGTATGGATCACACCATAATATAAAAAGAAGATCCGCAAGAAATAATCACACATGTGTGCCAATGTTCCAGGTGTCAATGATGCACTTTGAGTGGTGGGTGGAGGATGAATTTCGGGCACAAAGGGTACTGGATCAACAGATACAAGGTATATATAGTCTACTTAAAATACAAAAAAATTTTCGTATGTATTTCAGGAGGCAGACACATATGCTAACACTCTCAGTATCGATTTGACAATAATGTAACAAGTTGAAAAGGGTACAGTATGACCAGATACAAGGTATATATAGTATAGTTTAAACATTCTAAATTTCCGTAGACATTTCATTGCTGTTATAGAGTTAGGGGTTAGTAGAGTGCAGCTGTGCTGGGGCATAAAACAAGAACGTTCTGCATTTGATCCATGCACTGACTTATTGTGCTGCAGCCTACCCTCTACGTCTTGTCACATAGCTTTGCTGCTGTAGCTGTGCAGGAGAGAATCTCTATATATCTATCTGGACAGGTTCTTGACTGTGTGAAAAATTAGCTCGCTAGTGGGTGATGCTCGCTGCTTTGGAACAGTTTGATGAAAGCAGGAAAGGATCACTGTGTTGTGCCTCTGATGATTACTGATGAATACACAGAGTATCAGGTGAATAAAAAAAGCTGATTACTGCTGAGAACTCTGTGAGTAGAGCGGCTGCAGCAACAATCATGTGTTGTGGCGTATGCTGAGTCTCCAGCAATCCACTTTCTCTAATGCTAATTATGCCTGGCATGCAATCTCTGCTTGACCCTCCCCCAACATTCCTAGTTATGCCCCTCCTGTAATGGCCTTATTGTGTGCAGCAAATATGGAAATAGGAATTTTACTTGAAATGGTTGATTCATTTAAACAATCAGGAGCATGAGCGGACTCACTGTGGGTAGACATCTTCCCTCTGTGAGTAGTGCCAACTGCAGCTTCTAGCTACAACAAATGCCCTCCCTGAGATGATCCAGCAACCTATCATTAAGGGAGCTATCCATACTCACAAAACTATTAAGCAGTAGGCTTTCAGCTAGCTAGCCTTCTTGGCCCTGTTCAAGACACAGCAACCAGCCCACATACTCTAGTTAGCCAGTTCAAGAAAAGTCAATTTCCCTCTGTCCATGGGCAGAATGTCACGCGGGGCTTAGGACAACTAAGGCAGAAATACCCGGGGCCCCTGTGGTGTCCCTTTCACTAGGGGAAACCCTGTCTGACCCTCAACCCAGGGTTTTTGCTGAAGGTGCAAATGCCTGAGCCTCCACCCTTTCCTTATCTCCTGCTCAGCCCTGCACTTAACCCTCCACCCTCCACCCAGTGAGGAGACACACCACCAAAGCTCCCACACAAATAAGACAGACAGGGAGAACTTAAACTGCACTGCGCCGCACACACACAGGAATATACAGTAATGTGAACAGGGCACAACTAAACACAAATATGGGAAGGAGAAAGGATAACGACGGATCATACGACACCAGATACGAATCTCTCTCTCTGCAACACCTCCACTCCAGACCGGAACCACTTGGTATGAAAACACAAGCTATAATCGGCGACGCCCATATGCCAGTATGACTATTTAAAGACCGTGGGCGTGACTAACCTTCCAACCTGGTCTCCAGCAGGATTAACCCCCGAGAGCCTGAAGATCAAGCCGGCGCCACTGAGGCTATAGTGGCTGGAGGTGGAACTACCTCTGCCTGCCGGACGCTGTGGTGTGAACAGCGTCCGACATGACAGTACCCAGTCTTCTACGAGGGACCCCAGGGCCCTCAAGACTCATAGGACCCGGCTTGTCCGGATGACGACGGTGAAAAGAACTGACCAGCCGATCCACATGTATGTCTGAGGCTGGAACCCAAGACCTCTCCTCCGGACCATACCCCCGCCAGTGCACCAAATACTGAAGAGTACGGCGTACTACTCGAGAGTCCACTACCATGGCGACCTCGAACTCTAAATCGCCATCCACCATGACTGGAGGTGGTATCAGCGTCGTGTCCACCAAGCCTACCACCTTTTTCAATAAAGCCCTGTGAAAAACGTTATGTATTTTGTACACCGCAGGAAGTTCCAACCGATAAGCCACTGGGTTAATGATGGCAGAAATCCTAAAAGGCCCAATAAACCTTGGACCCAGTTTTAAAGATGGAATTTTGAGTTTTATGTTCTTCGTAGCTAACCACACCCATTCACCCACACACAGGTCCGGACCTGGCACGCGTCTACTGTCAGCCACCCGTTTGTACCTGGCACTCATGCTCAACAAACGCTGTTTCACCCGCCTCCAGACTGATGACAATTGGGCTCCTAGCTGATCCTCCTCCGGGACACCCCCGGAGTCACCCTGACGTAAGGTACAAAACTGAGGATGTTGACCGTACACACAAAAGAATGGAGACTCTCCTGATGACTCTTGGCGGTGATTATTTAACGCAAATTCGGCCAGAGGAAGGAAAGTAGACCACTCCTCCTGGTTGTCGGACACAAAACATCGTAAATACTGTTCTAGATTTTGGTTCATGCGCTCAGTTTGTCCATTAGACTGTGGATGAAACGCCGATGAATGTGACAACTTGATCCCCAACCTTGAGCAAAAAGCTTTCCAAAACCTCGCCACAAATTGCGTACCCCTATCAGATACTATGTCAGATGGTACTCCGTGGAGTCTGACCACCTCCTTCATAAATACCTGAGCCAACGTCTTAGCATTGGGCAAAGAAGACAACGCCACAAAATGCGCCATCTTTGAAAAACGGTCAACCACCACCAGGATGACCGTATTCCCTGCCGAGGCTGGCAAGTCAGTGATAAAATCCATGGAGATTTCTGTCCATGGCCTATTGGGTACCCCCAGAGGCTGTAGCGTGCCAGCAGGACGGGTTCGGGGTGACTTAGCCCTAGCGCACGTGATGCAAGCTGCCACGTACGAGACCACGTCCTGCCGGATTTTGGGCCACCAGAAACGACGCGATACCAGCTCTAAGGTGCCCTTCACCCCTGGATGACCAGCCAGTACCGAATCGTGGTGTTCCTTCAACACCTTAAGCCGAAGATGCAGGGGTACAAATGATTTGTTGGCGGGAAGTCCTGGTGGTACCTCCTCTTGGGCCTCAGCAATCTCCGCCTCTACCTCCGTCGTGAGAGCCGAGACCACTACCCCTTTCTGGAGGATGGGTACCGGCTCTTCCCGAGGTTCTCCCCCCGGAAAACACCTAGACAAAGCATCCGCCTTGGTGTTTTTAGCCCCGGGACGGTATGTCACAAGAAAATTGAAACGAGTAAAAAACAATGCCCAGCGAGCCTGCCTAGGAGACAGACGCTTGGCCGACTCCAGATAGAGCAGATTCTTATGGTCGGTGATAACTGTGACCTGGTGAGCCGCCCCCTCCAAGAAGTGTCGCCATTCCTCAAAAGCCAGTTTGATGGCCAACAACTCCCTGTTGCCGATATCATAATACCGTTCGGCCGGCGACAGCTTCTTGGAGAAGTAGGCACATGGATGCATCTCGCTCAAGGACGAGCCTTGAGACAGTACTGCCCCCACTCCCACCTCCGACGCATCAACCTCTACCACAAAAGGTTTAGACACGTCTGGTTGCACCAGAATGGGGGCTGAAGCAAAACTATTCTTCAGACGCTCAAATGCACGTATAGCCACCTCAGGCCAGTTCGCCAGATCGGCACCCTTTTTTGTCATGTCCGTGAGCGGTTTGGCGACAGTCGAAAAGTGTTTTATAAATTTCCTATAATAATTCGCAAACCCAAGGAACCGCTGGAGTGCTTTCAGACTCTCCGGCCTCTCCCATTGCAGCACCGCTTGCACCTTAGCGGTGTCCATTTTAAAACCGGCTGCGGACACAATATATCCCAAAAAGGGCAACTCCTGGACAAAAAATAAACATTTTTCCAGCTTAGCATAGAGCTGGTTCTCCCGGAGCAACTGTAACACCTGCCTAACATGCTCCAAATGAGTGTCCCGATCGCTAGAATAAATGAGGATATCATCCAGGTATACAATCACAAATCTCCCCAGGACATGAGCAAATACATCATTAATAAAATGTTGGAAAACGGCAGGCGCGGTGGTCAACCCAAACGGCATAACCAGACTCTCAAAATGACCCTCAGGAGTGTTAAACGCCGTCTTCCACTCATCCCCCTGACGGACCCTTATGAGGTTATATGCCCCCCTGAGGTCCAGCTTGGAAAACCATTTCGCCCTCGCTACCTGGTTGAACAAATCCGGGATCAACGGCATTGGTCACGGATAGTAATCTGGTTTAACTCTCGGAAATCCAGACACGGGCGTAACCCCCCATCTTTCTTCTTAATGAAGAAAAACCCCGCGGCTACAGGCGAGGACGAAGGCCGGATGTGTCCTTTGCTCAGACTCTCCGCGATGTAGTCTTTCAGAGCTTGCCTCTCAGGACCAGAAATATTAAACATCCTGGCCTTAGGTAATTTGGCCCCGGGTTTTAACCTAATCGCACAGTCATAGGCTCTATGTGGAGGCAGTTCTGAGCAACCCTTCTCAGAGAAAACATCCGCGAAATCCTGCAAAGACTCCGGCAGGCTGGGCGTCACGGCGGACACACATGTGGCCAAGCAATTGTCTTGGCAGAAACCACTCCATTGCACTATGTCCTGAGTTTTCCAATCAATTACCGGGTTGTGCCTGGACAGCCATGGAAAACCCAGGACCATTTGAGCTGGGAGATTACGGAGGACCCTACATGTAACCGACTCAGAATGTAGGACCCCAATGTGGAGTTTCACCTCTGCCACAAACTCAGTAATCTCCCCTTGAGGGAGGGGAACAGCATTAATGGTCACCACCTGTATGGGGTGAGGAAGTTTTTCGATCTTAAACCCGGCGGTGTGTGCAAACTCCTCATCTATGAGATTGGTAGCGGAACCGCTATCCACAAACACTGATATAGGTAGCTCTCTGCCGGCGATAATAACCTTGGCAGGGAGCATACATTGAGATACCATCATGGAGGATATGCATACGCTCAGTTGGGTCTCCTCCATACCCTCTGAGCTTAACAGTTTTCCGCCGATGTGACCCTCTTAGGTAGTACCGGGCAAACGTTAACATAATGACCTCTTTTACCACAGTAGAAACATGCTCCGGGCTTCCGGAATCCCGGAGCGCGAGGCTGAACCTGTGCCACGCCAGCAATCTGCATAGGTTCAGGGGACTCATCTACTTCAACCACACCTGCACCTCTGCTTTCCCCCAGAGGTAGCGTCTCCTGTGCCCCCTGGCGAAAACGGCGATCAATACGTATCACCAAACTCATGGCAGACTCCAATGATGCCGGAGTCTCATACATCAGGAGGGCTTGTTTCACCCTCCCTGATACCCCATGAATAAACTGGCTCCGCAGTGCTGGGTCATTCCACTGTGTGTCTACAGCCCAGCTGCGAAATTCCGAACAATAGTCCTCTGCCAAGCGCTCCCCCTGGCGGAGGGCGCGGATTTTAGATTCCGCTAGAGCCAGTCGGTCAGGGTCATCGTAAATGAGCCCGAGGGCAGAAAAAACATTATCGACCGAATGAAATGTAGCAGAGTCAGCTGGTAAGGAAAATGCCCATGCTTGGGGGTCACCACTCAGTAATGACAACACCAGCCCTACTCGCTGGGCCTCATTACCTGAGGAGATTGGCCGCATGCGGAAGTATAATTTGCAGGCCTCTCGAAATACGACAAATTTGCTGCGATCGCCTGAAAATCGTTCTGGCAGCGGAAACTTCGGCTCTGCACCGATACCTGCAGATGCTGTTTGCACCTTTGCTACTACCAGGCCCTGCTGCTGAACTGCCCCTTTCAACTCGGAGACCTGTAAGGACAGCGCCGCCAACTGACGGGTTATGGAATCCATGGACTCCTGAAAAAATGTTGGCCAATTATAATGTCACGTGGGGCTTAGGACAACTAAGGCAGAAATACCCGGGGCCCCTGTGGTGTCCCTTTCACTAGGGGAAACCCTATCTGACCCTCAACCCAGGGTTTTTGGTGAAGGTGCAAATGCCTGAGCCTCCACCCTTTCCTTATCTCCTGCTCAGCCCTGCACTTAACCCTCCACCCTCCACCCAGTGAGGAGACACACCACCAAAGCTCCCACACAAATAAGACAGACAGGGAGAACTTAAACTGCACTGCGCCGCACACACACAGGAATATACAGTAATGTGAACAGGGCACAACTAAACACAAATATGGGAAGGAGAAAGGATAACGACGGATCATACGACACCAGATACGAATCTCTCTCTCTGCAACACCTCCACTCCAGACCGGAACCACTTGGTATGAAAACACAAGCTATAATCGGTGATGCCCATATGCCAGTATGACTATTTAAAGACCGTGGGCGTGACTAACCTTCCAACCTGGTCTCCAGCAGGATTAACCCCCGAGAGCCTGAAGATCAAGCCGGCGCCACTGAGGCTATAGTGGCTGGAGGTGGAACTACCTCTGCCTGCCGGACGCTGTGGTGTGTACAGCGTCCGACATGACACAGGCAGATTTTCATTTTTTATGTACATGCAGTTTTGAGAGCTCTAAGTTCTTTAGACCACTAAAATACATTATAATATATGATTGCCTTACCATAACAATTGTACAACAGACATGTTTTTTTTTTTGAGGAGGGGATGGGGGGCTAGAATCCACTGATTTGAACTTGCAGTGAGTTATTTTATTACTGTAATTGTATAATTTTATTAAGTTATTTTGCTTTTGTTTTTCTTTTCTTTTGTTCTGCCTTTCTTTCTCTATGTCTTATTTCTTTCTTTCCACACATATGGTCATAAAATACCTTTGTGGTATTTTAACATTTAAATACAGCTCTGGAAAAAATTAAGAAAAAATTAAGAGACCACTTTCAAATGTTCAGTTTGTCTGATTTTTCTCTTTATAGGTATATTTTTGAGTAAAAAGTAAGTTGTTCTTTTAGTCTATAAATTTCTAACAACATGTCTCCGAATTTCCAAGCAATACATTTTGTATTTTTTTCTGACACAGAAAAATGGTCAAAATAAAAAAACAGTGCTTTCAGCCCTCAAATAATGCAAATAAAACAAGTTCATAATCATTTAGAATCAACAATACTAATGTTTTTACTCAGGAAGAGTTCAGAAATCAATACTTGTGGAATAACCATTTTTTTTAAAAACAGCTCTCATGCGTCTTGGCATGCTTGCCACCAGTCTTTTACACTGCTTCTGGAGCAAAAATGTAAGCAGTTCTTCTTTGTTTGATGGCTTGTGACTCTCCATCATCCTCTTGATTACATTCCAGAGGTTTTCAATGGGGTTCAGGTCTGGAGAATGGGCTGCCCATGACAGGGTTTTGATGTGGTGGCTTCTTAAATTTTACCAGAGCTGTACATTAACCCCTTCATGATCTGGTCTATTATGACCTTAATGACCTGGCCATTTTTGGCAATTCTAACCAGTGTCCGTTTATGAGGTAATAACTCAGGAACGCTTCAACGGATCCTAGCGATTCTGAGACTGCTTTTTTATGACATATTGGGCTTTATGTTAGTGATAAACTTAGGTCGATACATTTTGCGTTTATTTGTGAAAAATCTGAAATTTTGCAAAAATTTTGAAAATTTTGCAATTTTCAAATTTTGAATTTTTATTCTGTGAAACCAGAGAGTTATGTGACACAAAATAGTTAATAAATAACATTTTCCACATGTCTACTTTACATCAGCACAATTTTGGAAACAAATTTTTTTTGTTAGGAAGTTATAAGGGTTAAAAGTTGACCAGCAATTTCTCATTTTTACAACAAAATTTACAAAACCATTTTTTTTAGGGACCACCTCACATTTGAAATCAGTTTGAGGGGTCTATATGGCTGAAAATACCCAAAAGTTACACCATTATAGAAACTGCACCCCTCAAGCTGATCAAAACCACATTCAAGAAGTTCATTAACCCTTCAGGTGTTTCACAGCAACAGAAGCAACATGGAAGGAAAAAATGAACACAACTTTTTTGTCACAAAATGATCTTTTAGCAAAATTTTTTTTTTCCTAAGGGTAAAAGGAGAAAATGGACCCCAAAAGTTGTTGTCCAATTTGTCCTGAGTATGCTGAAACCCCATATGTGGGGGGAGCCACTGTTTGGGCGCACAGCAGGGCTTTGAAGGGAAAAAGCGCCATTTGACTTTTTGAATGGAAAATTAGCTCCAATAGTTAACGGACACCATGTCGTGTTTAGAGAGCCCCTGTGTGCCTAAACTTTGGAGCTCCCCCACAAATGACCCCATTTTGGAAACTAGACCCCCTACGGAACCTATCTAGATGCATAGTGAGCACTTTGAACCCCCAGGTGCTTCACAAATTGATCTGTAAAATTAAAAAAGTACTTTTTTTTTCACAAAAATTTTATTTTAGCCTCAATTTTTTTCATTTTCACATGGGCAACAGGAGAAAATGGATCCTAAAATTTGTTAGGCAATTTCTCCTGAGTAGAGTGATACCTCATATGTAGTCATAAACCACTGTTTGAGCGTGCGGCAGGCCTTGGAATGGAAGGCGCACCATTTGACTTTTTGAATGGAAAACTAGCTCCAATCCTTAGCCGACACCATGTCACGTATGGAGAGCCCCTGCATGCCTAAACATAGGAGTTCCCCCACATGTGACCCCATTTTGGAAACTAGACCCCCCCAAGAAACTTATCTAGATGTGTGGCGAGCACTTTGAATTCCCAAGTGCTTCATAGAAGTTTATAACGCAGATCCGTGAAAATAAAAAAATAATTTTTTTTCCTCAAAAAATGATTTTCTAGCCTGCAATTTTTTATTTTCACAAGGGTAACAGGAGAAATTGGACCCCAAAAGTTGATGTGCAGTTTGTCCTGAGTACGCTGGTACCCCATATGTGGGGAGCAACCACTGTTTGGGCACACGTCAGGGCTCAGAAGGGAAGTAGTGACGTTTTGAAATGCCGACTTGATGGAATGGTCTGCGGGCATCATGTTACGTTTGCAGAGCACCTGATGTGCCTAAACAGTAGAAACCCCCCACAAGTGACCCCATTTTGGAAACTAGACCCCCAAGGAACTTGTCTAGATGTGTGGTGAGCACTTTGAACCCCCAAGTGCTTCACAGAAGTTTATAACGCAGAGCCGTGAAAATAAAAAATAATTTTTTTCCTCCAAAAATGATTTTTAGCCCACAATTTTTTATTTTCACAAGGGTAACAGGAGAAATTGGACACTAAAAGTTGTTATCCAGTTTGTCCTGAGTACGCTGGTACCCCATATGTGGGGGGAACCACTGTTTGGGCACACATCGGGGCTCAGAAGGGAAGTAGTGATGTTTGGAAATGCCTAAACGTTAGATGTGCCTAAATGTTAGAAACCCCCCACAAGTGACCCCATTTTGGAAACTAGACCACCAAGGAACTTATCTAGATGTGTGGTGAGCACTTTGAACCACCAAGTGCTTGACAGAAGTTTATAACGCAGTGCAGTGAAAATAAAAAAATCCCTTTTTTTTCCACAAAAAATTTTTTTTAGCACTCGATTTTTTATTTTCCCAAGGGTAACAGGAAAAATTAGACCCCCAAGGTTGTTGTTTAATTTTTCCTGAGTACGCTGATACCCCATATGTTGGGGTAAACCACTGTCTGGGCACATGTCGGGATCGGAAGGGAGAGAACACTGTTTGACTTTTTGAACGCAAAATTGACTGGAATCAATGGTGGCACCATGTCACGTTAGGAGACCCCCTGATGTGCCTAAATAGTGGAAACCCGTCAATTCTAACTCAACCCTAGCACACCCCTAACCACAACCCTAACCCCAACACACCCCTAAACCTAATCCCAACCCTAACCTTGACCACAAGCCTAACCCTAATCCCAACCCCAACACACCCCTATTCCTAATCTTAACCCTAATTCCAACTATAACCCTAATTCCAACCCTAACCGTAATTCCAACCCCAACCCTAATCCTAACCCTAATTCCAACCCCAACCCTAATTCCAACCCTAAACCTAATTCCAACCCTAACCCTAATTCTAACCCTAAACATAACCCTAATGGAAAAATGAAAATAAATATATTTTCTTTGTTTCATTATTTTTCCCTACCTATGGGGGTGATAAAGGGGGGTTTATTTACCTTTTTTATTTTGATCACTGTGATAGGGTTTATCACAGTGATCAAATTGTACCTGAAATGAATGAATCTGCCGGCTGGCAGATCCTTCGGGCGCACTGCGTATGCGCCCGCCATTTTTGAAGATGGTGGCACCCATGGAGGATTCAGGAGGGACATCGGGAGGGACACTGGGACTCAGAAGGTACCGAGGGGAGGGGGGAGTGGAGGGCAGGGGAGGGGGAGAAAATGCTGACGGCGGCGGCAGATGACCGCCGTCTGTCGGTGGAGGGGGAAGATCACCCCCATCAGTCAGTGGGGGGGTCAGATCGTGGTCTCCAGCCATGGCCGATGATATTGCAGCATCGGCCATGGCTGGATTGTAATATTTCACCAAATTTCATTGGTGAAATATTACAATTTCTCTGATTGGCTGTTTCACTTTCAACAGCCAATCAGAGCGATCATAGCCATGGGGGGGCAAAGCCATCTGCCATGGGGTGAAGTACAAGGCCTCCTGTACTTGTAGGTCAGGTGACCTTTCAGTGACTCCAGTCACCCTACCTGCAGGAACGCGATCAATTCATGACAAAGCGTATGCGTCACAGGTCAGATTGGCACCAACTTTCATGACGCATACGCTGTGTCTCAGGTCAGGAAGGGGTTAAAATTCATTGCTGATCTCCCCTGTAGCTAAGGCTAGTTTAAATGGCAAATTTAGTTTCCTTCCTGCCTTCTCCCCAGCACGTTGTAATCACATAATTAAGAACAACTGAAGAAGCAAGATCTGTTATTCTCCCTAAACTGTATAAACAGCACTTATATAGCACTGTTAATATAATGACAAGGAAGGCAAACATGGCAAAAAAAGTCTCTGTTTTCTCTATGGGGAGCTTGGACATCTGTAACAGCTCCCAGACACTGGAGTAAGATTTGCGGAGTAAAGTATGCCAAATTAGGTGAGCTGACATTGACACACCATGTCGCAGCTCCACCCATTTTGGCAGTGATAGTTGAAACTAGCATGAAAATGCAAAAGTTCCATGTTAAGCTATTTTTTTAACTTTTTAAAGCATTTTATATGAGATTTCTGGTGTAATCACTTTGATAAATAAAGACCTGACTTTTTACTTTCTTCTTTTTTTCCTTAAGATGAGTCCTCACGCATAGCTGGATTGTACCAGCTTCTGATTTTTTTTAATAAGTGATTTTAAGGCAACAAATAAAATATTCTAAATTTAAAGTCATGTAAAAAAAATTGCAAATGCTCCGTACACAATGTTGTGAATTAGCCATATGCGCTTTTATTTTGGTGACAATTATATTGAGAATGTTGGGACTTTGTGCCTCACCAGGAAATTAGAAATAAAGAAATTAACATAACAGCTTTTCAAAAGTTACTTGTTTCTATGACTAGCACTCATAGGAGAATTGGGATGTATGACCCATGGTGTACATTAAGTCAAATCTATATTAGTATAATAAAACAAAAACAAATTGTAAAAAAAACCATTGTCACCACAGGATACCACTCTATAGTGAATGCTAAAGACAATGACCAAGGGTTGTTATGCCTCTGTAATTGGCCAAAGCCTCAGTGGTGCAATTCTCTAAAATGTAGCTTCCGCAGTTGTAAATATTGCATTGAGTTTGGCCGCCGTATGCAGAACTCATTGCATTTTTGACATAATGATGAGCCATAAAAATACATATTTTAGCAGATGTCAGGAATTAAAATGAGACAACAATATTGTTTGTAATTATAGTTCATGTAGTTGCATCTCTGCCCTATAGACACACCATTTTGTAATCATTATGGTAAAGTGCAGTTTTTCAGTGCTTGGTTTGGATTTTATAGCTATAATTGATGAGCTAATTCCCAAAGTTGCTTTCATGAGGCTATGAATTTTTGTTATAGATTATCATGCCGTTTTACATCACTTCTGGGATAGCAAAATACTAAAATGTTAAGTGCTTATAATACATTAATTATCATCCTTGATAATTTTACTTTAAATATTCAAAAAAAATACTGTTATATATTTCCCTAATCCATTGAAAATCTAGTATTTTGATGAGAAGAATAAATAAAATTTATTTAACAATACAAATGCATATTTTTCCATTTGCTTTGCTCTAGGTTTCAGTCTTTTAAATACATTTGTAATTACTATTGACACTATATATGAAGCATACACACAAATGTATGCAATGGCTAAGGAAATAGAAAGTAAAAGTGAACGGATCTTTTGAAATTAAAATTTGTCGACGTCAACAAATTTTCCCCCAAATTTTGATTATAGGTGAATAAATTAGTGCAAATCTCAATATTGGAAAGCTTGTAATTGCTTAGATAATACACAAGGAGAGAGAAGAGAGAAGCCTGCTGACCATAAGAGCTTGTAATCTACAGGAGAGAAAAGACCTCGCTAATCATAAAAGCTTACACTCTACAGGGGAGAGAAAGAGGACCCTGCTGACCATAAGAGTTTATAATCTACAGGAGAGAGGACCCTGCTGACCATAAGAGCCTACACTCTACAGGGGAGAGAAAGAGGTCCCTGCTGACCATAAGAGCTTATAATCTACAGGAGAGAGAGGACCCTGCTGACCATAACAGCCTACACTCTACAGCAGAGAGTGGACCCTGCTGATCAAAAAAAGCTTACACTCTACAGGGGAGAGAAAGAGGACCCTGCTGACCATAAAAGCTTATAATCTACAGGAGAGAGGACCCTGCTGACCATCAGAGCTTATCATCTACAGAAGAGAGAGGACCCTGCTACAGCCTACACTCTACAGCAGAGAGAGGACCCTGCTGATCAAAAAAAGCTTACACTCTGCAGAGGAGAGAAAGAGGACCCTGCTGACCATAAAAGCTTATAATCTACAGGGGAGACAGAACCACGCTGACCATAAGCATTTACACTCTACAGTTAAGAGAAAGACCCCAGCTAACCATAAGATCTTACACTCTACAGAAAAGAGAGAGAGGACCCTGCTGATCATAAGATTTTACTCTCTACAGGAGAGAGAGAGGACCCTGCTGATCATAAGAACAAAAGGGCCTGTCACACTAAGCGATATCAATAGCAATATCGCTATAACGTCACTGTTTTTTGTGACGCAGCAGCAATATTGCTAGCGATATCGCTATGTCTGATACTCACCTCCGACCGGCTCCCTGCTGGTTATCGCTGATCGCGCGAGAACGTCCTAGACCATTTCTCATCATCAGCTTACTGCTGGGCTTCCTGCTGTGAAGACGAGCGATGCGTGGACGCGGGCGGGAGGATGTCTTTATCGCCTCGTCTGACAGGTAAGTAGCGACGCCCGACCCCTGCTATGTCGCTGGTGAGATCTGCCTGTGTGACAGCTCACTAGCGACCACTTAGTGATGCACCAGCCATCCTGACTGCGTCATATCACTGGTCGGGATCGCTGGTGCATCGCTAAGTGTGACAGTACCTTTACTCTCTAGAGGAAAGACAGGATCCTGTTGATGATAATACCTTATTCTCTACAGGAGAGATGACCACGCTGACTATAGGTGCTTATGCTGTACAGATGAGAGACAGGACCCTGTTGATCAAAAGATCTTACACTCTACAAGCAAAAGAGAGAGAGAAATAGGACCTTTCTGATCAAATCATAGTTGCTTACAGGAAAGAGAAACTGACCAAGTGACCCTAGAGAGGGAAAATGACTCTGCCATACAAACTGTGCTCCACTAGTGACGACCTAGGTACTGACCACCACTGTACAAGGTATGATAATCTGCTAAATGTCATAGCTGCAAAGTATTATGGGTAGGGTCACATGGCAATACAAAATTATCTTAGCCTGATCTCTGATGTTTCTGTTTCAGAAGTGTGAGAAAAGATGACAATTTTTTTTTTGCTAATTGAATTTGCATGAAACCACTAATTTCAGAATCAATTCGCTCATCTCTAATTGAAATTCAATAACGAGTAAATAAGAACCTGTGCTAAATTTTACTTAGGACTAGAGATAATATAAACATACATTTTTTATGATTAATTTGATATATCAAGCTAAACAGTTTCATTTATGATAAAATATCAACTGCTAGATGCAAATAATAATTAATGGTGTCAATGATTTTCATTTTCCAAATTAGCTTTGTCTGGCACCTGAAAATTAATGGAACAAATAATTTATTTTATTTTATTCAGTTAAAAAACATGTTGAAACATCTTAAAATGTTTTTTTCTTACAGATTTTAATTTTTTTCAGCCTGTTCTGCTTCACAGAGCTGAAAAGGGACCCACTCTGTACCAACAGGGTGTTACAAAAAATGCATTGTTTCTCTCATCCCCTCCAGTGCTGACTATAGATTAGACTTTATCTTCCCGAGTAGCCAATCACAAAGAATCTTTGAATGGTCAAGCTATTGGCTGGTGGGCAATACTTGCATGCATGAACTGTCAGCAATAAAGTAAGAAAAGTGAAAGTGAGTTATGACCATTTTGAATGGACCAGTAATCAGGACTAAAAAAACATTCTTAGGAACACTTAAGAATGAGCAGGTGATATTTTTGACAGATTATTTTAATATGAAAATCTTTGAGGGCAGAACGACCATAATATCTAAAAATGCAAAGATAAAGTAGCACTCCTGTAGGGCCAGTGCAAAATTGATGTAATGTATTTTCCAATAGCTATAGAGTTTTACATTAAATGACTGCATGTAGTAAAGCATTGTAGTATTGTGTACATACATTTATACAATCAGGTTCAAGCTAATTAAAGCATAGTATTGTAGGATCGAAGACTTAAGAGCCTGTCACATTAAGCGATATCGCTAGCAATATCGCTATAACGTCACTGGTTTTTGTGATGCAGCAGTGATATTGCTAGCGATATTGCTATGTCTGATACTTACCTCCGACAGCTCCCCCGCTAGTTATCGCTGATCGCGCGAGAACGTCCTGAGCCATTTCTCATCGTCAGCTTCCTGCTGGGGCTTCCTGCTGTGACGACGAGCGACGTGTGGACGCGGGCGGGAGGACGTCAGGATCGCCTCGTCTGACACGTAAGTAGCGACCCCCGACCCCTGCGATGTCGCTGGTGACATCTGCCTGTGTGACAGCACACTAGCGACCACTTAGTGATGTACCAGCGATCCTGACAGCGTCATATCACTGGTCGGGATCGCTGGTACATCGCTAAGTGGGACAGTACCTATACAGTTGCACAGACTGCAGTTTTTTTAAAAGATACACAATTGCACTTCTAGATGACTCATGTAACAATGTAGTTATCTACTGCACATAGTTGTATCTTCACATGAACGCATTTGAACAAAGTTCCAATTATGTTATCTGACCCAGGAGGTGAACTCCCTCCTCCATCATAATTGTGTCTTACTATTTGCATATTTGTGCTTAGTGTGTATAATTAAATTAATTAATTTTCTATTTTTGTAATCTATTGTTTATTTTATAAAGCAAGAATCTTGTATTTGTTATCTTTTGCATGGAATAGCCTAATTTTCTTATAAAATAAAGAATACAGCAAGACTGTGAGTGCTAAGATAATTGCATACATTGAATATATGAAATGTGGTCTGCATAACTAATTTATAGAATATACTTATAATAATAATAACATATCTTGTTCAAGCCTAGATAGAGCCACCAGCATCAAGTCATATGATTGCTGGTCTTCCTCTTTATTTTAATCTGTCTTATAAGTATGAAAATAAATATATCTCTCCTATATATAATAAGAATTTCTTATATTTGTTTATACTCTTGATTTATGAAAAGTTTGTTGAAAGGACAGAAAAAGTAGCCCAGGGAAAGCAAGTTTTATTGCTTGTAAGGAGTAGGCATGAATGTTGTGGTCCTCCTTTTTAAGAGTATGAGGATGACCACCCAGGAACAGGATGTTTTTCCATTCTAGATATGAGAGAATGAACCATGACAGATATAGATTCCAGTACAATAATGTGTTTAAGTCAGAACTATGGTGTAAAACACATTAAAAATTCTATTGTTTGCAAAACTTGGAGTTGCTGAAAATTTTTGTGACTTTTGGTGTTTTCATGTCACTTTTGGTCACCTCTGACAAAGTGGGTGGAGCTGCAGTGGAGTAAGGCATGGCAGTGTCCACCCATCTAATTCTTGATCAGTCAGGGCATACCTTATGCAAGAAATATTATTCTAGTCCTTGACAGTAGTAATTTTTTGGCAAGAAGCATGTAGACACACTCCACTTGTTAAATGCACCTTTTTCATTAAGAGGTGTGTGCCTCTTAATAAATCAAGGGCTTCTCTTACATCACCATGCCTCTTAATTGAGAATAGCAAATGTGGTGCCCCTGAGGGTCCAGTTGCCACAGAGGTACTGCACCTCAGCCAGAGGTGTGGTACTCCACTCTTAGGTAAGGAGGGGACACTACCCAGTATCCACACACTAGCATCCAATTCCAGATCACTCTAGGCCAAAGGGGAACTAGGTAGAGAGTGTGGGTGTGCAGGTAGCAGAGAAGGGGAGGAGTCAGAGGGAGTTGTCATGGAAACAGGAGTCAGTTGGAAGGAGATAGGCAGTTGGAGCTCGGGATTGAAGGAGAGAGAAGCACGTCCCTAGACTAGCTCAGCATGAGAGAAAAGAGGATAGAAAGAAGGGGTCCTAGGGGCATGGGAAGTGAGGAATCCACCCGTGGTGCCCAAATCTATGCCGACTGTAGATGGGTGGAGGTACCAGGTCACAGTAGGGAAGAAACTAAGGACTCAGCTAGCAAACCGGAGGCTGTAGTGACTGTATGTGCTACAGCAAACTCCATACACATTCACTGAAAAGGCAGCCAGATAGGATCAAGGAGACTAAGAGAACATCGCCTGACAGAAACCGAGGCTGCTGGCTTTGTACACTGTGTGTGAGGGGCAGGGCAGAAGAGCTGGTAGCCAGCAAAGAGAGATGGCCAGGAAAGGAACATAAGAAGGGGGTTCTGGTACAGTGGATCCAAAACTACCTGAGAGCTGGCTGGACCACCAACCCGGAGAACACAGCACCCCTGCTGGGGATTATAGATGGTAGAACTGTGAAAAAGTGTGAAGACTGCACTCTGCTGTGTCCTCAGATTATTTACTGCATCATCTGCCCTGCACTGCAACCATTACCAACATATTTAACACTATAATTGCCCTGGGGCATAGCTATACCCGTGAAGAGCTGTATCAACTCCAACAGACCCAGTGGCCCCCTTAATCATCATCAGCTATCTCCTTATTGCCGAATTCCATGGGTGTCATCACGACTTTATTTCATCTAACTTTCCCATCTTTATTTGATTGGATGCCCAGGGCCACGGACCGGGTCACCTCTGCCGTGACAAAACCCCTAAAGAACTGACTAAGGCCCTGACCAAGTCCCCCGACCCTAGCGGGCATTCTACATGTACAATGCCAGTCTTAATTAATTGGGGCAAGAATCTATGTAAAGGTACTGTCACACTTAGCGCTGCACCAGCGATCCCGACAATGATAAGGATCGCTGGTGCATCGCTAAGTGGTCGCTAGTGAGCTGTCACACAGGCAGATCTCACCAGCGACATAGCAGTGGTTGGGGGTCGCTACTTACCTGTCAGACGAGGCGATCCTGAGGTCCTCCCGCCCGTGTCCATGTGTCGCTCGTCTCCACAGCAGGAAGCCCAGCAGGAAGCTGACAATGAGAAACGGCCCAGGCCGTTCTTGCGCTATCAGCGATAACCAGCGGGGGAGCCGGTCGGAGGTAAGTATCAGACATAGCGATATCGCTAGCAATATCACTGCACCGTCACAAAACCAGTGACGTTATAGCAATATTGCTAGTGATATCGCTTAGTATGACGGGGTCTTAACAAGATGCTTTTTGTAACATTGAATTAACTTAATATAGTTATATAGTTAGACATATATTTTATGTCAACAACAAAATCTGTGTGGGCGCTTGCACACTCTTAAGGTACTGTCACACTTAGCGATGCACCAGCGATCCCGACCAGCGATATGACGTGGTCAGGATCGCTGGTGCATCGCTAAGTGGTCGCTAGTGAGCTGCCACACAGGCAGATCCCACTAGCGACATCGCTGGGGACGGGGGTCGCTACTTACCTGTCACACCAGGCGATCCTGCGTCCTCCCGCCCGGCTCCACACGTCGCTCGTCATCACAGCAGGAAGCGCCGCAGGAAGCTGACGACGAGAAACAGTCCAGCCTGTTCTCGCGCAATCAGCGATAACCAGCGGGGGAGCTGGTTGTAGGTAAGTATCACCCACAGCGATATCGCTAGCAATATCGCTATAACGTCACAAGTTATAGCGATATCTCTTAGTGTGACATGCCCTTTAGGCTGCACTCTCCCTTAATCTGACTTCCAGCTGGCTCTACACTTTGGCAAGGGTGACTTTCCCACAGCAACAAACAGACTTCACAACCTCGTACTCAACACTGGCTGACTTTGCAGTGTTGTATAATTTTACACACGGGCTCATTCTCTCCATTTGGCATCTCTAGGTGTGTTTACTTCTCACTCTCTCAGATGGTGATTCCTTTCCACTCCAATGGCTAATTACAGGCTTATCATCTCCACTAGTCATCTCTGTGTGACTGTCAAAGACATCCTTTCCAATCCTCTCTTGTGGTCCCTAACAGTCTAATCCTCTCCTCTAGGCATCTCTGGGTCTGTCACTGAGCATAGTCTATTATCTACTGTACTACTATGCAGGACTTTAACCCATTACTTTCATGCAATTTGCTTCTTCATCATTCTAATGGCCAGGATTTCAAGTGATAAGTCAAACCACCACCAAGACATACTAATCACTCTAAAAATCCAGAATGAATAAAGTATGTACAGTATGTCAAAATATATTAAGTGCTCAACAATAAGAAAGGAAAGGCTTAACCAACACAATAGTCGCCAACATGATCCAAAACAAGTTAGAACGATTTCACCAAAATCACCCAGGGGAGTCCAAAATGGCAACAATACACTTAATTTGTAAATGGGTGACAACCTAGTTTTTAATCCTCTTTCAAGTCCAGTGATTTAAAGCCGTGATAACATTATTTTGGAAGGTACTTCTTAGAATGAATTGGCATTTATTTTTTTCAAGTAGCTAACACAATTTACGATTGTACACAAGAGTGATATTGATTAAATTAATAGTGTATGCATAGAAAAAGAACATTTTGTCATTCTAAACTTTTGAACATCAGTGTATTTATAGTCAATTTAAACATTTCATTGAGTGTAATTTATAGAAGATAACAGTTTAGGACATAAATAATTGATAACACATATCATTTATGTCCATTTTTCTATTTTTTTTTAGTGCAGTTTTTGAAGTTTTTTGCTCACAGGCAAAAACAATTAAATCACACAGACACAGAGGAAATGTCAGGTTGATGATTTTCTGGAATTGTCCTTGTGCCAGAGGAGATAAATATGCTGACATTTCAAGTGTTGTTATCTGCTCACATGATTTGGGCTTTCACAAACAAATATAATAATAACTTGACATCCAATATGCACATCATTAGTTTGGGGTGATGATCTGAATAATTTATAAGATTAGTATTTATGGCATGTCTATATTTTAGATTGATATTTATTCTATTAAATCATTAAATTAGCGAATGAGTTCTGTTTATTGCCCAGGAACTCTTATGGTTTAGGTACTGTATAGGACAATAGCTTGATAAGAAACATTTCTTGAAACAGATTTGCAATAAAGGAGTGGTTAAAAAATGGTCCAAAATTGTAGATAAAGAGTTTATAGTAAGTGAAAACTACATGACAGATTCACACTACATCAGTTTTAAATTCTGCTACAGCATATCAAACAGCATGGTAAAGTTGGCTTTGTATTTTCCATTTTTAATGTTTACTGGCTCCGGGTAGTTTGGCATTTATTCTGAAATGAATATTTAAAATTTTAAACATTTATAACTATTGAGGAAAGTGATGATAATGGTTATATTATATAATCCATACTGTGCAAATAATGTCTTGGGACCTGAACGGAATAAACAGGCACTGAAGTCAATTTGTAATGTGCCGAAAAATCAGAATTTCTTTAAATCATTTTAACGTCACATATCTCTGCTGTCACTCCATATTACTGCAGAGTTCTGTGTCCTCAAAGTGAGCAGTATGCTCTCTGTCAGGATTCCAGCTCAAGTGCTATGGGCACCACGGTGGCTCAGTGGACATCATTGCAGCGCTGGAGTCCTGGGTTTGAATCCCACAAAGGACAACATCTGTAAGGAGTTTGTATGTTCTCCCCGTGTTTGCGTGGTTTTCCTCTGGGTTCTCCGGTTTCCTTCCAAAGATATACTGATAGGGAATTTAGATTGTGAGCCCCATCAGGGACAGTGATGATAATGTGTGCAAACTGTAAAGCGCTGCGGAATATGTTAGCGCTATATAAAGATTATTATTATTCAAGTGGGTGGCCACATGTATGTGATTTTCATAATGTTCCATTGAGAGATGCGGATGAAAAGATAAAAATCGCATACTTGTGGTCTTGTAACTGTATGGAATGGTTAATAAAAAAAGAAGATGATCAAGCTTGCAAAAATGTATTGGATTAAAAAATACTAATAAATTCCATCATGAGTGTAGACACAGCTACGCGTTTCGAACATCCATTGCATTCTTTAACAAAGCTATACATGTGCTGAATACATGGTTATAAACTCAAAAAAAATACACACCATAAAAACAGTAGAAGAAAGTATACATTTTTGTATATGTTGTGAAACAATGCCATATATACCATCAAAGGTGCAACATGGAAGTGCTGAAGAGCATATCGGCAAAATAAATAATGAATGAAGAAAGTAGCCGAATTTACAACTCAAATTAAAAATATATTCATCTTTATTAATACAAAAGATGTGGGTAGGGTTGGAAAACAAATGCTCAGGGAACAGGAAAAGGACACAATACAATGGGAGCAGAATGAAAAAATTTAATCAATTTTAGCAGAGAAATAAATTATTGTTAATAAACATCTGGCAATAAAGTAACACACTGAAAAATTATGTAAGAATTAAGTAATAAATGGGTCCACATGCAAAAAATAGGTTATGGAGAAGGAATGAAAAAACAGGGATTGAAAGAAAATTCATAATGTGCCTGTGCAAAAAAACCCTGTAAAATGATGGTAATCACAATTATTGATAAGGCTAAGTATAATAATAAATATATATATATATTGCCACAAGATTATTATTGCATGGTATCACATGTCCAAAGTGCTAATACCAATATAGTGCCACCATAGTATTCAACATTTGTGCAGTGTAAATGGACAGTGTATACAACGTGACATGTGCAGACAAGGCAAATGCTGAAACGTGCGTCGGGGTGGACGCATCCTTGGGACAGTCCGTGGGTCTTCATCATCACCCCTTCTAGCAGGTATTTAACCAACTTGTCTGCACATGTGCACTATATGCACAGGCACTTTATGAAATTGTATTTTCTTTCAATCCCTGTTTTTTCATTCCTGCTCCTATTTTTTGTACAAGGACCCATTTATTATTAATTCTTACATAATTTTACAGTGTGTTACTTTATTGGCAGATATTTATTAACAATAATTTATTTCTCTGCCATAATTGATTCTATTTAATCAGTCTGTTCCCGTTATATTGCATCCTTTTCCTTTTCCCTGAGCATTTGTTTTCCAACCCTACCCACGTCTTTTGTATTAATAAAGATAAATATATTTTTAATTTGAGTTGTAAATTCGGCTACTTTCTTCATTCATTATGTGCTGAATACAAAGTAATTTATACAACCATTGACCAATAGGAACACAGATGGTCAGTCGTTTGATAAAGTGTAATAATTAAATAAAAGCACCACATGGAAATGTGAATAATGATAAAACCATTACAAAAATGTGCAAACAGCAACAACAACAAAAACCTTTATTTTTTTTAATTTTAAACAAGATACATGTGAACAGAGCAAAGCTTATAACATTGATGGAGATGAGCATGGGGCAGCACGGTGGCTCAGTGGCTAGCACTGCAGCCATGCAGTGCTGGAGTCCTGGGTTCAAATCCCACCAAGGACAACATCTGCAAGAAGTTTGTATGTTCTTCCCGTGTTTGCGTGGGTTTCCTCCAGGTACTCCGGTTTCCTCCATAAAGACATACTGATAGGGAATTTAAATTGTGAGCCCCATCGGGGACAGTGATGATAATATGTGCAAATTGTAAAGCGCTGTGGAATATGTTAGCGCTATATAAAGATTATTATTATTATAAGCGAAAATTTCAATGTTCGGTTTGGATTGCAATTGCCGAATTTGCAATATTCACCAATTTATTTGTCGAATATTCACTAAACATAACCGAACACCATTCAAGGCAATGGGAGGCAAAAACAAATGCATGCACAACACCTTCTAATGGCCCCAAAAGCTACCAAAACACATACAATTATTGCAATCACAAATCCGAATGTGCCATACTCATGCCGAATTTATGTTTGGTGATCGATTTCCGAACAAATTCGCTCATCACCAAACATTAATAATGAAACATTAATTCCCATTTTAGATTTAAACCATTTGGATAACATGTGTCAATATTTAGCATCCAATATGCTTCCCTGTACAAGAGTTGTTTTCTGATATCACCACCCCTGGGATTAGCAGGTGATCTCTCTATTCCAAAAATTTGCATTGATGTTGTATTTTTGTTGCGCTGGGATGCATGGGAGATGGTACGATTGGTATTGGAGGTGCTGTATATATCTAGAAGATGTTTTGATATACGTTTTTTCAGTTTTCGTATATTGCACCCCACATTCGATTTATTACATAGGGTACATTTTATAACATAAACTACATGATCACTATTGCAATTGATGTATTGTCTGATATTACATACTTGAGTTTGATTACTATTAGAAAAGGTTTTGGTGACCGTTGCGAGGCAGCATATGCCGCATCTATTTACACCACATTTAAAAAACCTACAATCAAGCCAAGTGTGACGTTGTTCTATTCTGTTAGGAAAACTGGGGGATAAGATATTTCCCAAAGTTCTGCATTCATTGCCCACACCAAAGCGTTGGACAGGAATGTACAGTGTGATATTGGCTCTAACAAGAACAAGGTGCATGCTTAGCAGTTCTTGTGCAAAGCTGTTCTTGTGCCTAGTGGTTACTACTGCCCAAACAGAGAGTGAGTGGGGAGGAGGACACTCACCTCTTGGATACTTGGCTCCTATGTCCAGTGAATCTCATTGTATTCAGCTCATATATCAAAGTGAAAAATTAAATGTGCAAAAAAAGTGCTAGAACAAGTTAACTATGTCCATAAAAGCCCCAAAGGAGGTAGGTATATGCTGAAAGGGACTCAAATATCTTGGTGACGAAGAGTAACTTCAGTGAAGTGGAAAGCATTCAACCTGTCTTTGAAAAGCGAAATGTATCATATGGAGGGAGAAAACAGGTTTCATATCAAATAAGTGTTGAGAAGAGTATCAAACCCTGTGAACAAGATAAAAAGAAAAAAGTGAAAAGGGGAATTATCAAATACGCTCAAAAATACAAATGTTAGAAGTGGAAAGCAGATTATAAATCAGGTAAGTAATAGGTAAGTAATAGAATGAAGTATCACCTGAGACACCACTTACTATTTTGTCCATCTATTTTTTACTCATGTATTTTTAAGTACATTTTGTATTTTTTTTAAAAAAGAAAAAAAACTTTTTTCAATAAATGTTTGCATTTATCGGCAGTATCCGATTCTGCGTGGACTACCGCAAGATAAGCAGCATTACCCATAAAGACGCATATCCATTACCACGCATCGAACACTAACAGCTCTGGGGTCTGCTACATATTTCTCCACCTTAGATTTAACAAGTGGGTACTGGCAAGTGCCTATGTCGGATGAAGATCGTGAGAAAACGGCGTTTACCTCCCCAATGGGCCTCTTTGAATTCAATGACATGCCTTTCGGACTCTGCAATGCCCCAGGAACTTTCAAAAGCTAATCGAATGTTGTTTGGGCCACAAAATCTTTGAGACTGTTTAGCTTTATCTAGACGATGTCATAGTCTACTCAAAATCTTATGAGGATCACTTACAGCACCTGGCAGAAGTTCTCCAGATTCTCATCAAACATGGCCTCAAAGTCAAACCTTCAAAGTGTCACTTACTGCAGACCCAAGTACGCTATCTAGGACATATTGTGAGTGCTGAAGGAGTAATGACTGATTCCCTACTAAAATTTAAGAAGGGTCAGGATGCCTTTTTTGAAAAGTATAATATTACAGGGTATATACACTAGTTTCCTAGATATTGCGTTGATCCAGGGAGCTAGTCTGATTGCTGTATGTGGAGTCGGGAAGGAATTTTTTTCCCCAATGTGAAGCTTACTGATTGCCACATGGGTTTTTTTGCCTTCCTCTGGATCAACATGTTAGGGAAGGTTATGATAGGATATGGGTTGAACTAGGTGGACTTAAAGTCTTCCTTCAACCTTAATTACTATGTTACTATGTTACATACATACATACACTCATTTTTATATATATAGATTGCTCTTTTCTGTTATACCTCCTTATACAATGCACAGATCTTTAAGAAAATATATTGGGGTGTTCCTGATAATTTGGTAGGTTGTAGTAAAGGTTGCCGTAAGCATTGGTATGTGCACCTTGTTGGGTTTACTTTTTTCATGCTATTTATATACTAAGTTATCTTCTGAAAGTGAACATCAGCTGCATAATTATGGGGTTTAACAGACTGAAATGTCGTTTTTCTACATAATTTCGTATATAGTTGACATTTATACTGCCAATATTATGAGGTTACTCAAGACAGCAAGAACATCACCTGAAAATAGCATCCCAGAAGAAAAGCCTGCTGCTCTTACTATTGCTTCCAGTGTTTCTTATTCAACCTCTTGCTGTGTTCTAGAAAAAGACTGGATGTTTTGCAGCACTAGAACGTGTCAAAACTAAATGCATCACTGTCAATCTTCCAAAAGCAACCATTTGTTTGTAGTCTTGAGGTAAGTATTGGAAAAGACATTTTTTTAAAAGTTTCCCATATTTCTTATGGCAAATTACTGAGGGTATTTCAATCGAATGATGCAAGTGTTTTATTCCCATGGATACCAGATGAGGACCATATACATTGATGTACACTAGCATCAAATCTACTGGATATTCAGGTATATTTATATGGTACATCACATTATGATTATAATGCAATATTGGGCATTCTGTAGTGAATTATGTGAAACACACCTTTTAAAATGATTTATACCTGAAAAGTTTTTAACTTATATAGTGTTCAAGTGTACGGAATAGACTTAAAAAAAATACTGAAAACAAATTTATGTATTGGTTAGAGCTGGTGTGAAGTGATTGGCACATCTCATTCCATGTGGCTACAGCACAGGAGTGAGAGTATCACCTCTTACTGTGACGATAGTCACTACTCGTGGACAAGCTGTGAGGCAGGGTAGTCAAACATTCTGAAGTCAGACATCAAGAGAGCATGTTGTAGACTACAGGGGAAAGACAAAGGTGTAGTCACAATCCTAGGTCAAAATACCAGGAAGATAGCAGATCAGAGCAAAGGGGGCTACACAAATGTATAGTCAGAATGAGGTCCAAGGTCAGGCAAGAATAGATCAACAAACAGCACAGGAATACAAGGTTAATATGCACAACCAAGAAAAGGATACGACTAGAAGATATCATGGACTGAAAGCTTAGCTAAGTAGATGGGTAATCACTTAAAACAGGGAACACCTGAATGAAACTCAGCATCTCCTAGTCTCAAATTGGACAACTAAGCTGTGTTTCAAAATACTTAAAGCTCAGTATTCCCCTGCACTAGATTAGATGACTGAGCTGTCACTCGCTGCATCCAAGGCATACTAAGAAGAGGAATCATGCCGCATACCTGGCAGCATTCATGGCTCTCTTTACCTCTTTGTAAGCAGGTAAGAAAAGGTACTCCCACTTTCATGCAGAAGCCACAGACCACTGTCAAGGCCAATAAAATGGGAAGTGTGAATAAATTTGCACCACTTCTGCTACCAATTACTAAATTCATTGTTATTAAATATTTACGATATATATACAGTGGTGAAAATAAGCATTTGATACACTGACAATTTTGCAAGTTTTCCCAACTACAAAGGATGGAGAGGTCTGTAATTTTTTATCATAGGTACACTTCAACTGTGAGATGCAGAATCTAAAAATAAAAAAACAGAAAATCACGTGTATGATTTTTCAATAATTAACCCCTTTCCTACATTAGACGTACTATTCCGTCCATGTGACCTGGGACCTAATTCCCAAGGACGGAATAGTACGTCATAGCGATCAGGGGCACCCCCCGTGGGAAGCGCCGCTGATCGCGGCCGGGTGTCAGCTTCTTATCACAGCTGACACCAGGCACTATGTGTCAGGGGCTGTCATGGACTGCCCCCAGCACAGTAACCCCTGGCACACCACGATCAAACATGGAGAGAAGCACGCAGGGAGGGGCCTCCCTCCGTGCTACCCTGAGACCCCCGGAGCAGCGCGAAGTGCAGCACTGCTGCAGGGGCCTTCTTCCCTGCAGGTCCCCGGATCCAATATGGCGGCAGGGACCTTCGGGGGCCTGCAGGGAGCTGGCTACCTCACTGCCAGCTGAGCGCAGGCATGAGGACGTCTGTGCAGTGCCTGTGTGAGATCGCTGATCTGTCACAGCGATCTGTGATGTGACAGATCAGCGATCTGTCACATGACAGTTATGTCCCCCCTGGGACAGTGTAATAAAGTTAAAAAAAAAGAAAAAAAAAGAGTAAAAATAATTAATAAAAAATCGCTAAATAAATTAAAAAAAAATATATATATTTTCTAATAAATTCATTTTTTGAAAATAAAAGCAAAACAAAACAATAAAAGTGCACATATTTGGTATCGCCACGTCCGTAGCAACCCACCCTATAAAACTGTCCCACTAGTTAACCCCTTTATTGAACCCCTTGAAAAATAAAAATAAAAAACGAAGCAAAAAACACTGCTTTATCATACTGCCGAACAAAAAGTGCAATAACGCGCGATCAAAAAGACGGATATAAATAACCATGGTACCTCTGAAATCGTCATCTTGTCCCGCAAAAAACGAGCTGCCACACAGCATCATCAGCGAAAAAGTAAAAAGTCATAGCTCGCAGAATAAAGCAATGCAAAAATAATTATTTTTTATATAAAATTGTTTTCATTGCATAAAAGCGCCAAAACATAAAAAAAGACATAAGTGAGATATCGCTGTAATCATATTGACCCGAAGAATAAAACCGCTTTATCAATTTTACCGGACGGGGAATGGTGCAAACGCATCCCCCAAAAGAAATTCATGAAATGCTGGTTTTTGTTCATTCTGCATCCCAAAAATCAGAATAAAAAGCGATCAAAAAATGTCACGTGCCCAAAAATGGTACTAATAAAAACGTCCACTAGTCCCGCAAAAAATAAGACCTCACATGACTCGGTGGGTCAAAATATGGAAAAATTATAGCTCTCAAAATGTGGTGATGCATAAACTATTTTTTACAATAAAAAGCGTCTTTTAGCGTGTGACAGCTGACAAACATAAAAACCTGCCATAAATAGTAAATCAAACCCCTCATTA
The DNA here is from genome assembly GCF_039654945.1 of Dendrobates tinctorius. Taxonomy (NCBI): domain Eukaryota; kingdom Metazoa; phylum Chordata; class Amphibia; order Anura; family Dendrobatidae; genus Dendrobates; species Dendrobates tinctorius. The sequence goes on along the minus strand of NW_027361779.1, from coordinate 20,929,668 downwards.
TCACCCCCTTAGTTAGGGAAAAATAATAAAATAAAAAAAGGTATTTATTTCCATTTTCCCATTAGGGTTAGGGTTAGAGCTAGGGTTTGGTCTAGGGTTAGGGCTAGGGTTAGGGGTGTGTTGGGGTTAGGTTTGGAGTTAGAATTGGCGGGTTTCCACTGTTTTGGCACCTCAGGGGCTTTCCAAACACGAAATGGCGTCCGATCTCAATTCAAGCCAAAAAAGTCAAAAGGAGCTGCTTCCCTTTCCGAGCTCTGCCATGCTCACAAATAGTGGTTTACCCCCACATATGGGATATCAGCGTACTCAGGACAAATTGCACAATAATTTTGGGGGTCCTGTTACCATTGGGAAAATAAAAATTGGGGGTGAAAAGATCATTTTTGTAGAAAAAATATGATTTTTTTAATTGTACGGCTGTACGTTATAAACTTCTGCGAAACCCTTGGGAGTTCAAAGTGCTCACCACATATCTAGATAAGTTCCTTTGGGGGTCTAGTTTCCAAAATGGGGTCACTTGTGGGGGGTTTCCACTGTTTAGGCACATCAGGAGCTGTCCAAACGTGACATGGCATCGGATCTGAATTCCAGCCAATTTTGCAGTGAAAAAGTCAAACGTCGCTCCTTCCATTCTGAGCTCTGCCATGCGCCCAAACAGTAGTTCCCCCCAACATATCAGGTATCAACATACTCAGGACAAATTGCACAATAACTTTTCCAGTCTAATTTCTCCTGTTACCCTTGGTAAAATAAAAAAATTGAACCTGAAGTAATTTTTTTGTGAAAAAAAGTTAAATGTTCATTTTTTTTAAGCATTCAAAAAATTCCTGTGAAGCACCTGAAGGGTTAATAAACTTCTTGAATGTGGTTTTGAGCACCTTGAGGGGTGCAGTTTTTAGAATGGTGTCACTTTTGGGTATTTTCTATCATATAGACCCCTCAAAGTGACTTCAAACGTGATGTGGTCCCTAAAAATAAAATGGTGTTGTAAAAACGAGAAATCGCTGGTCAACTTTTAACCCTTATAACTTCCTAACAAAAAAAAATTGTTCACAAAATTGTGCTGATGTAAAGTAGACATGTGGTAAATGTTATTTATTAACTATTTTGTGTCACATAACTCTCTGGTTTAAGGGCATAAAAATTCAAATTTTAAAAATTGCAAAATTTTCAAAATTTTCGCCATATTTCCATTTGTTCATAAATAAACACAAGTTATAGCGAATAAATTTTACCACTAAAGTGAAGTAAAATATGTCACGAGAAAATAATCTCAGAATTGCCTAGATCCATTGAAGCATTCCTGAGTTATTACCTCATAAAGGGACAGTGGTCAGAATTGTAAAAATTGGCCCGGGAGTTAACATGCAAACCACCCTTGGTAGTAAAGGAGTTAAATTACATTTTATTGCATGAAATAATTATTTGATCACCCATCAATTAGCAGGGATTCTGGCTCTCACAGATTTATTAGGAGGGTTTCTTAAAGAAAAACTAACGTGCACTCATTACCTGTATTAATTCACTTGTTTGATCTTGTTACCTTTATAAATGACACCTATCCAAACACACAATTAATCACACTCCAACCTCTTCACTATGGCCAACACCAAAGGGCTGTCTAACGACATCAGGGACAAAATTGTATACCTGCACAAGGCTGAGATGGGCTACAGAACAATAAGCAAGAACGAAACAAAGAAAAAACACAGTATGACAAACGTGCAAAAATACTCTGTTGTAAAAAATATATAACAGTAGACAGCAAGTGCCAATAAAAATATGATAACAAGGGGTGTGGCCTAGGACACAGCACATGTGAGCCACAGAAAAGCAGAGCTCCTGAGGGATAACCTCTGAATCTACTCCCATCCCTACCAAAAATCACTCAAAACTCAATTTTTCTTTTGGATCCTACTAACGATTTGATACAGAACATTTTGAGCCCAATTTGGACTGTTTAGGATATTTACAAGCAGTGATTGTTTACTTGGAACTGGAGAGAGACTTCAGGACTGAGGCCTAGGCCTCTTCTCACTGCTTCTCACTGCTACAGGCCTCATTTAGGCCCTGCCGGCTAATGGATTATATACAGAACTCATATATTTGTGCTATAATTACCTAGGCATTGCCATAGTACCCGGACATAAAGCTTTCCTTCCGGCACCACAGGAACAGCGTGAGACATAAGAGACACCGCTCTGGATTGAAAAACAACAGGGACAACCATCTGCTTCACTGGAGGCCCCACCTGGCCACAACAGGAAAATTGCCTCAGGCACAAAACACTGGACCCTCCAGCAAACAGGTACTTAACCTTAACAAATAGGGGAAAATTTCATTTAATTAATAGAGGGAAGGACAGCAGGAGCCAGGTTGTGGACCACTTGTAGGATCCTCCCTGCTCAGCAGAGCACCTGAGGGGATTGCAGGAGCCTTGCTGTCTCTCCCAGGCCTGACTTTTAGAGGGCTGTGTGTTCTATCTTGTCCCCAGCTAAAGGAGAAGCTACGAGACTATAAGAGTTAATACAATCTCCATAGATACCTTATTTTATGTATAAAGGTGTGGAACTCCCTCTGCTGGCCATTTGACACAATTGCCCATACTTAAAAAGAAGGAAGAGAGAGTTTTTTTTTCCTTTCCCCTGTTTTGGGATGTTGCTCTGACTTATAGGCTCACGCGCCCCCTTGCTCTTGTGATATTAAATGGGTATTGCAGCAGAACTGCACCAGAGGCATACTGTCATGATCCATGCTGGATCATGATGGATGTAAAGCACAGGTAACCTTTTTTTTTCCTAAGCTGTGCTTAAGGTGGTTTTGCCCCCGGTGGCCATTAGGATTATTGCACTGTGGTGTCGTTTGTTCTAAGTTTCCCCCCAGTGGTGGTGAGCGTCATTGCACTCTGGTTTCTTAGTTAAGTGCACATGATTAGAATGCAGGTGTGATTGCTGGCTCTGCTATAAAAGAGTCACAGGTGTTGCAATCAGTGTTGGTGATAGTGTTCATTTCAACCATCCTTGGTGGAGGAAGGAGCTGGAGAGCAGCTCTGACAGAGCCTGGTGTGAAAGGAGCCATAGGGGATTTCCTTAGCTCTGACAGAGCTTGGTGGCAGCGATTCAGGAGGAGAGCTGCATTCTGGTGGTGGACTCTGTTGCCAGGAGCAAGTGCAACAGAGTAAAGCTAAGTGGTGTTTCCCTGTTTGTGTTTTTCCTTAGTGTGTATTAGTGCAGCGGTGGGGCCAGTGCCTGCGCCACCCAGCTCCCTAGCAAGGGATAGGTGTAGGGTGTGCTAGGGTGACAGGCTCGTGATCAGCGCCCGGTGCGGAACCGGCATAGGGAACGCTAGGAGTGTTAGGGACACTGACTCAGGGGAGTGCAGGAGGTCTCCACATCCCCTGTCCCTATCGCAGGGCCCACCGTTGTAACTGTTTCCCTACCCCTTGTCTTGCTTTACTTACCGGCCTGCGAGCTGTGTCACACAGGACAATACCACGTGCCGCATCCTGTTGTTCTAGTTACCGGCCTGCTGGTCGCGTCACACAGGACGGCTCCACGTGACATTTATCACCAACCACAACTTTTTTTTCTGCTGAGCCATAGACCCAGTTCAGCCCTTTGCCCAAATGCTGCAGACCCTTACTAATGAGATTAGGGGGCTGCACGGAGGGTTGGAGTGGGAAGTGCGGCTGTTGGTGGGCTCTGGGGACTTGGTTCAGGAACAGGCTCAGCCAGAACCCAAGATACCCCTCCCTGACAGGTTTTCTGGAGGGAGAGATCAATTCTTGGTGTTTCAGCAAGCCTGCAAATTGTATTTCAGGCTGCGCCCTCGTTCATCAGGGAGTGAAGAGCAATGGGTGGGAATCATTATGTCCCTTCTTAAAGGGGATCCCCAATCCTGGGCTTTCTCCCTACCGGACGATTCTCCATCTTTAGAGTCCATGGATGAGTTCTTTGCGGCTTTGGCGCTTGTGTATGGGGATCCTGATGGCGTCGCCATGGCGGAATCGCAAATCCGTAGGTGTAAACAGGGTGCCCAGGTTGCTGAGGAGTACTGCTCAGAGTTTAGGAGATGGACCACTAATACTCAGTGGAATGACCCTGCACTTAGGAGTCAATTTGAGCAGGGTTTGTCTCCAAAGTGGCAGGATACTCTAGTGCTGTACGCCACCCCCAGGTCGCTGGAGGCCACCATGTCCCTTGCCATCCGGGTGGATAGACGCCTTAGGGAAAGACATATACAAAAAGTGCCCCCTGATGTCCTCGCTAGGGAGGAGGACCCACCAGTGCGGACGGAGGAACCCAGACAGCCCGGTGTTGTTGATACAAAAAAGGGGGTGTCTGCGGCTCATTGTGTGGGGTATGCTTTTCCTGTGGGAAACCTGGCCATTTTATGAGAGCCTGCCCAGTTCATGCCAAGTCTGCTGACGAACCCATGCAAGTAGGAGTAGCTAGGTTGTATTCGGAGCTGCCTACGGTTCGGGAAGTGGTGTTGGCATGTTTCTACTGTGGGCAGACAGGTCAAGTCCTGAAGGCTTGCCCATTGCGCACCAAATTATCTGTGCTGTTGTGAGTTCATTTTCCCCTTCATTACTGAGGCCCGAGGAACTCCCTCTTCTGGTAAAGAAAGGTAGTGAGCCTGATTATCAAACACCTGAGGCTGATGATGATGACTGGCTGAGTGGAGTTACTGACTGGATTTAAGGCTGCCAACGCCCTTCTGCCCTGCGGGTGATATCTCTGTGGGATCCTTGGAGACCAGTCTGAATTCCTGCTCCTCTAAAGCTAAGTTTGCTGCTCGGCCTTTTGCTTTGGTGCCTTGACTTTGTTTTGCTTTGTTTTTCTGGATTTCTGCCATTCCCTGCTGGGGTGTGCTGAATTCCTTTAGCTCTGTCTTCTGAAAATACCTGAGTGCTGATTTAGTTTTTGAAGCCTAGCTGCTTCAGGGCCTTTTTCATATCAGCTTGTTGGCTTATGTCTTTTATAGGGTTTTGGCAGACTGCAGACAGCAGCCTTCCTGTCCTTTCCTATCTAGATAGTTTTGGGCCCCGTCTTTGCTCAGTCTATCTTTCTGTCTGTGTTAGTGTTTTCATCTTGCTTCACCGTCATTATATGTTGGGGGCTGCCTATTGCTTTGGGGTCTGCTCTGGGGCAGTTTAGATTTCCCCTTTCTTTCTTTAGGCTTATTTAATTCTCCGGCTGTGATCGAGGGGTCTAGGGCATCGTAGGAACCCCCCACGGCTACTGCTAGTTGTGTTGATAGGTTCAGGGGTCTGCAATCTGATAGTTGCCAACTTCTCTGGTTTTCTGGACTTAGCTTGTATTTCTGCTTTTGCCTCCTATGTTGACTCATTCATAACAGAATCACCCGCCATACCGCAGATCCTAGGGTACTCAATAGCAGGAAAGAATTGTAAAAAAAAAAAAAAAAAAAAAGTGTGTACATTTTTTCCTCTATATCTCTGAGGCCGTAGGGGGAATTTTTTTTTTCTCTCAATGGAGATAAAGCAATTGTCTGATCGTGTGGAGCAGCTCGCTGCGGAAGTGCAGGGAATTTCCGCCTACCTTGCTCATTCACATGCTGCTGAACCAAAGATTCCTACACCTGATGTATTTTTTGGGGATCGGTCTAAATTTTTGAATTTCAAAAATAATTGTAAATTATTTTTTGCCTTGAAGCCTAACTCGTCAGGGAGCTCCGCGCAGCAGGTTAAAATTGTCATCTCTTTGCTGCGTGGCGATCCCCAGGATTGGGCGTTTTCTTTGAAACCAGATGATCCTATTCTGACTAATGTGAACGCATTTTTTCAGGCCTTGGGGTTGTTGTATGACGAACCTAATGCCATTGATCAGGCTGAAAAGACCCTGCTGGCATTGAACCAGGGTCGTGATTCTGCAGAATTGTACTGTCAAAAATTCCGAAAGTGGGCAGTACTTACTACCTGGAATGATAATGCCTTGGCTGCTCTCTTTCGGAAGGGGTTGTCAGAAGCCGTAAAAGATACTATGGTGGGATTTCCTGTTCCCTCTGGTCTTGACGATTATATGTCATTAGCCATTCAGGTCGATCGGCGTTTGCGCGAACGCAAAGTTGCACGAGAGGTGTTGCCACCTGTTGAACAAATGTCTGAACCTATGCAATGTGATAGAGTTTTTTCCAGAGAGCAGCGTCAGGAGTTCAGAAGGCGTAATAAGTTGTGCTTTTTCTGTGGAGATGCCTCGCATATTATTTCTGTCTGTGCTAAACGAGAGAAACGCTTTGCACACACGTTTTCTGTTGGGGGTGTTCAACCTAAGTTTCTTCTGGCTATTACTCTGATCTGCTCCCTGTCCACATTTTCCACCAAGGCTTTTGTGGATTCGGGAGCAGCCCTAAACCTAATGGACTTGGATTTTGCTAAACGTTGTGGATTTCCGATGACACCTCTGCAGACGCCTATCCCTTTGAGGGGGATTGATGCTACTCCTTTGGCTAAAAATAAACCTCAGTTTTGGACCCAGGTGGTAATGCGGGTCGCCCCAGACCATCAAGAAAATTGCAGATTTTTGGTGTTGCATAATCTGCATGATACTATTGTTCTGGGGTTTCCCTGGTTACAAATTCATAATCCAGTTTTGGATTGGAAATCTGTGTCTGTGGTGAGTTGGGGCTGTCGGTGTGCCTTTAGTGAGGCTCCGGTGTTTTCCACATCTCCTCAGTCGCATGATGTTCCTGATTATTTGGCGGACTTTTATGATGTATTTAGTGAGAATGAGTCTGCGTCTCTGCCTCCTCATAGGAGTTATGACTGTGCAATTGAACAGAGCCCGGGGTGTAAATTTCCCAAGGGTCGGCTCTTCAATTTATCTGTACCCGAGCACGAGGCTATGCGATCCTATATTAAGGAGGCATTGGAGAAGGGTCATATTAGACCATCCTCGTCACCCTTAGGTGCCGGTTTTTTTTTGTAGCCAAAAAGGATGGATCATTAAGACCTTGTATTGATTATCGTGCCCTCAACAAAATTACTGTTAAATATCAGTATCCGTTACCCCTGATTTCTGATCTATTCTCCAGAGTTAAAGGTGCTTGCTGGTTTACCAAGCTTGACCTCAGGGGGGCGTATAATCTTATTCGCATTAAGCATGGGGATGAATGGAAGACAGCGTTTAATACTCCGGAGGGACATTTTGAGTACCTGGTGATGCCCTTTGGGCTCACTAATGCCCCTTCTGTCTTCCAGTGCTTCATGAACGATATTTTCCGAGATTTTGTCGATAAATTTTTGATTATCTATCTGGATGATATTTTGATCTTCTCCAAGGATTGGGATTCTCATGTGGAACATATTCGGACTGTGTTCCGGATCTTGAGGGAGAATTCCCTGTATGTCAAAGGATCTAAATGCCTTTTTGGAGTACAGAGGATTTCTTTTTTGGGATTTATTTTGTCCCCGTCAACTATTGAAATGGACCCGGCCAAGGTACAGGCCATTTACGATTGGGTTCAGCCCACTTCTTTGAAGGCCCTCCAGAAGTTTTTGGGTTTTGCTAATTTTTATCGGAAATTTATAGCAAAATGTTCTAGTATTGCCAAGCCATTGACTGATTTGACTAAGAAAGGTGCTGATGTGTTAAATTGGTCTCCGGAGGCTGTTTCTTCCTTTCAGGAGCTGAAGCGAAGATTCACCTCCGCCCCGGTTTTGCGGCAACCTGATGTCTCACTTCCATTCCAGGTAGAGGTGGATGCTTCTGAGATTGGTGCAGGAGCTGTTTTGTCCCAAAAGGATCCTGTAACATCTAAAAAGAATCCCTGTGCTTTCTTTTCCCGAAAGTTCTCTCCAGCTGAGCGTAACTATGATGTGGGGAATAGGGAACTGTTGGCCATGAAATGGGCATTTGAGGAGTGGAGACATTGGTTGGAGGGAGCTAAGCATCAAGTCGTGGTCCTCACTGACCACAAGAATTTGATTTACCTAAAGTCGGCTAAGCGCTTGAACCCTAGACAGGCTAGGTGGGCCTTGTTTTTACACATTTTGATTTTGTGGTTTCTTTTCTTCCTGGAACGAAGAATGTCAAGGCAGACGCCCTCTCTAAGAGCTTCTTTGCTGATTCTCCTGTGGTGACCAAGCCTGCTACTATCTTAGGCGAAGGGGTAGTTCTTTCTGCCATCTCGCCCGATTTGAGACGTTCTCTGGAAGAGTTCCAGGAGGACAAACCTGAGTGTTGTCCCAGTGGAAAGTTGTATGTTCCTGACCAGTGGCAGAAGAGAGTGATGTCTGAAGTTCATTGCTCTGCTTTGGCTGGTCATCCAGGTATTTTTGGTACTAGAGATCTGGTGAGTCGGTTTTTTTGGTGGCCTTCCTTGTCTCGTGATGTCAGGAATTTTGTGCAGTCCTGTGGGACGTGCTCCCGGTCTAAATCGTGTTCTCGCTCTAGTGGTTTGATGATGCCTTTGCCTGTCCCCAAGAGGCCATGGACCCATATTTCAATGGATTTCATCTCTGATATGCCTGTCTCTCAGAGGATGACTGTTATTTGGGTGATTTGTGATAGGTTCTCTAAGATGGTTCATCTTGTACCACTCCCTAAGTTGCCGTCTTCCTCTGAGTTAGTGCCCCTGTTTTTACAACAGGTGGTTCGTTTGCACTGGATTCCTGAGAACATTGTGTCTGACAGAGGAGTCCAGTTTGTGTCTAGATTTTGGAGAACTTTCTGTTCCAGGCTGGGAATTCAGTTGTCCTTCTCCTCTGCTTTTCACCCTCAGACCAATGGGCAGACAGAGAGAACAAACCAGACCTTGGAGTCATATTTGAGATGTTTTATTTCTGCTGATCAGGATGATTGGGTTTCATTTTTGCCCTTGGCCGAATTTGCTTTAAATAATAGAGCTAGTTCTGCCACTTTGATGTCACCTTTTTTTTGTAACTTTGGGTTTCAGGTGTTGACACTGTGGTGGAGAGAATGCACCAGATCTGGGACCAAGTGGTGGATAAGTTATCTCTCTCCCAGGAAAAGGCCCAGCGGTATTCCAACCGACATAGGACCATTGGTCCCCAGTTTAAGGTTGGTGATATGGTGTGGTTATCATCAAAAAATATTGCTATGAAGGTGGCTTCTCCTAAGTTTAAGCCTAGATTTATTGGACCTTACAAGATTGTGGAGATTATTAATCTGGTCTCTTTTCGTTTGGCTCTTCCTGTCACATTTAAAATCCATAATGTGTTCCATAAATCTTTGTTGAAGAGGTTTGTTGAACCTGTTGTTCCGGGGGTGGCACCTCCAGACCCTGTATTGGTTGAAGGTAACATGGAATATGAGGTAGAGAAAGTACTGGATTCCCGTCTGGCTAGACGGAGACTCCAGTATTTGGTTAAGTGGAAGGGTTATGGTCAGGAGGATAATTCCTGGGTCCATGCCTCTGATATTCATACCAAAAGATTGGTGCGTGCCTTTCATCGGGCTCACCCTGATCGCCCTGGTGGCGTAGTTGAGGGTTCGATGACCCCTCCTCAAGGGGGAGGTACTGTTGTGAGTTCATTTTCCCCTTCATTACTGAGGCCCGAGGAACTCCCTCTTCTGGTAAAGAAAGGTAGTGAGCCTGATTATCAAACACCTGAGGCTGATGATGATGACTGGCTGAGTGGAGTTACTGACTGGATATAAGGCTGCCGACGCCCTTCTGCCCTGCGGGTGATTTCTCTGTGGGATCCTTGGAGACCAGTCTGAATTCCTGCTCCTCTAAAGCTAAGTTTGCTGCTCGGCCTTTTGCTTTGGTGCCTTGACTTTGTTTTGCTTTGTTTTTCTGGATTTCTGCCATTCCCTGCTGGGGTGTGCTGAATTCCTTTAGCTCTGTCTTCTGAAAATACCTGAGTGCTGATTTAGTTTTTGAAGCCTAGCTGCTTCAGGGCCTTTTTCAAATCAGCTTGTTGGCTTATGTCTTTTACAGGGTTTTGGCAGATTACAGACAGCAGCCTTCCTGTCCTTTCCTATCTAGGTAGTTTTGGGCCCCGTCTTTGCTCAGTCTATCTTTCTGTCTGTGTTAGTGTTTTCATCTTGCTTCACCGTCATTATATGTTGGGGGCTGCCTATTGCTTTGGGGTCTGCTCTGGGGCAGTTTAGATTTCCCCTTTCGTTCTCTAGGCTTATTTAATTCTCCAGCTGTGATCGAAGGGTCTAGGGCATCGTAGGAACCCCCCACGGCTACTGCTAGTTGTGTTGATAGGTTCAGGGGTCTGCAATCTGATAGTTGCCAACTTCTCTGGTTTTCTGGACTTAGCTTGTATTTCTGCTTTTGCCTCCTATGGTGACTCATTCATAACACTGTGCCATATGAGAAGCGGCATTCCCCTGGTTGCTTGGAGGGAGGCAACCAGGGAGTATACATTTCCTCCATTTTGCCCTCCCAAAGTACTGTGTCAGCAGAGGTCTTGGCTGACGGGGTACCTGAGGAAAAAGATTGGCGGGCGAGGGAAATGGTCAGCTGGGGGCACTCATGCGAGGGCTGCTGCCTAGGAACTACTGTCTCTGCTGTCTCTCTGCAACGGACCCCTTCCTCTACGGTGAGGGCAGCAGATGTGCTGCAGGAGAGTAGGGGCAAGTCTCAACCCTTGCCATTGACCAACCCTGGGAGGCGCAGACCTCGTGGTGGAAGGGGTTGGAGGGTGGTGCACCCCTTAGTGAGGTGCGGGGGTGTGAGTGTGGTGACACAGGGGGATAACTCTGTTGTCAATCCCAGAAAGAGTTCTCCAAGTGGTGACAGACGAACAAGTGGCGATGAACGTTCGGGTCCGGACCTGTGTGTGAACGAGCGTGTATGGGTGGCCACCAAAAAACATCCAGTGGAAGTGTGTTGTGGAGTGTTACCAGCTCATACCAGACATACACATGCACAACCCGTTCCCCAGGTCAGAGCTTCGGAGATGTGTGTTGCCTCCAGAACATACGTTGCCAATACCAGCGGGCTCGTTTGTCATAAACCTGAGGTACAGGTAGTTGCAGGGGTGAACTCTGGATCTGGGCGTCCCCGCTGTAGGTGGTTCCCTGATGGGGAGCGGTCTTGAGGGTCCTAGAGGCCCCTCATTAAGGGGAGGGTACTGTCATGATCCATGCTGGATCATGATGGATGTAAAGGACAGGTAACCTTTTTTTTCCTAAGCTGTGCTTAAGGTGGTTTTGCCCCCGGTGGCCATTAGGATTATTGCACTGTGGTGTCGTTTGTTCTAAGTTTCCCCCCAGTGGTGGTGAGCATCATTGCACTCTGGTTTCTTAGTTAAGTGCACATGATTAGAATGCAGGTGTGATTGCTCTGGCTCTGCTATAAAAGAGTCACAGGTGTTGCAATCAGTGTTGGTGATAGTGTTCATTTCAACCATCCTTGGTGGAGGAAGGAGCTGGAGAGCAGCTCTGACAGAGCCTGGTGTGAAAGGAGCCATAGGGGATTTCCTTAGCTCTGACAGAGCTTGGTGGCAGCGATTCAGGAGGAGAGCTGCATTCTGGTGGTGGACTCTGTTGCCAGGAGCAAGTGCAACAGAGTAAAGCTAAGTGGTGCTTCCCTGTTTGTGTTTTTCCTTAGTGCGTATAAGTGCAGCGGTGGGGCCAGTGCCTGCGCCACCCAGCTCCCTAGCAAGGGATAGGTGTAGGATGTGCTAGGGCGACAGGTTCGTGATCAGCGCCCGGTGTGGAACCGGCATAGGGAACGCTAGGAGCGTTAGGGACACTGACTCAGGGGAGTGCAGGAGGTCTCCACGTCCCCTGTCCCTATCGCAGGGCCCACCATTGTAGTTGCTTCCCTATCCCTTGCCTTGTTGTTTTAGTTACCAGCCTGCAAGCCGTGTCACACAGGACAATACGACGTGCCACATCCTGTTGTTCTAGTTACCGGCCTGCTGGTCACGTCACATAGGACGGCTCCAAGTGACACATACTCTGTGCTATAAAATTTACCCCATATCTTGCTAAAATCCAACACGGAGGGCATGGACGATCCTGGTGGACTATAATTATGGAACACCAGATCTGTCACCATGGGCACAAATATGCACCCACCTATATGAGTAATTGTCATGCAATAACTTTCAGAATGCAGGAGGTCACTGAGCAATGCATCCCAAAAAGTCTGTTTCGTCAGAAAACAGTACCCGTCCGATCACACAGCTGATGACACAACGTACAAAATCAGCTAGTCACACTATGTCAGCGTCACAATCAACCTCACTGAACACCGGGAGCTCCCCACAGAGGTCACAGCAAACTAACTTGACTACTCCAACAAACATGATTCCAATGACAATGGAGGATCTCCTGACTACCATTCAGAAAACATTCAGAGCCGAATTATCCTATGCTGTAAGCAACTTCACGCAGCAAATCCAGGATATTGCTCAAACAACCAACGATTTGGAAAGAAGAATGGATGACTCAGCAGATGCCGCTGAACATAATAGTGAACAACTACAGGAACAAGATGCTAGACTCGAGTTCCTTGAGCTAAAGTGTGAAGAGTTGGAAAATCGATCTCGCCGAGGTAATATCAGAATTAACGGACTACCGGAAAGTAACTTCAATCTACTTGAGGTTGCATCAAACCTCTTCTGTACCCTCCTGCCTCAAGCAGATCCTAATTCTTTAAAAATAACCAGAATTCACAGGGCTTTGGGAGGTCCAAATTCTGATGCCTCACCTTGGGACGTTGTCCTTAAAATGCATCATGAGGAATCCAGAGACCTGATTCTATCCACAGCTTGTAAACTGAACAATTTACCAGGTGTCCCAGATACTGTATCTCTGTTCCCTGACATCTGCCCGGCAACCTTGATAAGGAGAAAAGCCATGAAAGACATAACTCTGGCCTTAATAAAAGCAAAGATTAAGTACAGATGGGGATTCCCACATGCTTTAATTTTCTCCTATGGCAACACCACCTATTCTCCAAGAAATGTCAAGGAAGGGAGAAAAGCACTGGAGAAGGCAGGCATCCCGATTTCTGATTCGGAAGCCCTACCACAGAGACAGAGACCGCGCAGAGAGTGGATGGAAGTTCGCCATACCAGACTCAATAAATCACAGCACAACAAATAGCCCATTTCTTGAGTCCACAATCGACGAATGTGCTGGAATATTCTCAAAGAACGACCAAAATGCTGAGTTATCGTTCTGATAGTATTGCTATTTGATGTTTCTAATAACAATTTATGAATAATATTGTTTTCTTTTTCTACTAGTGGAGTGTTGTGCCCCTGGAGTTAGTATGCCACTCCATTTTGGGCTATTACTGCCTCTGGTCCTACTGATAGTGCACCAGCACATTATAGCCCACAAATTGGTCATTGATTGCGACCATTTTTCTTGTTGTTGTATTTTTTGTTACCATCCCTTCTTTTCCCTACAAGAGTGTCGATGAGATGTAAAAATATTTTTGGATATGTGACTAAAGTGAAAATGCCTGTTCCAGGCCGTAGTTTAATTAGAAATTTGATTAGAGTCTCTTTATGCATACTTAATGTATAAGGTACTATCACACAATGTTAGGGGATTCAATTCCCCGATAAAAAGAAAACGCGCCTTTATTGATTACCAGAGACATTCCCCTGATGTTCTATTCCTACAGGAAACTCATTTCTCTAATAACTCATCACCCAAATTTTTCCATAAGCTCTACTCGAGATTTTTTCTTGCTACTCATGTTAAAAAAATGAGAGGTGTCGCCATATTGCTGCATAATTCTTTTCCATTTGTGCAGGAAGGTTTGGTTGCGGACGCAGAAGGTAGATATATAATACTTTGGGGCACGGTCCAGGAGAAGCTATTCTGTCTTGGTAACTGCTATGCACTCCCGACACTTCAAATGAAAACAATTAAATCTATTGCAGGATCCCTAAGGTCTATACCCTATGATGCTATTATATAGGGGGTCGATTTTAACCTGATTGTAAACCCAACCCTTGCTAAATCTAATAAGGGGAGGCCTGACATGACAAGGAGGGAAAAAACTATCTTTGATGGTATCTTGCAAGCTCATCATCTGGTGGATACATGGAGAGAATCTGATGGACAATCCAGAGGTTAAACTTATTTTTCTAGAGCTTTCCATTCATACTCCACGATTGACCGGATTCTAAATAATTCGGAAAACATACCATCATTGATGTATTCCAGACATGTCTCCTCCTCTTGGTCCGACCATGATAGCGTACTCTCTGTGTTTAAATTAGGCATGAAGACTGCACGCCTGTATACGTGGAGACTGAATGAATCCTTGCTTTCTGACCCTCAAACGCGAATATTGGTCGAACAAGAGCTCAAGGCCTTCTTCCACTCTAATATCACCCCCGACACCTCTAAGGGTAATATATGAATAGCCCATAAAAACACATCACTGGTGTACTCATTAGGATAGCATCCCAAAAAAAGAGGAATCGTCTTAAGGAGCAATTGACTCTCGATAATGAACTTTATAAATTAGAAACCGCCAATCAGTCACACCCCTCCCTATACTTAACTAAACGAATCTATGACTTAAAACTACAACTAAATACTTTGCTAACAACTCGTGCGGAAAGAGCAATCAGGTGGACGCAAGCGACATTCTATCGGTTCTCTAATAAAATGGACCGAATGCTTGCCCGAAAATTAAAACAGAAAGAACGATTAAACTCTATCTTGTCCATATAAGACAAACAGTCCAAAACTACTTTGAACCCGAACAAAATCTACAAAATACTTCAAACTTATTATCAAAAACTATACACTGATAGCACAAATTTTTCATTGCCCAAATTGGATGACTTCCTAACTAATGTACCACTACCTTCCCTAACTCCGGCTTACGCTGCTACATTGCATTCTCCTATCACTGAAGAGGAAATTACATCTACTATAAATCATCTGAAAGCTGGGAAGGCTCCGGGCCCCGACGGGCGGACCGCATTATACTATAAAAAGTTTTCAAATATTTTATTAAAGCATATACAAACATACTGCAATATGCTAACTGGCCAAACAATGCCGCCAGAATTCTATACGGCGCATATCACTGTCATCCCAAAACAAGGGAGAGACTCATTGCTCACAAAAAACTACAGGCTAATATCCCTTTTGAACGTGGACCTCAAGATTTTCTCCTCCATAATAGCCAATAGAATTAATAATTGTCTGCCTCGTCTTGTCCATAAAAATCAGGTTGGTAAAAATCTAAACCTCATACATAATGCCAACAACCCCCTTAACTTTGCTAGCTTTAGATATAGAAAAAGCTTTCGATACCGTCACTTGGACATACATGTTTAATATCTTGCGTAAAATGGGGATTTCACAACAATTAATCAATTCACTTAAACTTCTATATAATACCCCAGTTGCTTATTTAAAATTACCTTTGACCACTCCAGAGCCAATAATTATCAGCAGAGGAACCAGGCAAGGGTGCCCCCTATCTCCGGCCCTATTCGCTTTGGTGATGGAACCACTGGCGCAGAAGATCCGTCTGCACCAGATATCACAGGCCAAACAATAGGTAGACATGAATACAGGGTCAGTCTGTTTGCCGACGACCTTCTTTTGACTTTGACAAATCCCCATATATCCCTACCTAATCTTTTAAATATACTTAAATCCTTTGAGGAAATCTCAGGCTTAAAGGTCAATATCGATAAATCAGAGATTATGTTTCTGAACACCCATCCAACTGAACAAAGCTCAATAGTAGAGAACTTTCATTTCCGACATGCAAAACATTATATTACATACCTAGGAATTAACTTTACATTATCTAAATTCACGCTATTTAAATATAATTATGGTCCCCTCCTCCAAAAAGTAACGCAATCTTTGTCAAAATAGTCCTCCCCATCTCTTTCCTTTTTGGGAAGGGTGCACTCGATTAAAATGGTTACTTTACCTCAATTTCTATATCTGTTCCGATCCTTGCCTATTTCAATACCTCTGATGACATTCAAATTGATACATTCGCAAGTGGTACGTTTTATCTGGAATAATAAAAAGCCCCGCATCTCCCAGCAAATCCTGTTTAGACACAAAAGACAGGGAGGCGTTTCGCTACCAAACTTTACTCTCTATTATAGGGCAACTCAGATCGCCCAGCTGGCAGGGGTAAACGCGGAACACACACCCATATGGCCACAAATAGAAAACTCCAAAATAGCACCTTACTCCTTGGAGAGTCTAATTTGGGCCACGGGGCCTTTACCAAAAGATCTGGCTCTACATTCTCCATATACTTTTCACTCCCTACAAATCTGGAGAGTGAATAGGTTCCAATTTGCATTTGCAGTCTCATCCCTCTCCTCTCCGGAACCTGTTTAATAATCCCATGTTCCTGCCAGGAGTTGCATCTTGAAATCACGTATGGTGGCAGCAGAACAAGCTAACTAGGCTACAAAATCTAACTACCTATTTTAAGCTAATATCAAAACAAGAGTTCATCGCAAAATATCAAGTCCTGAGGTCTGAGACATTCCGACTTGAACAAATTTTTTGTTTTCTGCAAGGCCTAACGGTTGGTTCTTCAGGCGTACAACCTACAATGTACAAATTAAAATGTCTATATGACCCATTGGGCAATGATCTCATATCTAGTGTTGAGCATTACGATACTGCAAATATCGGGTATCGGCCGATATTCGCGGTATCGGAATTCCGATACTGAGTTCCGATACTTTTTGCATATCGAATACCGGAATCGGAAGTTCCCATAATGCTATGAGCCAGTTTGGTTTGATTCAGCCAATGAGGAATCCTAAGAAGTGTGGGCACATCCTGTTAGGCATGTAGGCATGTTAACTAATGGCATGGCTGTGATTGGCTGCTGAAATGATATCATGATTCACTATAAAAGCCTCCGCCGCCGCCATTTTGGGTTCACTCTGCTGTGAATTCAGTTAGGGACAGAACGCTGCTGTTCAGACTCTGAGGGACAGTTAGAGATAGTGATTTTCTATATAGCGCTTTACCCAGGCTACTTTATCAACTGCTGTAGCTTTCTTTTGCCTTGCAGCGCTGTTCACAGCTGTCTGCAAGGTCTGTGTGTGTGAGTGCAGCTCACGCTGTAGTGTGTTCTGCAGCCACCTCAGGTTGTAGTACGCTCAGCGTGCATCACTGCCTCATACATTTTCCTTTTTTGCTGTAGCGCTGCTTATTTTTCCTGAATTTCTCCTATTAGTGTGCTTCCATCCGTATCCAGCAAGATTGTTGCAAACACTATATAGGAGTAGATAGAGGAGCCTTTCTGCTGGCTTGTGCCCTGCAGCCCCAGCCAGATTAGTATTAGCCTATTATTTGTAGCCTCATCTATTGCATTGTAGGTTACCTTCCTGTATTGTAATAGCTACAAAAAGTTTGTGATACTATCGCTTTTACATCTTTGGTCACATCCTTTTTTTTGTGAAAAAAAAACACGTAAAAAAAGTTCACCAAACACTCCACTTTACAGTTGTGTAGGCCACATTAGCTCATAAGTGTAGTCCACACTTTATAAAATTAGTGTTTCTTATACCTGTTAGCAGCTGTTCAGGAATAAGCACACTAAGCTTTTAGTACTTTTCTGCCTATCTTTATCAATCTACCAAGATAAAGAAGGCAGGGAGTAAGGCACGTGGTCGTGGTCATTGATTTTCAGCAGGGAGAGGATGTGGGGATTCTGTGCCTGCTGCGGGCACCAGTGACTCAGCATCCCCCAGTTTTCCCAGGGAACAGTCCTTTATGTGCAGCTTTGTAGGAGCTCACCGTACCCCACTGTTGCGGGAGGAACAAATTGAAGCCATAGTCGGATGGATGGCAGCTAACGCATAGACTTCAATTACTTCCACATCCTCTCAGGTCCAGAGCACTGAAGAGCAACCATCTGTCTCTTCACCACCTGCCAAATTGCCCAGGCAGTCAGAGAGCCCTGGACAGGAGTCATCTCTACTTCTGTTCTCTGAATCTCTTGGCGTGGAAAGAGGGGGCCAGCCAAGCAGCATTCTAGAATGTGAAGAAGAGAGAGTATGCAGTGATGCGCAACAGCTTTGTCTCTCTGAATCTGATGAGGCGGGTGGGCCAGTGCCTATGGTCAGCACACCTCAGCACGCATCTGATGATGAGACTCAGGTGCCACTTTCTGGTACATACTGTGCTGGCGAGACTACCCAGGAGAAGCAGGTGTTTGAAGAGGGTAGTATAGATGATGAGGTCCTTGACCCATCATGGCATGAGGAACAGGAAGGTGGTGGGAGCAGCTCTGAAGAAGAGATTCGCCGAACAGCTAAAACAGGAGGGAGAGGGAAGGGGCAGACTTGGTTGCCTGTAGCCTCCACTTTGGCACCCATTAGGAGCATTCCTCTTCCAAAACCCAAAACAGGCGCTCCCAGGACTTGCAGTGCGTGGTCCTTTTTTGACACAGTTGCAGATGACATTTGCTTTGTCAAATGCAAGCTGTGTAATCAGAAAGTGAAAAGAGGGAAAAGTGTCAGCAACCTCAATACCACAAATATGTGGAAACATGTGCGGACCAAACACATGGTGGAGCTACAAAGACACACTGAAGACGTAGGCCAACCTACAGCACCACCTACCACCTCTTCAGCTCGTGTTGTAGCCTCTTTCTTCACACACAGCTGGTTCAGCTTCCTTACAGGATCGCCGTGGAAGAACCTCTGGCACTGTTGTACAGAGACCCAGTGTAATTCCACCCACAGCACCACGTTCCCTGTCATCCTCACACTCCCAGGCTACTCCAAAGCCATCGGTACTACAGGCAATGGAGAAAAGGCGGCCATACTAGGCAAACTATCCCCGAGCACAGGCTCTGAATGCTGGCATTGCAAAACTACTGTCCCTTGAAATGCTCTCATTCAGGCTGGTGGAGACTGACATCTTCCATAACTTCATGGCATTGGCAGTCACACAATACAACGTGCCCAGCCGCTTTTATTTCAGCAGGCAAGCCGTCCCTGCCCTGAAAAAGCATGTGGAGGGAAAAATTAAACATGCGCTACTAAACGCCGTCAGGAGCAAGGTCCACCTGACCACCGATGCGTGGACCAGTAACCATGGACAGGGACAATACCTTTCTCTCACTGCCCCTTGGGTAAATGTTGTGGAGCCGGGTACAAATCTTGAGAGTGGCGCTGTACGTGTTCTGCCAACTCCAAGAATTGCAGGAATCCAGTCTGTACACATTGACTCCTCCTCATACTCCAGTTCCTCTGAATCAGCGCTGCAGCAGCCGTCACGGTCTACTTCCACATGGACCCGTGAATGCTTACCTGTTACGACCGATATGAGCACTGCCATGGCCAAACGTCAACAGGCCGTACTGAAATTAATTTCTTTGGGGAATCGAAGCCACACAGCGCAGGAGCTCTGGAATGCCATCAAGCAGGAGAGCGACGTGTGGTTTGTGCCAGCGAATCTCCAGCCAGGCTTGGTAGTGTGTGACAATGGCCGAAATCTGGTGGAATCTCTGGGCCTAGGCAACCTCACTCACATCCCATGTCTGGCACATGTGCTCAACTTGGTCGTGCAGAGTTTTTTGAGGGACTATCCAGATCTTGATGCACTGCTGCACAAGGTCCGCTGTTGTGAGTTCATTTTTCCCTTCACCATTGAGGTCTGATGAACTCCCTCCTCTAGTGAAGGAAGGTAGTGAGACTGATTACCAAACACCTGGGCAGCTAGATGATGACTGGGTGGCTGGAATTGAGGACTGGATATAAGGCTGCCGACGCCCTTCTTCCTGGCTGGTGATTTTCCTGCTGGATTCTTGGAGACCAGTCTGATTCCTGCATCTCAAATCTAAGTTTTTCTGCTCTGCTTTGTACTCTTCAGTTTTGTTTTTGTTTTGCCTTGTTTTTTGGGAGTTCTGCCATCCCCGGCCGGGGGTGAGCTGGATTCCATTTTTGTCTCTGATCTGTTGATCTTTTGCTCTGTCTTCAGAATATACCTGAGTGCTGATATAGTCTTTTGAAGCCTAGGGCCTGTTTTTCCTATCAGTCGGTTGGCTCATTTTGATAGGGTTTTTGCGGATGGCAGACAGCAGCTTTCCTATCCTGTCCTATGTAGTTAGCTTAGGCCCCATCATTTGCTCAACCTATCTTTCTATCTGTGTTAGTGTTTTCATCTTGCTTCACCGTCATTATATGTTGGGGGCTGCCTATTGCTTTGGGGTCTGCTCTGGGGCAGTTTAGTTTTTCCCCTTTCTGTCTTTAGGCTATGTAGTTCTCCGGCTGTGTTTGAGGGGTCTAGGGCACCGTAGGAACCCCCCACGGCTACTGCTAGTTGTTGTGGATAGGTTCAGGGGTCTGCAATCCAATAGCTGCCAACCTCTCTGGTTTTTCTGGACTCAGCCGGTATTTTTTTTTTTCCTCCTTCGGTGACTCATCATAACAGTCCGCATAGAGTGCGCTCACTTGCGGCGTTCCAGCATGGCAAGATCGCACATTGCAGCTCTGCAGCGCAAATTCCGCCTTCCAGAACATCGCATCATATGTGACCTACCCACCAGGTGGAATTCAACGTTACATATGTTGGAGCGGTTGTGTGAGCAGCAGGCAGCAGTAATGGAGTATCAGCTGCATCAGGCGCAAACAAGTCGCACTGCGCACCGTTCACACTTCACCACAACTGAGTGGGCCTCTATGAAGGACATCTGCCACGTTTTGCGTGCCTTCGATGATTCCACGCGGATGGCGAGTGCAGATGATGCACTAGTCAGCATGACTGTCCCCTTTATCTGCCTGCTTGAAAAAACACTGCAAGCACTAAGGGAGGAGGTTGTGGAAGAGGTGGAGGTTGAGGAGTCACAAATGCCATCTGCTTCTGGACAGTCTGCGCAACGTGGTTCCTCACAAAGGCCTAGGCAGGGGACACTTTGTGAGGAGGATGAGGAGGAGTCAATGGAGGAGGAAGACATCTCTCCAGAGGAGGGAGGTACACAATGATCTAGTAGTCAGTATGTAGAGCGAGGGTGGGGTGATGCAGAGCAGACAGAGATGACGCCTCAAGCAGGGGACAGCGTTTCTTGGGCAGTTGGGAGTCTGCAGCACATGGTTGATTTCATGCTGCAGTGCCTGAGAAACGACCGCCGCATCGCCCACATTCTCAACACGGCTGATTATTGGGTGTACACCCTCCTAGATCCTCGCTACCGGGACAACTTACAAAGCCTCATAACACCGTTGAACCGGGAGCATAAAATGCAGGAGTACCAAGACACACTGGTGCATTCCATCATGTTCTCCATTCCACCCGAGAGCAGTGCTGCTAGTGCTTTACAAAGCAGCTCTGTGCATCGAGGCAGTGGAGGAAGCTCTGCACAAAGAGGGAGCAGAAGCAGTGCCTCAGCACAAGGCAAGACCAGTATGGCCCAAATGTGGCAAAGTTTTGTGTCCACAAATGTCTATACCATCACAGATGGCTCCAGTCAACAGGAGGCAATGTTTCCGTCAGATGGTGACAGACTACATGTCTTGCACTCTCAGTGTACTCCCAGACGGCTCTTCCCCTTCAAGTTTTGGGTCTCTAAGCTGGATACATGGCCAGAGCTTAGCCAGTATGCATTGGAGGTTCCGGCTTGCCTGCTGCTAGTGTATTATCGGAACACGTCTTTAGTGCCGCAGGTGGTGTACTAACAGACCGTCGCATGCGACTATCCTCCGATAACGTTGACCAGCTTACTTTTCTGAAAATTAGCAAGGCCTGGATCTTGCCGGAATTTGCCAGTCCTCTTCCAGAATAAATAATTGGTTGGCAATAGTATCCAGGTCTCCTGTTGTGTTCATGTTTCTACCACCTGAACTGTAATCCCTGGTCTCCAACACCGCCATTTGCTGCTCAGAAGTGCTGTCTGCACAGAGAAAAACACTAGCTCCTGTGTTAGTGGGGTTCAGTAATGTCAGCTGCTCCCCTGCTGTGTGTCCGGCAATATCTCCTGCTCCCTCCACATTCACACAGCATCAGATATTAAACTTGCTCCAATTAGGCCTCAGCCTACACCCTGATTTACCCTGGGCTCCAACACCGCCAGTTTTTGCTCAGAAGTGCCGTATGCACAGAGAAAAACACTAGCTCCTGTGTTAGTGGGGTTCAGTAACGCCAGCTGCTCCTCTGCTGTGTGTCCGGCAATGTCTCCTGCTTCCTCCAGATTCACATAACATCAGATATTAAACTTGCTCCAATTAGGCCTCAGCCTACACCCTGATTGACCCTGGGCTCCAACACCACCAGTTGCTGCTCAGAAGTGCCGTCTGCACAGAGAAAAACACTAGCTCCTGTGTTAGTGGGGTTCAGTAATGTCAGCTGCTCCCCTGCTGTGTGTCCGGCAATGTCTCCTGCTCTGTCCACATTCACACTACTACTGATTTTAAACTTGCTTCAATTAGGCCTCTGGCTCCACTCTGTCTCTAGTATTAACCCTTGGCTCCAACACCGCCAGTTGCTGCTTAGAAGTGCCATCTGCACAGTCAACATATGCTCCAGTGTTATTGGGGTTCAGTAATGACAGCTGATCCCCAGCTGTTTGTCTGGCAATTTCTACTGCTCTGTCCACACTCACACAACTACAGATTTTAAACTTGCTCCAATTAGGCCTCTGTCTCCACTCTGTTTGTAGTATTTACCCTGGGTTCCAGCACCGCCAGCTAGTTCCCGGCAGTGTCTTTGGTACGGGTACTCCCTCCTGCCCAGCCTGGTTCAAGCACGCCAGCTGTCTCCGGGTTTTGTCAACGTCACTTTGCCTCCAAAACTTTGTCCTGTCGTGTTGCGGTCGGGTTAGCTGACTCTATGGTGCCTGCAGTTTAGGTGCTTCCTATGTGGGCTGCGGGATCTGGCAATAAATGCTGGTTCCATACTGCCAATAGGACAAGCACCCCCTGTAGGACTGTGGGTTTTGGTAACTGCGGCCGGCTAGCGGCCTTGCAACTTTGTTTTTCATGGGTACTTTCTGCTACCCATCTGGGTTCCAGTACCGCCAGCTGGTTCTCAGCAGTGCCTTTGGCTTAGGAGCCTCCTTCACGGTATCCGAGTTCCAGCAACGTCTGCTGGCCCTTGGTAGTGTTTTCTGGAACATGTACCTCCTGCTTAGTAACCGGGTTCCAGTACCATCAGCTGGTCCTCGGTAGTGCCATTGGCTCTTGTTCCTTCTGCTGCCCTTCCGGGTTCCAGCGCCGTCAGCTGGTCCTCGGTAGTTCCATTGGCTCTTGTAGCTTCTGCTACCCATCCGGGTTCCAGTACCGTCAGCTGGTTCTCGGCAGTGCCTTTGGCTTAGGTGCCTCCTTTTTGGTATCCGAGTTCCAGCAACGTCTGCTGGTCCTTGGTAGTGCTTTCTAGCACAGGTACCTCCTGCTTAGTAACCGGGTACCAGTACCATCAGCTGGTCCTCGGTAGTGCCATTGGCTCTTGTTCCTTCTGCTACCCATCCGGGTTCCAGTACCGTCAGCTGGTTCTCGGCAGTTCCTCAGCCTTCTTGCACCTTCTGCTACATTTCCAAGTTCAAGCTTTTTGAAATGGTTTTTGGTAATCACTCTGGATCTCCCTGACGATGACCCTGAAGACGACGACCCTGAAACCACCCCGAAGAAGACTACGACCCCTAAGATGATGACCCTGAAAACGACAACTCTGAAGACCACCCCGAAGAAGACGATGACCCCAAAGACGACGACCCTGAAGACGACGACCCTGAAGACCACCCCAAAGAAGACCAAAAATATGACCCTGAAGAAGATGACCAAGAGGACAAAGAACATGAAGACAACCACCAAGATACAGAACAACAAGAGACAGAAGACCAAGAAACAGAAGGCCAAGAAGCAGAAGAACAAAAAGCAGAACAAAAAGCAGAACATTAAGCATAAGACTAAAAATCAGAGCAAAAGATATTATCTAAATTATAAGCAGAAGAAGACTAAGCAGTGTATGGGGGTGAGTCCATTCCTCCTCGTGGTGCCCCTGGAAAATGCCTGCTGCTGCAGGCCAAACTGAACGCGGACAAATCCTGTTGTAAATCTTTTGTGACAGGCAGAACGGAAGGTGTAATCTTCAAACTTTTATAGATAACAACTACAGGACTGCCTGTCACAAATAAGAATATGATGAAGAGGAAGAATAGGAAGAAGATGAAGAAGTAGAATATGAAGAATAACAGTTGAATAAGAATAATATGAAGAATGTAAAAAAAAGAATAATAGGAAGAAGGTGAAGAAGAAGGAGATGAATAAGGTGAAGAAGTTGATGAAAAAGATGCTGCTCCTGCTGAGGATCATGAAGGAGAAAGTGTGGGAGAAGTAAAAAAGAAGGTGAAGAACATGGAAGTAGTGAAACATACATATCTGACAAAATATAAAAAAGGTTAACATAGTCAATATCTTTGTAACTCCGAACGTCTTAAAAAAAAAATTAATTCCTGCTATTCCATTTGATTTGGCTAAACCTCTATGCCTTTAATGTCTCCTTCACCTCCCCCAATACATTCTACATTATTCTTAGTTATTTTCCTTCATGTAGAATTAACCTACAAGGAAAGAAAGGGTTTATTTTAATTCCGATATTTCTGTCCCATTTACTTGCATTGGTTTCCGGTATCGGAATCGGCGATATCCGATACATTTGGGTATTGGTCCTATCCAATCTGATCCGATATTTCCCGATATCGGAAGGTATCTCTCAACACTACTCATATCCCATCTTTATTCTATATTTAACAAACCCAGGGATGGATCGAAATTGAAGACCATGGAACAATGGGAGGCAGATCTACGAATCTCCCTCACACCTCTAAGGTGGTTCAGGTGTTATGAAAATATAATGAGGGGTAGTAATCAAGTTTCACTTACTGAGACATCTCTTATATTATTCTTTAGAATACACTATGTACCTAGCTTCCTGCACAATATTTACCATTCAGTCCCTGGCAATTGTTTGAGAGGGTGCACTGATGATGGAGACACTCTCCATATTTGGTGGACATGTCCGATAGTAAAGTCACTAAAGATGTAGTAAAATTAATTGATAATATCTTGGGTAGGGAACTACCTCTGTCACCGTCAGTTCTTCTGTTGGGGGACAGACCAACCAATACCAACAATAAAACTTGCCGTCTCGTTGATTTTATTGCTATGGCGACGAGAAACCACATAGCTAGCAGATGGAAAACCAGTGCGCTCTTTTTAACACAGGTGAAAAATAGGGTCAATTTGATAATGTTATACGAGAAAATAGAAGCTATTAGATCTGATTCTTTTGTTAACTTTTGAGGTATCTGGGACCCTTGGATTCAGGCACATAAAGACGATGATCTTTCCAAAATGATATCTTTATCTATATAATATATTGGCATGGTAGTAGCTCCTTACAATTAGAGACTCTGAAACAGGTACACTGGCTCCCCACGTTTGTGTATCTCGCATTATTGACACTCACTTTGAACCCCCCACTTTCCCTCCCCATCCCATTAAGTCTAACTTAGTTGTATTATAATTGTTTTTCTACACATATTCTAAGCAAAGATTTTGTAGTCAAGGATACCGTATGACCTTAAGTGTATTTTTTTCTATGTATTTCCCCCTGCGAGGGTTCCTTGTACTTTAATATGAATGTATCTCATGTTAAATGATGCTTTCATTTCAATAAAACTGTTGAAACTACAAATATGATAACAAAAACAGGGTAGTTAGTTGATACGTTTTTTGCAAAAAATGTATACTAAGCCACTCCACCAATGTCACGGTATACCCATCTCGGAGCAGTCGGGGACGGGAAACTCCCAAACCTTGCATAAGCAAGAAGCTAGTAGTTTAAAAACACATGTGACATGCACAAAAGTGAACAGGTCGGGTGGACAGTGTTCACACCACCCAAAGACTGAAACAAAGAAAAAACACAGTATGACAAATGTGCAAAAATACTCTGCTGTAAAGAATATATAGCAGTAGACAGCAAGTGCTAGTAAAAATATGATAACAAAAACAGGGTATTTAGTTGATACGTTTTTTGCAAAAAATGTATACTAAGCCACTCCACCAATGTCACGGTATACCCATGTCAGAGCAGTCCTATCTAATGTATTTAAAACCTGATCATGTGAACAGTACCTATATGAGCAGGATTCAGAAAAAGGCTTCCTGATGTGGGCACGCTGAGTAACACGGCTCTTTATGTGCATGTCACACAAGAGAGGGGCGGGAAACTCCCAAACCTTGCATAAGCAAGAAGCTAATAGATTAAAGACACATGTGACATGCACAAAGTGAACAGGTCAGTTGGACAGTTTTCACACCGCCCAAAGACTGAAACAAAAAAAAAAAATTAATAAAGAACAATAAGCAAGCAGCTTGGTGAGAAGGCAACAACTGTTGGAACAATTATTGGAAAATGGAAGAAACACAAGATGACTAACATTAATCTTCCTTGGTCTTTGGATTAAAGCAAGATCTCGCCTCGCGGGGTAAGGATGACTTTGAGAAAGGTCAGAAATCAGCCCAGAACTACACAAGAGGATCTGGTCAATGACCTGAAGAGCACTGGGATGAAAGTCTCAAATACTACCATTAGTAACACACTACACTATCATGGATAAAAATCTTGCAAGGCAGTCAAAATCCCTCTGGCTGATGCCAGCACATATCCAAGCCCATTTTAAGTTCGCCAATGAACATCTGGATGATCAATAAAAAGGCATGAGAGAAGGTCATGTGGTCAGATGAGACCAAAATAGAACTTTTTGGTATGAACTCCACTCACTGTGTTTGTAGGAAGAAAAGTACAACTGCAAGAACATTGTCCCAATCGTGAAGCATGGTAGGGAATCAACATACTTTGGGGGTGCTTTTCTGAAAATGGGAAAGGACAACTGCTCAGTGTTGAAATGAGGATGGATGGGGTTATGTATGTCAAGAAATGGCCAACAACCTCCTTCCCTCAGTAAGAGCATTGAAGGTTCTGAGTCTTCCAGCATGACAATGACCCTAAACATACAGCCAGGGTAACTAAGGAGTGACTCTGTAAGAAGCATTTCAAGGTCATGGAGTCGCCACACCTGAGCTCAATAGAAAATCTTTGGAAGGAGCTGAAACTCAATGTTGCCCAGCAACAGCCACAAAACTTGAACGATATGGAGAAGATCTGCATGGAGGAGTGGGCCAAAGTCACTTCTGAAGTGTGTGCAATCTTGGTCAAGAACTACAGGAAACGTCTGTGCACACATTTTTGATATGTAAGTGCCTATCTCCTGAACCAGAATTAAGTCAAAAAATCTTTTTTTTTTTTTTTTTTTTTTTAATTTTGACAGGCCTCTAATTGTGTCAAAAAGTGCCAAAAATCTATACTCATTTTTCAGCATGACATCATTTTTTCACTTTCACATTTTCTAATTCTGTTACCAGAGATAATGGCAATCATAGTAATTAAGAATCTCTTTGGTTTTTTTTTTGGTTCAGACAAATACAACAGCCGGGATCGTGGCCACCATTCACGACTGTTTTGTTTTCCTTGAACACTTCAGTGAAATTTTACAGTATTTATTTATACTCTTTTTATTATATAAAAATTGTAAGCATACATGTATAAATATATTAAAATTAATATATCCCAAAAATCCTTATTCTTTTTTTCACAAAAAAAATTTGCATAAATAGCATAAAAATTGAGCATCTAGACTAGAAGATCCCCTTAAGGGAGAAAAATAATCCAATATCACGTGGCTTTGGGTGACAAAAGTATGTGAACTTTTAGGATTGGCAGATAATTTAAAGGTAAAATTAGAGTCTGGCGTTTTCAATAAAATGGGATGACAGTTAAGTGTCAAATACTGTCAAATACTTGAATTTTACAAAAAATTCCATTTGATAGAAAGCAAAATGTTAAAAAGAAAAACCAAAAACATACTCACCTAATTGTTCGAGGCTTCCTATCAGCAAGCAGGCCCCGGAGATTACTGAAAACTCTCAGGGGCCTACTCACAATCGGAAGCCTTTGATGAATACTGGACCATCACTGTAACTCGTAGCTGTACACAGAAGACCTAACAGCAGGCAAGAAACAGCAAAAGGATGGCAGGAAAAATGAGCGGTCAGTATAAGTTTTTTCTTATTATTTCCAGCTTACATTTATTATGTTATGGTTTCTGGATAGACCCCAGAGAATAATAAGGGACAATAAATTTGTAGAGAATAACTTATCTGCAAATTAAATTCCCAGGTAAAATCCATGAGAGCAAATTAATTCAAATGTTGGCTTATCTCAACTGGAAATGTTTACATGCAGTTATTGCTGTATAAGGTGGTAATACCAGATCCTGAAAACAAAAGCGCATATACTTTGGCACTGACAGACATATTATATTGCATCATTTTTGAGTCATTTGAGACATTTCTTTGATTTGATTCTCTTTATCTACTTACTTTTAATACTTTTGTGAAAGTCTGATTTACTTTTAGGACAACTTTGCACAGAACTTTCAACTATGAGCTATGAGGCACCACTGTATATATCCATGTACATATATATAAATTTACATTTTACCCCCTAACTTTATTTTTCAATTTTGATCTGAACAAAGGCTTAGAGAAAAAAAAGCTTGGAAAACATAAATCTTCAAGCAACAATGCCTGGCAGACACATCAGTTTAGCAAAATTGGAGAACATAATGTTAAAATTAAATTTCAATAAAAATTCTTTTTAGGCAGTCACGCTTGACTGTTCATGTTTAATTATTTGCGCTGATCAAGTCTTACTGGTTATTTCTCCATAGAGCATGTTACATCTATTTGACCTTGTTATCAGCAGTCAAATAAGGAAGATATAGAAAAATGCCACAGCCCTGATTCATCATGATAGCAGCAGACTAAAACGTTTACATGAAAATTAATAGAAATCTGTTGTTACATATTTAGTAACTTCTGTTTTATAGTCTTAGTGAGAAAAATAATATCTTACTTCGACAGAAAAATTCAGGTGCTTGGTTCTGCTATTACAACAGCAATAAAAAAATCAATAAATCATTGCTACTAGACAATACTCAGAATGTTGTAGTTTAGATAAGTTTTAGGAGATATACTACTCTATAAATGAAATGCCATTCCCACTTACAAAAAGAGTTTATTTTAGTTGTGTTCTCGTAAAACTATTTCTTCCCAAAATAAATTTCTATTCCATACTATAACTTTATTGAGACCATCAATATCATACATCTATATTGCCAAAGCTAAAGTAACTTGGACATTCAAATTACTTCCTAGATAAAAAAAAATTCAGTTAAAAAATGGTCACAGTAAAAGTACACTCATTTACTTCAAAGGCATTTATTGGAACTCTTATGTTGAACTTCAGCACAATTTAATTTGATCTATTCGATGTTTTAACACAAAAAGATCAAATGCTTTCAACTCGGCAAGTGGCACTAGATATATTTAGATTCACTGCTATTTATTTCAGTAGATAACATTTAAGAGACCAGGGTTTGTGGTATAAGAAGGAAAGTTGGCAAAAATAATTCCAGCGTGGCCAGTCATCACAATACACTATAAGAAATCCCCCAGATTTTATAGGCACCTTATCTTTTTTTTTCCAGAATCACTTACCATATTCATGCAGCTTAAATGGAATCTGTCAGTAGGATCAATTTTCCTTAGCCATCTATATGGGCATGTTTTTCATTAGAAGGTGAATAAAATGAAACATTGATATCTGTGATCCGATGTCTTATTCCAAAAAAATCCTTTTTTTACTTATATGCAAATTAACTGTTAAGAATTATGGGCCAGACACTGATCTGCATGAGAATCAGCCTCCAGAGCTTACTTTTAACACATGCAGGCATTACCAATGTGAGACGTGTGATTAACATGGTACAGTAGAATTGAACTTCATTGTCTTACAAACAGATTTTTTACAGCTCTCTCACAGCTCTGCTGTATTGCAAGACAATTAAAACCTAGGAAAAACAATGACCAAATACCCTGCAGTAAGTAAATAAATAGTAATAGTACATGTAAATAAAATAGGGCACTTTGACACTGTTTTTATTAAGAAAAAGCATAAAAGCCATCCCCATATAACTAGGTGTACTCAGTCAGGATTGTCCCTAACTATAGAAGTTCACCTTGCATATGTAGACAAAATAGACGGAGGCACAGAAGGACCCAGACCTGACTGTTTTGCACCTGCCAATGGAAGGCCATAAAGACCAAATGCACAGCCCAACAAGAGGGGCTCTACACCACTATATGTACAGAGTACAAGGAACTAAAGCAAAACCAAAGAACTGGACCTGTTCACCTGTGGGAATAACTGAAATATGTATATGCACATTAAGGCTACTTTCACACATCAGGTTTTCGGCGTCAGGTGCGATCCGCCGGATCAGGCAAATGTTTCGTAAAACCGGATGTGACGGATCCGGTTTTCTGGCGGATCCGTCTTTTTCTGGACAGACAAAACCGGATCCGTCTCATCCGGTTCATCCGTTTTTCTATCCGTTTTTCGACGGATTACGCCGGATCCAGTTTTTAAAATTGACCCTTGTGGCCTTCCGAACGGGATTGGCTACTGGAAAACTATATATAGCATGTTCCTACAGCCCTTCTTTGACAGGTTGTAGAGGAGAAAGTGCAGGTTGGAGAGAAGAGCAAGTTACTGGCGAAGATGGATGTTGTCATTGGAAATATTTTGAAGAATTTGGCGGATTTTACAGCGGAGGCAAATCGTTTGAGGGTGATTGTTCTGGAGAAGGAGAGAGCGAGACAGCAGCGCATCAGGCATCGTAGACGACGTTTGTGGATCCACCCCATCACAGCCAAGAGAATGACGCGTGGGGTCTATTCTACACTATGCATGGACCTTCGACGAAACCCGGATAAATTTTTTGGATATGTTAGGGTGAAAATGGAGAATTTTGATTACTTGGTGGAGCGCATTGCACACCTCATAAGAAAAGCGGACACCTATTGCCGCTTCTCTGTTTCACCCGCAGAGCGTCTGATGGTGACTTTAAGGTAAGCCACAATTATTGGATATGATCGCATCAGAGCACACTTTCACTGCAATCTTGTTGGTGGTAATTTGTATCTCCAAGTGTTATAGGTCAGTTTTGGTATGTAATGCTGTGATTTAAAACTAATTTATTGTTTTTTAATTCCCCACAGATTTCTTGCAACTGGAGAATCCCTTTCGTCACTGCATTTCCAGTACAGACTCGGGATTTCCACCATATCTGGATTTGTGAAGTACACATGCCGTGCACTGTGGGACTCCTTAGCTGAAGAGTTTTTACCAGAGCCCACAACAGAGAGGTGGATTGAAATTGCTGACAAGTTTCAACAGATATGTCAGTTTCCAAACTGCTTGGGCGCTGTGGAAGGGAAACATATCCGCATTGTAAAGCCAGCTGGATCGGGATCGGAATATTTCAATTACAAGAAATATTTTTCAATTGTCCTCATGGCCATCGCTGATGCGGAATACAAATTTATTGCGGTTGATATTGGGGCCTATGGCCGCTCCAATGACTCTCAAGTTTTCAAACTGTCTGCCATGGGGCGTAAACTGTATGGAAACACCTTCCAGTTCCCACCACCTAGACCGCTGCCGCAAACATCTGGTCCACCTATGCCATTTGTCTGTGTAGGGGATGAAGCCTTCCAGCTGTCAGAACACCTTTTGAAACCGTACTCTAGCAGAGGATTGACAAGACCAAAACGCATTTTTAATTACCACCTCACAAGAGCAAGAAGAATGGTTGAATGTACCTTTGGTATTCTGACAGCCAAATGGCGGGTCCTATTGACTGCGATCAACCTCAAGACAGAAACTGTGGACGAGGTGATCAAAGCGTGCGTGGTACTCCACAATTTTGTTATCTGCAAGGAACCCATTTCCATTGAGGACACCTCTGAAGAAACCACCTTGCAAGATTACCATGACATTACCACTAGAAGTTCTGTGACGGTTTCAGTAATGAGGGACAATTTTGCACTATACTTTATGTCACCTCAAGGCAGAGTACACTGGCAGGATGACAGAGTGTGAAAGATTTGTGCCCTAACCAAACTTGTGTACCTTCTGTACCAACAGTATATACCTTTGCCAACCAAAGTTGGCTATCTT
Organism: Dendrobates tinctorius; assembly: GCF_039654945.1. Lineage (NCBI taxonomy): Eukaryota > Metazoa > Chordata > Amphibia > Anura > Dendrobatidae > Dendrobates > Dendrobates tinctorius. The sequence continues at coordinate 20,897,596 of NW_027361779.1, read as the reverse complement.
GTCATGGTCTCTATTTTTAGCTTTAGGCCACAGGTGTGTACCTGGTTGTGTTTTATGCAAAGTATTTCACCTTTTAACAAAAGTTGTGTACATTGTTAGGAAATCACCAACAATAAACACAACTTTTTAGGTGAAATACTTTGCTTCAAACACAACCAGGAACACAACTGTGGCAAAAAGCTAAAATTTACCCACAGTTATATACCTAGTTTTGAATACCATTTCACCTTTTAAATACCCTGTATTTAACCTTTTTCGCCGCAGAAAGAAATGACAGACAACCAGTGTAAAATAATTTAACTTTTATTGAAAAATGTTTTTTTTAGTAAACTTTTTAAAAATTTTAATAAACTTGTTTAATAAAACTTTGAAACTATAAAACTGAAACCATAAAACTGGTCATTTTTATTTAAATACACACATTATAATTCTGTGTAGTGTGTGGTGGAAATACTGCTGTAGGGGCTGCGGGACACTTCGACACTGGGAGTGTGGAGAGAGGACTGGGATCGTGGTGGGGAAGGAACAGTTAGAGGTGAAGGTGTGGAAAAAACTACAGAATGGGTGGACATGTGGGAAGCAGAAGAGGTGGTGGGTGGTGGAGTGGAGGGTTGGGCAGGGACTGTAGGAGCAGATGATGTTGATGGCAAGTTGTATGGGGAAGGAGTTTGGTACGGGGCAGGTTGCTGGAAGTGGGGAGATGTCTGGTACGGGGCAGGTTGCTGGAAGTGGGGAGATGTCTGGTACGGGGCAGGTTGCTGGAAGTGGGGAGATGTCTGGTACGGGGCAGGTTGCTGGAAGTGGGGAGATGTCTGGTACTGGGGAGGTTGCTGGTACTGGGGAGTTTTCAGGTACTGTGGAGGTTGCTGGTACTGGTGAGGTTGCTGGTGCTGGGGAGGTTGCTGGTGCTGGGGAGGTGGATGGTGCTGGGGAGGTGGATGGTGCTGGGGAGGTGGATGGTGCTGGGGAGGTGGATGGTGCTGGGGAGGTGGATGGTATGTAATAGGAGGGGGAGGATGGAAAGTGGCTGGAGGTGGATGGTATGTAATAGGAGGGGGAGGATGGAAAGTGGCTGGAAGGGGTGTAGATGTAATAGGAGGGGGAGGATGAAAGTGGCTGGAGGGGGTGTAGATGTAATAGGAGGGGGAGGATGGAAAGTGGCTGGAGGGGGTGCAGGTGGAGGAACTACTGTGGTGGGAGGAGGAGGAGGTTGGGAGGTAACTTGCTGGAGAGCAGCGTGGCATGAATGCATTACATGCATCTGCTGGGCAGGAGAGAGCGTTTCCATGCGCTCCACAACAGACCTGAAAAAGGTGTGGTTTGGCGAAGATCTTGCTTCTGAATGCATGGTTTGCAGAAGTGTCTTCACCTCCAGAATGCTGGAGTTGATCTGCTGATAGCCTGCGGAGATTTGCTCTGACAAGACTTTTAGACAGTTCTGGAAAGATGCATTCAGATGCAAGAACTCTGGCGCATAAGTCTTTTCCTGACCCCTCTGCCGCTGCCGCCCAGTACCCGCAGGTGTACTAGAGGTGGCAGGGGCAGAAGAGTGGGGTAAAGGGAAAGCGATCTCCTCACCAGCAGCTTCATGTAATGTAGGCGGCCACGATGCTCCTGTGCTGGTGGATGGGACAGATGGGTTGAATGTGTGGGAAGGCTGGGAAGGTGCAGATGTACCGGGGCGGTCGAAGTGTCCCTCGGTGTCGGTCTCCTCAGGGATCGCCTCAGAAGGGTCCAATCGTGCCCGAGCTTCGAGGTCCTCCCAGCGGCCAACAAGGAACGAACAGATTTCCTCCCAGAGTCGTCGGGTAACGATCAGGTCAGCGTGGCGGCGGTCAGCCATATTCCAGAGCGGCTCCCTTTCTCTGACGAGATCGATGAGGTGGTCCACATCAATCCCTCCATCCTCACCGTCAGAGTCGGGAGCACGCTGTGAAGGCTGTTAAAGAAAAAGACAAAAATAACAATTAGCCTCCACAAAAGAAATGAAATAAAAAGTGCAAAAAAACAAAGCAAAAATATTTATACTTACACGCTGGTGACCGCCGCGTTGCTGTCGCCGACGACCCTGGGAGGCACTGCGAGGACCTCTTGGCCAAGCACCAGATTGGGAAGACTAGAGAAGAAAACAAAAAATGTTATGTCTTTGGATGTAGGCATTTGTTTGCTGTGTGTGGTCTGCAGAACATTGTTTTCTATGTGTTGTGTGTAGTGTGATGTTGTGTTTCTGCGTTTGATGCAAAAAACTTACCAATTGTGAGCCCACTCCAGGTGTCTGTCCACCCCTTCCTTCTTCTTCTGGGAGCTCCTCTTCATCTTGTGATTCCTGTTTTGAAATAAAAGGCAATGAATAGACATATATTACAGAGAAGATGGATTTTAGAAATAAAAACTTACCGTCAAACGCTGACGATGCGAGGGAGGGCTCCCAGAAGATGATGTGCTGTCTTCCTGGTGGCCACACTCCATGCCTGTGGGTGGTGTTCCAGCTGCTGCCATTGCTGCTGCTGCTGCTGCTGCATCTATTGGGCGGCTGTTGAATAAAGAGAAACAAAGGGCCAATGAATATCTTGATATTCAATAGCCCTAGTTTGGAGGAATGGGTTATTTGATAATTACTGTCTCTCATCTGCTGCTGGCCTCCCCTCCTCAGCATGTTCTATTTGCTGCTCCATTTGGGGTGGTGGTGGTGCGGATGGTGCTGCAGTGGTCTCCTGCCTTCTCCTGCGCCTGGTTGCTGTCTTGGGTGGCATGTTGGGTGTGGCTGTGGGTCCCACTGTCTTGCTTTTATATATGTCTTGTGGGCAGAGCTACTGAGCATGCTCAGACCAAAAAAACGGATCTGGCAGCCGGATCCGGCTTTCGCCGGATCCGGCGCATTGCGGCGCTCATAGGCTTTCATTGTGTGAAAAAGCTGGACGCGCCGGATCCGGCGTGTCCGGCTTTTTCGCCAGAGACAAAAAACGTTACAGTCACCGTTTTTTCCAGACGCCGGATCGCGACACATTGCCGGATGCGGCGAAAACCGGATGAAACGCATGGCCATCCGGCGCGATCCGGCGCAAATGCAAGTCAATGGGGGGAAACCGGATCCGGCATTGCATTTCGCCGGATCCGGTTTCTGTCAAAAGCGCCGGATCGCGCCTGACGGCGAAAACCTGATGTGTGAAAGAGGCCTAACACAAGCTTAGGATAAAATCAATGAGCAAATACAAAGCAGTAAGTAAGTAAAGAAAAAGAAATAGTTAATTAAATAACATGGTTTACTTACAGTTGTGGCCATAAGTATTGACACCCCTGCAATTTTGTCAGATAATACTCAGTTTCTTCCTGAAAATGATTGCAAACACATATTCTTTGGTATTATTATCTTCATTTAATTTGTCTTAAATGAAAAAACACAAAAGAGAATGGAGCAAAAAGCAAAACATTGATCATTTTACACAAAACTCCAAAAATGGGCCAGACAAAAGTATTGGCACCCTCAGCCTAATACTTGGTTGCACAACCTTTAGCCAAAATAACTACGACCAACCGCTTCCAGTAACCATCAATGAGATTCTTACAATGCTCTGCTGGAATTTTAGACCATTCTTCTTGGGCAAACTGCTCCAGGTCCCTGATATTAGAAGGGTGCCTTCTTCAAACTGCCATTTTTAGATCTCTCCACAGGTGTTCTATGGGATTCAGGTCTGGAATCATTGCTGGCCACCTTAGAAGTCTCCAGTGCTTTCTCTCAAACCATTTTCTAGTGCTTTTTGAAGTGTGTTTTGGGTCATTGTCCTGCTGGAAGACCCATGACCTCTGAGGGAGACCCAGCTTTCTCACACTGGGCCCTACATTATGCTGCAAAATTTGTTGGTAGTCTTCTGACTTCATAATGCCATGCACACGGTCAAGCAGTCCAGTGCCAGAGACAGCAAAGCAACCCCAAAACATCAGGGAACCTCCGCCATGTTTGACTGTAGGGACCATGTTTTTTTCTTTGAATGCCTCTTTTCTTCTCTATGTTGATGCCGTTGCCAAAAAAGCTCTACTTTTGTCTCATCTGACCAGAGATCATTCTTCCAAAACGTTTTAGGCTTTTTCTGGTAAGTTTTGGCAAACTCCAGCCTGGCTTTTTTATGTCTCGGGGTAAGAAGTGGGGTCTTCCTGGGTTTCCTACCATACAGTCCCTTTTCATTCAGACACCGACGGATAGTACAGGTTGACACTGTTGTACCCTCGGACTGCAGGGCAGCTTGAACTTGTTTGGATGTTAGTCGAGGTTCTTTATCCAACATCCGCACAATCTTGCATTGAAATCTCTTGTCAATTTTTCTTTTCCATCCACATCTAGGGAGGTTAGCTACAGTGCCATGGGCTTTAAACTTCTTGATGACACTGCGCACGGTAGACACAGGAACATTCAGGTCATTGGAGATAGACTTGTAGCCTTGAGATTGCTCATGCTTCCTCACAACTTGGTTTCTCAAGTCCTCAGACAGTTCTTTGGTCTTCTTTCTTTTCTCCATGCTCAATGTGGTACACACAAGGACACAGGACAGAGGTTGAGTCAACTTTAATCCATGTCAACTGGATGCAAGTGTGATTTAGTTATTGCCAACACCTGTTAGGTGCCACAGGTAAGTTACAGGTGCTGTTAATTACACAAATTAGAGAAGCATCACATGATTTTTCGAACAGTGCCAATACTTTTGTCCACCCTCTTTTTTATGTTTGGTGTGGAATTATATCCAATTTGGCTTTAGGACAATTCTTTTTGTGTTTTTTCATTTAAGACAAATTAAATGAAGATAATAATAACAAAGAATTTTTGTTTGCAATAATTTTCAGGAAAAAACTGAGTGTTATCTGACAAAATTGCAGGGGTGTCAATACTTTTGGCCGCAACTGTAGTTGATACTATTTTGATCAAAAAAGAGTAAAAGCTAACCCACTGTGAAAAAGAGTACCCAATGATGATGGTACCTAACTCTAGTAGTTCACCTTGCATATGTGCCACCAGACCCTAATATAGCAGTGGGCTAAAAACATCAGCTATGGGTACAAAAAACAAGCCCTTATACAGCTCCATATCCCAAAATGTGAAAATGTTATGGTTCAAAGAATAAACTGGGTAGTTAGCGTGCACTCTGGTCAAATATAGACGAGGTGCAGGTGCAACGGACCAGTAGGTCCTAATCACAAGTTAATTTAATTCACCGCACACTCAAACAGACTTTATGCAAATAGGTGTTCATTTTATTACATGTGGGAGCCAAACAGGAATATAGCACACAGTGGAAGCGATATAAATAAAAGATGTTTTGGCTCAGCCCGAGCCTTTATCATATTACCACTGAAATATAAAGAGTGATAAATCAGAAATTGACAAAAAACAGATAAACAAATCACAAAAATCAATAAAATATAAAGGTTATCCCAGTGGAACAAAACGTGAGAATATATACATATATACAGTATGATAATCCATAGTTAGATAGGGATACATCAATCCAAATGCCTAGTAAACTAGCACCAAATAGAACTAAGATATCAAGGAGGGTATTACCTTATTCCAATATTGGAGGTTTGTATAGGGTGCAGAAGGAGAGGAGAATTTCTCAAGAAGAAATACCAAGATAAATGACTGAAAGGAATTATCAGATATACGGTTAGTCATTTCACATATGCAATGGCCACATATTATGTCAGTGTAATGTTGTTCCTTTAAAGGGGGAGAATGATATATAAAAAAAATATATATATACATATAGAACTATTTTTGAGTAATAATGATGTCATCGTGTGATAGAATAAAGAATACACATAAGGGGTTAAGCGCTTGTTTGCACTGCGTGTGTCTCCAGTGTCTAGTCTGGTGAATGAGTCACTACAGAGCAGAGTGTGCACATAGAGCTTAGCGCTATTCATGCCATGCATGTTAGTCAGTGTCTTATCTCATAATGTTACCTGATGTGTGCTGAGAGAAGGAACTGCTCCTGCGCCTGTCAGAGGTGGCGTCCTGTGGCACACTAACGCCCTGGAGTGCTTTATATGTGAGCCCTGTGATAACATCAAACCGGAAATGAGATTCCCGGACCAGAAGTGACGTCGCGTTCCCTGTGTATGTACTGCGCAGGCTCAGGGACTTTGGTTAGAGAATGGATAAGCCAGACAGTTACCAGGGTAACAGGGGGCCTTGTCTCGCAGTCCTAGGAGCGGAGTTGTATTGGAGTTAACCCCATGTGTATGGTGTCAAGGAAAATAGGGCATGTATCAAATTTAGGCAGATATGGCAGATAACCTGTTGGCACAGGTACTGTAAAGAAAGACCTGTGAGATATATATATACTAGCTGAAGAGCCCGGTGCTGCCCGGGCATAGTAACTAACGGTGGTTAGTTATAACAAATTATAATTATCCTCCATCCCATAGTCCCGTGCCCATATGCCCATCATACATATCCACCATCCCATAGGCCCGTGCCCATATACCCATCATACATATCCTCCATCCCATAGTCCCATGCCCATATACCCATCACACATCCTCAATCCCATAGGCCCGTGCCCATATACCCATCATACATATCCTCCATCCCATAGTCGAGTGCCCATATAACCATCATACACCCTCCATCCCATAGTCCCATGCCCATATACCCATCACACATCCTCTATCCCATAGTCCCATGCCCATATACCCATCATACATATATGCCATCCCATAGTCGAGTGCCTATATACCCATCAAACATCCTTCAGCTTATAGTCCCATGCCCATATACCCATCATACATATCCTCCATCCTATAGTCCCGTGCCCATATACCCATCATACATATCCGCCATCCCATAGTCCCGTGCCCATATACCCATCATACATATCCTCCATCCCATAGTCCAGTGCCCATATACCCATCACACATCCTTCATCCCATAATCAACCATTATGACATTATAATGAGCGGCGGGGCTTGCAACCTATGATGACATCAGCATCGCCATGGCAACCATTGTGACATCATAATGAGGGGCGGGGGCTTGACACGCACACACTTTTTCCCCAGTATGTAGATGGGGCAAAATTGTTTGATGAATTGGAATGCGCGGGGTTAAAATTTCGCCTCACAACATAGCCTAGGATGCTCTCGGGGTCCAGACATGTGACTGTGCCAAATTTTGTGGCTGTAGCTGCGACAGTGCGGATGCCTATCCTGGACATACACACACGCACACATACAAACACACCCACATACATACATACATACACACACTTGAGCTTCATATATTAGATATATATACACTCACTGGCCACTTTATTAGGTACACCATGCTAGTAACGGGTTGGACCCCCTTTTGCCTTCAGAACTGCCTCAATTCTTCGTGGCAGAGATTCAACAAGGTGCTGGAAGCATTCCTCAGAGATTTTGGACCATATTGACATGATGGCATCACACAGTTGGCGCAGATTTGTCGGCTGCACATCCCTGATGCGAATCTCCCGTTCCACCACATCCCAAAGATGCTCTATTGGATTGAGATCTGGTGACTGAGGAGGCCATTTGAGTACAGTGAACTCATTGTCATGTTCAAGAAACCAATCTGAGATGATTCGAGCTTTATGACATGGCGCATTATCCTGCTGAAAGTAGCCATCAGATGCCTGTTCTTAGCTGAGAGGAGTGGTACCCAGTGTGGTCTTCTGCTGCTGTAGCCCATCTGCCTCAAAGTTCGACGCACTGTGCGTTCAGAGATGCTCTTCTGCCTACCTTGGTTGTAACGGGTGGCAATTTGAGTCACTGTTGCCTTTCTATCAGCTCGAACCAGTATGCCCATTCTCCTCTGACCTCTGGCATCAACAAGGCATTTCCGGCCACAGAACTGCCGCTCACTGGATTTTTTTTCTTTTTCGGACCATTCTCTGTAAACCCTAGAGATGGTTGTGCGTGAAAATCCCAGTAGATCAGCAGTTTCTGAAATACTCAGACCAGCCCTTCTGGCACCAACAATCTTGCCACATTCAAAGGCACTCAAATCACCTTTCTTCCCCATACTGATGCTCGGTTTGAACTGCAGGAGATTGTCTTGACCATGTCTACATGCCTAAATGCACTGAGTTGCCGCCATGTGATTGGCTGATTAGAAATTAAGTCTTAACACACAGTTGGACAGGTGTACCTAATAAAGTGGCCAGTGAGTGTATATGTATAGAAGGGGAATAGAAAAAATAAAATAAATTCAAAAAAATAGGGAAAAGAAGATGAATATACAAAACTGAAAAAACTGAAAAACATGAAAAAATGAAAAAATAATAATGAAATAATGAAAATATGAAAAAATGAAAAAATAAAAAAATAAAAAGATGAAAAATTATAAAAATAATGAAAATAAAGCCAAAATTAAGAATGATGTAGAATGGACTGGTTGGTAGTGGCACATGCACAAAGTAGAAAGTAAAGAATAAAATTAAAACTTAAAAATAAAAATAAAATAAAAATAGAAAAATAACAAAGTCAAGGGGGTGGAGCAAACTCAACTAGGATAATGGTATACTAGCGAGTCTGTAAAAAAACAGAAAACAGGTTAATAGTGTTCATATGAGCCAATCTATCTCTCTGTTGAGTCCTCTAGGGGCTAAAGTATCAAGCTTGTGAATTCAAAAAGTTTCCCTTTCTCTCAGGAGTTTTATATGATCACCACCCCTTCTTGGGCGAGGTACGTGTTCAATGACTTGATATTTTAACTGTGAAACTGAGTGTCGGAGCCTAGAGAAGTGTTCAGGTAGTGGTAGCCAATTTTTCTGACACCTAATCGTAGACTTATGGCTAGCGATGCGGTCTTTTACATGCTGAGTTGTCTCTCCTACATAGAGGAGACTGCAAGGGCACTTCACTAAGTACACCACAAAATTAGAGTCACATATGTAATAGCCGCGTATTGGGAATGATTTACCTGTCCTCGGGTGGGTAATATTATCCGATCTGATTACATTTGAGCAGGCTGCACAATTTAAACATGGAAATGTCCCATGACGTCGGGAAGCCAGTAATCTTTGGGTCATATTTGGTAGTTTGCTACTCATATCTGCCCTTACTATTTTATCACGGATATTAGTGGGTCGTTTCGTGCAAATCAATATTGGGGCTTTAAAGGAATTAATGTCCGGGTAGGCTTTGGAAAGAAGAGGCCAGTGTTTTTTGATGATGGAATATACTTTGGGCATCAGTGGATGAAATGTGTGGACAAACGGAACCCTTTCTTTGGGGTATATTTTGGGTGGCGGAGATGGAGGAGCTAATATCCGTTCCTTTTCGACCTCTAGTAATCTTGATGGATAATGTCTATTCCTGAATTTTTTGGCCATTGTGTCCAGTCTCTCATTACGGGTGTCCTGATCTGATATAATGCGTGCTACTCTATTGAATTGCGAGTACGGTAAACTGTTTTTGGTGGCCTTCGAGTGACAACTTGAATAGTGCAATAGACTATTGCTGTCTGTAGGTTTGCAGTATAGATCTGCGGAGAGATTGCCCTCATTATCTTGTAATATTTGAGCGTCCAGAAAGGGAACCGATTCAGTACTAGAATGTAATGTAAACTGTAACTCTGGAAAAACCGAGTTAAGGTATAAATGAAAATTATGTAATAATGCTGGCGTTCCTGTCCAAATAAAGAAAATATCATCAATATACCATTGATACTCTATGGCGTACTGTGTAAATAGATCATTAGTGAATATATAGGTAATTTAAAAATGATTCATATAGGCATTTGCGTAAGCTGGCGCTATGTTTGCGCCCATCGCAGTACCACACCTCTGTATATAGTATGTGTCTTCATATAAGAAGTAATTCTCAAGTAGCACCAGATTGAGAAGATCCAGACAGAGTTGGATAGAGTCAGGGGATAGGTCAGAAGAATCTAGTAGGAATCTCGCAGCTTCAATACCTTTATCATGGGTGATTGAGGTGTATAAACTGTTAACATCCATGGTGTATATAAGAAGGAGAGAAATCCGGCTTTCAGGATCGCGCTATTCCAGTCCAAAGTTCACAAGGAGTTAATCCAAGGACCAAGCAGTGATAATAACTTCCTTTTTATTCCATAAACTCTACACGTTTCATCTACACACTGTACACTTCCTCAGGAGCAGAAGTTACACTGGCATCACATTCCATTCTCCTTATATACTAGCTTCCCCAGGAAGTGAGGTAGATGCTCATTGTACTTAAAAAATTCACACATAACTATCAACATAATATAAAATAAAAAAAATTCATCTATAAAAAACACACTTCTATAGAAACACACAAATGTAAAACTTCACACTAGAAAAAATGTAAAACATTATAATAAAATTATGATTATACTCAATAAAAATCTAAATTTCTTGGTACATCATATCAATTAGCAGAACACCATTCACAAATCTCTTATATAACCGCACTTATATTTTCCTTTCAGTATTAACCCTTCATTCAACATATTATACTTTTAATTTCCTTATATTTCAGGCAGATGATCATATACTAATTAATGTATGTGCTCCTATGCGGATTAGATCCTGCACAGCAGACCCATGCTCTGCACTCAAGAAACTTTTCTGTTCTCTCAGACAAAGGCTCCACATCTCCAGAGCTGTCAGTACCTTTTCAAGGCACCAGCCAACTATTCCAATCATAATAAAATACCACCGATTGTATCTCTTTATATGTTAGCGATATGATCATTCCCTTGCTGTAATGTTATAGCATGGACATCACACAATCATCAGATGCCCATACTACTCCAATCCTTAGCAGACAAATATGCAGAGCACCAAAATTATTTAAAGATGTCAGATATTTCATTTAAACCGTATGGTTGCAGAGTCTGCAACCTATGAATCCAGTAAATTTCCTTTCTTCTCAGAATGACACTCCTGTTCACAGTGTCTTCTGAAACATAATCAATTGGGGCCACTTTAATGGGTCTGCTGTGCAGGATCTAATCCGTATAGGAGCACATACATTAATTAGTATATGATCATCTGCCTGAAATATAAGGAAATTAAAAGTATAATATGTTGAATGAAGGGTTAATACTGAAAGGAAAATATAAGTGCGGTTATATAAGAGATTTGTGAATGGTGTTCTGCTAATTGATATGATGTACCAAGAAATTTAGATTTTTATTGAGTATAATCATAATTTTATTATAATGTTTTACATTTTTTCTAGTGTGAAGTTTTAAATTTGTGTGTTTCTATAGAAGTGTGTTTTTTATAGATGAATTTTTGTGATTTTATATTATGTTGATAGTTATGTGTGAATTTTTTAAGTGCAATGAGCATCTACCTCACTTCCTGGGGAAGCTAGTATATAAGGAGAATGGAATGTGATGCCAGTGTAACTTCTCCTCCTGAGGAAGTGTACAGTGTGTACACGAAACGCGTAGAGTTTATGGAATAAAAAGGAAGTTATTATCACTGCTTGGTCCTTGGATTCACGCCTTGTGAACTTTGGACTGGAACAGCGCGATCCTGAAAGCCGGATTTCTCTCCTTCTTATACAGTATATGCAATTCTAGTGACCGGCTGATTGCTGCAGTTCATCGGATCCTACCCATTTGTGCTTATGGTTGTTGTGTTTCACACAACTGAATCAGGTGAGTGGATCCATATCTGTGAAACGTTTATATCATTGGATAAGACCCTATTGTGCGCTTCTGTCTCCCCCTTTTTTATAGTTAACATCCATGGTGGTGAGGCTGCTGCCCGGAGGAACTTTGCCTAATTGTTGGATGATGCTCAAAAAATGTCCTGTATCTAAGAGGAAAGATCTTGTCTTTTTAACCAATGGTGTGAAGATTTTCTCAAGATAAACAGATAGTGGAGACAAAACTGAATCCGTGGAAGCGACAATTGGTCTGCCTGGTGGATTTTGTAGTGACTTATGTATTTTAGGTAAAATATAGAAAACAGGTGTAATTGGATGGGGATTGACAAGAAAGTTGGCTGTTTTTTGATCAATTATCCGGCGGTCCAGATATTTTTTGATTACGTCATTGATCTTACAGGTGATCATAGAAACTGGATCCCTGGGGATAATCCCGTAGGCATTACTATCAGATAACTGTCTATAGACTTCCCTATTGTAATCAGTGTGGTTCATGACTACTAAAGCACCACCTTTATCAGCCGGCTTAATTACAATATTCTTGTTGTTTTGGATAGAAATAAGGGCCTGTTTTTCCGCTGCTGATAAGTTGGAATGAGTAGGAAAAAGACCAAGTTGCGCTTGGTGGGAGAGCATTTTTACCTCACGGGCCACTAGTGAAATGAATGTTTCCGTAGCACGATAGGTGTTAGGGGGGACAAAACTTACTCGGATTACGGAGACCAAGAAGAGAAACAGATAATTCAGGCATAGGAATATCATCAGGTACAGAAATCCCCTCACCCGCTGGATTAGGAGACAGGCCAAAATGTGTTTTTAATCTAATAGTCCGATAGAACCGTTTGACGTCTTTTTCGAGCTGGAAAGCGTACCACTTAGGAGTAGGGCAAAAAGATAGTCCCTTTTGTAGGACAGAGAGTTCGGATGGAGAGAGGAGGTAGTCCGAAATGTTAATTACCAAGTCCGATGTTGTATCTATTGTCTCACCTCTGACAGGCGCCGGAGCGCTTCCTTCTCTCAGCACACATCAGGTAACATTATGAGATAAGACACTGACTAACATGCATGGCATGAATAGCGCTAATCTCTATGTGCACACTCTGCTCTGTAATGACTCATTCACCAGACTAGACACTGGAGACACACGCAGTGCAAACAAGCGCTTAACCCCTTATGTGTATTCTTTATTCTATCATATGGTGACATCATTATTACTCAAAAATAGTTCTATATGTATATATATATATACTGTATATATATATATATATATATATATATATATATATATTTTTTTTTTTAATATATCATTTTCCCCCTTTAAAGGAACAACATTACACTGACATAATATGTGGCCATTACATATGTGAAATGACTAACCGTATATCTGATAATTCCTTTCAGTCATTTATCTAGGTATTTCTTCTTGAGAAATTCTCCTCTCCATCTGCACCCTATACAAACCTCCAATATTGGAATAAGGTAATACCCTCCTTGATATCTTAGTTCTGTTTGGTGCTAGTTTACTAGGCATTTGGATTGATGTATCCATATCTAACTATGGATTATCATACTGTATATACTGTATATATGTATACAGTATATTCTCACCTTTTGTTCCACTGGGATAACCTTTATATTTTATTGATTTTTGTGATTTGTTTATCTGTTTTTGTCAATTTCTGATTTATCTCTCTTTATATTTCAGTGATAATATGATAAAGGCTCGGGCTGAGCCGAAACGTCTTTTATTTATATCGCTTCCACTGTGTGCTATATTCTTGTTTGGCTCCCACATGTAATAAAATGAACACCTATTTGCATAAAGTCTGTTTGAGTGTGCGGTGAATTAAATTAACTTGTGATTAGGACCTACTGATCCGTTGCACCTGCACCTCATCTATATTTGACCAGAGTGCACGCTAACTACCCAGTTTACTATATTATATTAGCGTTTGCACCAGTCATTTCCCTTATATCTACATGTCTACTGACATGTTTGCCTACGATTTGGCAACTAGTTCCAATATTCTGGCCCAAGTGACTAGCTCCAATGAATTTCTCAGAACTCCAGTCCAAGAATTAAGGACTAGGGATTATGAAAAAGCAAAATGCAGATTAATTTCATATGATCTGCATTGTACCACATTGACGGAATACCATAGACAAAATAAGATTCCGAGGGGTCTTAGGAGCAATCTCCGCCCTACTCTCTTCTCTGATTATTCAAAGTATTGTGAGAAATACAAAAAGATACTTAATAAATGTTCTCTAGACATTATCATACTAACTGTAGAATATCTTCAGAAAGCTATAGTGGAAACTAAACAGAATATACAAGCTATTGAAGCACAACTCTCTACTTCCATCTCCTCTACGGAGTGGGCTTCTCTGAAGGCTAAGACCGAAAAGATCCTTTCTGAACACCAGAAGTCCTTACAGGAACGGAAAAGACAGAAATTTCAACGCGATTCAGATGACTACTCTATGAATAGAGTATACAAATGGAACGATTCATCCGCTACTTTGGGCCCTTGGCGTCGATCACAATATCAATGAAGAAATGGGTCCTTCAGTTCAGGGAGCGACTCCTCTACAAACTCTGGCAGATACCTTTTTTTGGGGAAAGGCCGCAGGAGAGAACAACGAAACACCAACCCACCAGGCGAGGCAGGGGAAAGAATGGCAACCCGCTCTCAGGTGAGACAATAGATACAACATCGGACTTGGTAATTAACATTTCGGACAACCTCCATTCTCCCTCCGAACTCTCTGTCCTACAAAAGGGACTAGCTTTTTGCCCTACTCCTAAGTGGGACGCTTTCCAGCTCAAAAAAGACCTCAAACGGTTCTATCGGACTATTAGATTGAAAACACATATATGTTCAGGCTGTCTAGCAGCTGCAAATCATGCCGCTGCATCAACAATAACTAAATCTCCGAGCATGCCAAAATACTTGGAGGACACCCAAGCATTCTCAGGAAAATCCAAGCAACGAGTACAGTATACTCACTCATCACTACAAGCTAGTGTGGCTAATAGGGGGGGACAAGCAAGAATACACCTCCCCATACAGAGGAGAAGTAACTCCTAATAGTGCTGCTGTATTTATACTATAGAGTGTCATCCCCTTCATTTAGACAAATCAATGTGTTACCTACATGCATTAGGGTGGAAGCCCACAGTTTAAAAGAAGGGTAAATAAACCGAGATATAGCAATGGCATAATCTCGGAATAGATCAGAGTCTCATGTTGACCTGTGGCACACTTGTTTATATCACTTAAGGTTAGAATAAACAGATTGCCAGATACCAAACAGAAGAAACTAGGTAGGTACAGTTATCTTGGCAGCCAGTACTAGATATTTCATATAGTCTATGTTCTGTACAAGAGGAAGGAAAAGAGTAGTAAGGAAGGGGGGTAGATGCTACTGTGCATGCACCACCACAATTTTGCTGCAGTCAATTTATTTTTCCTCTAACTAAACAAAGTCAGTGCATGCGCAGTAGCTCTATTGGCAAGCAATAGATGCTACTGTGCATGCACCGCCATAGCCATTTTGCTGTGGTTCACATTTTTGTTTAATACCACAATATTAACTGCGCAAGCGCAGTATTTAAAATAGGAGGCAAGTCATGGAAGGTTCAGTCACTTGTCATTTAAGGCCATAAGGATGAATATGAGAATAGAGACCCAAAAAAAGATACGCCCGCAGGCCCACCCTGAAACCCGAGAATTTAATTAACTGAAAACTGCAAATACAGATTAAGTAACAACCACAAAATGGATTTCATCAACTCAGTTATATTTTTAATCAGTGTAATGGAGCTACCTGGCAATGCCTGTAGTTTACTTAGCAAAATCCTGATGACAGGTTTGCTTTACATAATTAAATAATATCACTAGTATGGAGATGTCTCAAGAAAATATATGGTGTAAGAACTCAGCATAGCAATAGGGTTAGGGTTGGGCTAGGGTTAGGGTTGGGCTAAAGTTAGGGTTGGGGCTTGGGTTATGGCTGGGCTAAAATCAGGGTTGGACTAAAGTTAAGATTGGGCTAGGGTTAGGGTTGGGGTTATAGCTGAGATTATGGTTAGGGTTGGGATTAGAGTTAGGGGTGTGTTCGGGTTAGGTTTGTGGTTAGGGTTTTGGCTAGGGTTGGGATTTGGGTTATGGGTGTGTTGGGGTTAGGGTTGGAGTTGGAATTGGGAGAGTTCCACTGTTTAGGTACATCAGTGGGTCTCCAAACTTGACATGGCATCACCATTGTTTCCAGCCAATTTTGCGTTCAAAAAGTCAAATAGTTCTCCCTCCCTTTTGAGCCCTGCCATGCACCCAAACAGTGGCTTTCCCCCACATACAGGGCATTGGCGTACTCAGGAGAAATTGCACAACAAACTTTGTGGTCCATTTTCTCCTGATACCCTTGTGAAAATAAAAAAAATTTGGTTCCAAAGTAAAATTTTTGTGAAAAAAAGTAAAATGTCAATTTTTTCCTTCCACATTTCTTTAGTTCTCGTGAAGCACCTGAAGGGATGATAAACTTCTTGAATGCGATTTTGCAGTTTTTAGAATGGTGTAACTTTTGGGTATTTTCTGCTGTATTGACCCCCAAACTCACTTGAAATGTGAGGTGGTCCCTAAAAAAATGGTTTTGTAAACAAATGGTTTTGTAAATTTTGCTGAAAACATGAGAAAATCACTGGTCAATTTTTAACACTAACCAAAAAAATTATGTTTCCAAAATTGTGCTGATATAAAGTTGACATGTGGAAAATGTTATTTATTAACTATTGTGTGTGACACAAATACAAAAAAAACTAAAAGTTTGAAAATTGCAAAATTTTCAAAATTTTTGCCAAATTTCAATTTTTTTCATAAATAAACGCAAGTTATATCAAAGAAAATTTACCACTAACATGACGTACAATATGTCACGAAATAACAGTCTCAGAAGAAGTGGGATACGTTGAAGCATTCCAGTGCTATAACTTCATAAAGTGACAGTGGTCAGAATTGCAAAAATTGGCTTCGTCAATAAGTACCAAATTGGCTTTGTCAAAAAGGGGTTAAAACCCTTGGAAGTTAAGGTAGATTTCTTCCAAGAATGACAAAGCTGAAAACCCTCCATTTTTTAATATTGATTTGCAGCGTAGAACCAAACTAGCATTGGGACTGGAGCTACCAGGAATCAATAAGGGGAACGTTATGTATTGTATCACTTATGTGAAAAGTGATTTTTTGATGAGTAGACAATTACTTTCACCCAAAACTAGAAATGTTTGAACTTTTTGTTTAAGATTTTTAAACAACTGTCAGCTTTAATACTTAAAAAATAAAAAGTGTAACAATTGATGAAAGAGCTGTCAATCAAAAAGGGGGAGATGAAATAGAAAGAAAACAAGCAGGTGGGAAGGTGTTTTTAAATATTTGGCATCGCCATAAAGCACTGAGCACCTGTACTTTGTTTGAACAGTCATTCTATGCTGACATAGTGTCTTTAAAGAATGAAAATTATTCACTGTTCTGTACATAGCAATCCTGGTAGTATTTGACCCAGGACTTGTGGAATGGACACCAATGCTCTAAAGCATTGAATAAATACTATAGAAAGTAATGTGTTGTACTACTATAATACTGAGTAAGATTAGAGTAGTTCTCTGCAATTAATACAAAGACTCATTTGATAGGCGAGTGAGATAGGAGAAATGCTATTCACTGCCATAACAGACTCAGTGTAATTAATCAGTGATATGATGTTGCTGGCATCTATCCTGTAGCAATTGAAATATAATTACACTTTTTTTACTTCATTCAAAAAGCATTAAGCCCCGTCACACACAGCCATCTTGCTAGCGAGATCGCTGCTGAGTCACAAGTTTTGCGACGCAACAGCGATCTCACCAGTGAGATCGCTGTGTGTGACACTTATCAGCGACCGGCCCCCCTGCCGGGTATCGCTGATCGTCCTCAAATGGCCTGGACATTTTTTTGATCGCTGGTCTCCCGCTGGCCAGCACGCATCGCTGCGTGTGGCAGGCGGGAAACCAGCGAGCTGGAGCTGGTAACCAAGGTAAACATCGGGTTTCTAAGCACCGTGCCGCGCTTAGAAACCTGATGTGTACGTTAGATACCAGCGCGCTGGTGCAGGGAGCTGGTAACCAAGGTAAACATCGGGTTTCTAAGCGCCGCGAAGAAACCCGATGTTTACCTTGCGGGTAACTAAGCGACGTGCGTCGCTTGTTACCCGCGTGTTGCTGTCCTGATCGCTGGTGAAGCTGCCTGTTTGGCAGCTCACCAGCGATCATGTAGCAACACACCAGCGATCCTGACAAGTTCATATCGTGAGTCGCTATGTGTGACGGGGCCCTTAGATTTAAAGTAGCAGCAAGACAGCACATTATTTTTTTACAAAAAAGGAAATCTGAATGCAATATAAATCTGAGACAGTACTGAGTTTTTTCATTTCTTGTGCAATCCTTTTTGTGATGGCAGAATAATTGTTTTAAGAGTACAAAAAATATTCCCCAAAATCCAGACATATAACTGTGACTGCCTGTTAGGGTTGGCGGATTGCACTAAATAAAATTAACAATAAAGTGCAATCGCAACCCGGGGTCCACCATGCAGAGAAGTTAACCTGCTGCTAGTGTGAACAAATGACGGATAAAAAGCTAGTGAATGGACTGCATTAAAACCACACAGAGCGAACGGGACACAGAGTACCAAGCTCAGCTAGCCACCGAACGGCATTGAAAATATAAGTACCGAACTCAGCTAATCACTGAGAGGCACAGAAAATGTAAGCACCAAACTCAGCTAACCACTGAGCGGCACTGAAAAATAAGAAGTGTGCAATACCCTGTTAAACCCGCAGGGAATAAGCATGTGGGTTGAGCTTGCCCCACAATTGACCCGTGTTAACCATACACGTGGCTGAGACAGGTACTAAGTCAAGTGAAAAGGCAAAATCTATACTACCTATCTGAAGCTGACCAGTGCTAACCACACAAAAGTATACGGACAGAGCAGCAGAATGTCCACCCACACACAGCACAACACAAATGATGCTAGCACCCCCTGAGTGCTCTGCCAGAAGCCTTTTATGCGCTAGGCTCCACCCCCAACACTCACGCCCAGTCGGACAAAACATTGCCCGTGGGCCAATCTGGAGCTGCGACATCACCAGAGCAGTCAGCGTCCGAGCACCAATGAGAAGGCTCCACACCACAGACCTGCTCAGTAAGATGATTTCTGGACTTAGACTCCAAAGGGTAGGGCTGCCTCTGTATACCACTGATTACCATATCCTTAGCTGGAGAGCCAGCAGTAACCACATGAACAATACAGAGCAGTGCAAGACGCTGGGACCAATGTCTGTGCTGAGCAACAATCCCAGTGGCTGGGTGTGAATGGGAGACCGCAGAGGCAGACAAAACCTGGCATCCTTCCCGTGCAGCGGGAGAATCCCAGCGCCTAACACTGTCTACCTCACAAGTGTACATGTCACTAGCAATGTTTTTTTCACATCTGTTTTACAACTGCAGAATGTTTACTTTAGTCTGTTATGACACATTGCTCTTTATGCAAATGCCTACCTAGTATTTGTTGTTAGTTCTTTTTTGGTGAAGGTTGAATAACTGGTATTGGAAAGATTGTCAAAAGTTAATCATAGTGAAAAAATGTATGGTAAAAGAAAAAGTGGCAATGGCAACAGAGGGAAAAGTGTAAATAAAAAAAAAGAATGTGAGAGATGCTAAAAGAAAAAGAAGTTGCTCCATCATTCTTACCAACCATTTGTAGTACTACCAAATGCAGGCCACAATTGGCCTCTCTTGTATCCAGCAAGTGTAGTAGTGGGGAGAAAGCAGAGAGAATTATGGAATATATGGCACATCCCTTATCTCAATTACACCTTAGTGACACCTCTGACAGTAATGCCTTCAGCTTGAGTCAGGGTAGAGCTGAGTTTTTGTTAAAGAGCTTAAGGTTGAATACAATCCCTCGAGACCTCATAGTGTACCACATGTCTTTTCAGGGCAATTCAACGCTTTGCAGTTTTGCAATTTGGGGTTGAATTGATTTGCTAAGAATCAAATTTTCATTTCATGTCATTATATAATCATAAAAATCAGTGTAAACAAGAATAAGCAGACCTTGAAGTGATGATATAGCCTCCTGCATATCTCAACATTATTGAATCTGTCTGGGATTTCATTGAGAGAAAAAAAATTGCTCAAGTCTACATCCTCAGGACATCGACATCTGTGGTCATTTCTCCAAAATATTTGGAAAAATCTCCTAGCAAAGTTCCTTCAAAAACTGTGTGTAAATGTACTTAAAAAGAATAATTGCTGTTTTCAAGGCAAAGGATGATCACATTATACATTTATTTGATTAGGATTTTTATTTTGTTCATTTATAAAAATAAACTATTAAGTCTTCTATTTTTGTAAGCATTTTTGCTTTGCAGCATTTTTACCACACCTGCCTAAATTTTTGCCCAGTATTGTATGTGTATGTAATTGTATTACCTCTTTCCATTTGTCACATCTCATAACGCTATTCATATATACATATACAGCTATATATAATGCTACTATTATGGTGTGCAAACATGTACTATGATGACATTTGGATATTCTATAGAAATCACTTTGATTTATGCCATGTCCTTGTAAGCTGTAGTCAAGAAAGTAAAATGGATTGCGGCTTCTACAAATGCTGACTTGCTGACATTTAATACTATGAGGTAAAACCTTTGAGTTAAATCTAGAACTTGTACCTAGATAAAGAAATATCTTAAAAACAAATAATGTTAAATCAAATTTATATATTATGCAACATTAATGAAGATAGCAATACAACATTTTTATACAATAAGCATGTAATGTATTGCACATTTTAATGTGATTGCTGTTAGAAGCTCCGTAAACAAATGAGGTTTAAAACCTAAAAAAAAGTTTCTTCTTTTAATAACTGTAGGGATTCACTCACTCTGGCAGCACTTGAGTTAGGCACAGGTAGAAGATTCTTAATCAAATGGGAAGATTTATTAAAGTCCATAAATTTTCCAAAGGAAAACAAATGGCCTTTCTTCAGCATCAAAGGTACAACAAAAGGAAAACACAGTTCATGCAGCAAGACCAGGCTCACCCGCTTAAGTCAGCTTTGTACCTAGTCAGCCTTCAGACAAAGACTGACCAACACAATACATGTCTATCCACCTTGACTTCCAGACACTAAATGAGACATCTGGATTACCTTAAATATGCCATTAAATAATCCATTAAATTAAATTAAATATGCCATTTAATATGACAGTTACTAAAACCTGGACCCATTAAAAAGCCTCTCAGCACTATCCATGCTGAAGTCTGATCTCCGGGTTTCACATCACCAAGGCTAGGCACCTCGGTGACACATACACTCTATTCAGCACTTGTACGGTTGAAATCTTATATAACACATATATTAGTTCTTAAGTGAGTATAGCTTTATAGAACATAAGAGGTGTTAAAATCGTAATATTGTTGAGGACCAAATAATTTGATGTAAAACCATATCTAAATTGTATGAGGGCTATCAAGAAACAAATATGCCCAATATTATTCAAACATAGCAGATTAAGAAATGCTGGTCTTTAGCAGACCTTAAATGGCAATCAAATGGAAAATTGGTTTGTAAACGCAAGTCATTAAAAAGCTGAATGATCCATTGAAATTGGGTTTATTTTCTTAGCAAACAATGGAACTCCAGTTCTTGAGTATAGCATTATTGTTTTTCCCTTGGAGACTTTTGTTTTCATAAGTGATAAAATTCTAGATCTCTGAAGTTCGAGACAGTTCAGATTAGAGGCAGCCATATAGTAGATTGATACCTTTTAGTGTGCCTGCCACAAGTCATTAGTGAAAAGCTAATTAATGAAACAAGAATGGACTTTTTATTAGCTGGTTTCTGTCTCACATACTACCTGATACGCAATATACTCTAGAAAAGTGTCAGCCAAAGTACTAATTAGAGATTATCAAATATTTTGAAATTCCCAAGCTTCAATTTTCCAAAAAATTTAATGTGCACCAAATCCATTTGCCATGAATCTGAAGAGATTCTATGCCTATAACTACCCAGAAAATATGTGTAAGGGTACCGTTTGAAAACCCCCAAATTAAAGCTGTGGGTCTTCACTTTAAGCCCATATTGATCATATAACTGCTTCTTGAATGAGTTTTGGCAAACCACTAAAATGCCAAAACTTGTGTCACTCTCCAAATATTTCTGGACCTAACTGTATGTGAAAAGTAATTGCACTCTTATTTATTAAATTCACAACGTAACCAAAAGAAATTCACAATTGGGTTCAGTTTTACTAGCCACATCACGATTACTGCTAGACATGTTAAATCTAAACATGACTCAATTAGAGGCTATCTGGCAAAATAAAGTAACTAGAAACTCTCAGAAAGTAACACAGTATGGTACATTCTAAGATTGAAATACAGATGTCAAAAAATGTTAGTGAAATCTACCAGTCTGAAAAAGTTGTAAAACCATTGTTATGGCCACAGTATTCCAGCAAATCCAAGTAAGAGCTATTATCCAGAAAATATAGACTATTTGAAACAGTGGTGATGCTTTTAACAATAGCTGTCATATCAAAACTTCACTCAGAGCATGTGGACAACTCCTCTAGGAAGTCACAAAATAACCCAGATGAATAAAAATCTGTATTCTTTATTTGTCTCAGTGAAAGTCTATGTGCACAATTTTACAATAAGAAAGGCACTGGGCAAAAAATGGTATCCATAGTGAAGCTGCAAGGCAGAGACCTAAGGGGACGAAGGCAAACAGAAAGGCTTGTGTGCATTTAGAAAAAAATTCTTGATGACCCTGATCACTATAGGGTCAATATAGTTTCTAATGATGTGTCAAAAGTAGAACCTTTTCAAAGACATGGACCCTATTACATCTGAAGTAAAGCTAATACCACGCTTCACCTTAAGAACTTAACTTGTCATAATTGATAGAACTAAATTCTTTTGTAACATAAAGCTCAACCTCTGAATATCTCGTAAGAAACAAAATTAAGGTTTTGGCATGGCAGAGTTAAAGTCCTGTCTTGAATCCCATTAAGATGTGTAGCAATAACCTAATGGTCAGTTAATGCTTGAAATCCCTTACACATAGCCAAATTAAAACAGTTCTTCAAAGAAGATTAGGCCAAAATTCCTCAATAACAATTGAAAAGATTTATTTCAAGTTATTGCCAACATTTCCATTTGCTACTGCCAGGTGTGGCACATCTAGTTGTTAGGCTTAGGGGGCAATTACTTTTCACATGGCAGATACACACATGTTGCCTTGCTTGAAATAGGAAACATTTCCCAGTGCAGCAAGATTTTCTAATGCAGAAAAGTGTAACTCGACACATAACTATACAAATTCTATCGCTTTTTTTATGCTATGTGTGAACCATGATCTTTAATATATAGAATAATCATTTAAGCACTACAATTTGTGTTTACTCTTGTTTATTAATTTTAATTTATTATTAAATATAGTTGGATGATCTGAAACATTGAAATATGACAAATTAGCAAAATTAGAAGGGGCAAATACTTTTTCACAGCACTGTACAACAAATGTACCATAAATAATATCAATACACTCAAATTGCACAGTAAAGATGCATAAGCATAGAAAATGTAGTCAACTGATTTTTCCAGGGATACAATTATAGCTGATGCTCTGAGCGGTGACTGAATCTGCACCGGTGCTGGTCCCGTGACTGAAACCGGAACACTACTCGGGGATTAAATTTCATTTTCTCCCCTCAATGTTTGGCTAAGTGTAAGCTCCATACTTGTTAATAATGCTATTAATCTGCAGATTAACCCCATATCTGCAGGTTAATAACTTTTTTATGGTGACAGGTTTCCTTTAAAGCAATGGACAATAGAAAATATCATCTTGCTACCATAATAGAATCTGAAACTTTGATCTATTAATATTAACATATTTACTGTGATTAGAATTACTTTGTTTTTACTAATTCCCTGTATTTGTCTGTGTTGCACACTAAAATCTTAAAACTGGATTAGATCTTTTAAAATAGAAAAATTGGATACAGTAAAACCCTTTATGAAAAAAACATGTTAATCTGTTGATTGCAGAATTGTTTGCTACAATAAATTACTACAGCCCTTTGCACATTAGTATTCATTGGTTAAATCATTGAGTAAATCATTTCAACTTAGATAATCATTTACATGGGAAAAGGATACATTTGATTATTACTACAATTTAACTGATGCAAAGCATGGTGGAGCATCAAAGCTTTAATGAGATATCAATGTCTTGAATATCAAATGGGGCCTACTCATTTTTATGTTGCTTGCATTTTGATAGCTATGACATTTATGTAAAAATAGCTTGACTTACTACTGGTTCTCTGTGCAGTGCTCCAGATCAAGTAAGTTAAAAAAAATCTAACTTGATAAAAAAAATATTCTGTCTAGTCCTAGATTTTGGCAATGATGTTCTAAAAGTCTGATAGTAATAATTAGAGATGATCAAATTGATTTGATGCCAATCTAAGTCGAGTCAAATTTTATGAAACTTGCTGGTACTGGTAAATTAAATAATTTGCAATTACTTCAATTCAAGTGAATTGATAAAAAATGCCCTCTGACTTTTTAAACATTGCAGAAAATGTAATTAGTCATAGAAGACTTACATGTACTCAGACAAGCTTTCGAAAAATGTCTTCCAGCTATCACATGGTATAGTGCTACTAATCAGTAAGGACTATCATAACTTGCATAAAAGCCTAAGCAGGGAAGGCAGTGTCCATTTTAGGATGACTTTAGGCTAGTGAGAGGACATCAGAGTTCATAGCGAAGCAATATATATTGGAAGCGAAAGCCCTAAATCATTGGACAAATACTCCAGCAGACAGTAATGTGTTATGCAGTACAACTGCTACAATGAAGATTACTGATAATACAGAGATTGAATTGAGATTAGAATGAGGTAGGAGAGGTGAATTACAATTGCACATTTTTCTTTATTCTCAGTGCACTAACAAGCTGAAGCAAAAAAAAATATTTGAAATCAGTGTCAGTGATTGTGCTTGCTTGCCACAAGTGACTGTACTGAGTTTTTTTCATTTCTTGTGCAATAAGTTTTGTGAATGGGGAAATATATATATATATATATATATATATATCTTGATATTCAAAAGAAATGTCTCCAAAATCTAGACATTTAACTGTGACTGCCCACTTTGCAAAGTTTGCACATCACCAACATGTTTTTCTTTTACCCATCTATTTTGCTAGTTACATTTTTACATCCATACAGTAAGGCACCCATTTGTAGGTGCAGACTTTTTTTCCTTTTAGAATCTTTTATTTTTCAGTTTGCAAAAGAAGCCTTTCTTCAGTTATAAACATACCATACAGAGGAAATAAGATCTCTATGATTGTTTGCTTTATACATATGCAAAAAATTATCTTTTTTATTGTTTCAATACAAACCAATAACAAAAAACTGTTGCATACATTTATTGACCTCGCCCTTCTCTCCCTTCAGAAAGGAAAAATAATTGTTCCCTCCCTGTTTTCTACACATTTTTAACCTTTTAAAATCCACTTTACATATCTCTACCTCTCCAGCTATCCTTTAGGGTACCGTTACACCTAGCGACTCACCAGCGATCCCGACCAGCGATATGACGCGGTCAGGATCGCTGGTGAATCGCTGGGTGGTCGCTAGTGAGCTGCCACACAGGCAGATCTCACCAGCGACATCGCAGGGGACGGGGATCGCTACTTACCTGTCAGACATGGCGATCCTGCGTCCTCCCGCCCGCGTCCACACGTCGCTCGTCTCCACAGCAGGAAGCCCCAGCAGGAAGTGGACGACGAGGAATGATCCAGCAGCTTCTCGCGCGATCAGCGATAACCAGCGGGGGAGCCGGTCGGAAGTAAGTATCACATGCAGCGATATCGCTAGCAATATCGCTGCAACGTCACAAAATCGGTGACTTTAAAGCGATATTGCTAGCGATATCGCAGTGTGTAACGGGGGCTTTACTTTTAAAGCAGTTTTTTTTTCAGATTCCCTAACTCTTTGTACTACAACTAGCTATTCTTTTGCTGTAGGAGGTACCTTCTGTTGCCAGTATCTAGATATTAATAACCATGATATAAACACTAATTTAGTAATAAGTCATTTTGTATATCTCCAGCATAGGGAGCAATTTAAGATCTCTGATGCCACATCCCTAGGAATCACTATCTTAAGATTGTTCTCCAAGGTTCTAATTATTCAATTATAACATTAATTCTGAGAAGGAAACACCCATACAATGTGGTCAAAATGTGTCTGTAAAAATAAACATCTTAGGCTTCTGTCTTCATACTCAATATTTAGTGATTTACATTTAGTGAAACATGAGACATATTTCTGTAAATATTTTCTCATTGATCACATCCTAACTACCCAATATCTACCATCCAAACTTTTTTTAACTATTAAATTCAATGTTATCTGTGTAAGCCTTATGTATAATTTTATTTATCTGAGGCAATGCCTTAACCTTCTTTTGATGTGTAAAGAAGCACTCCCATCAAAGTTTTTATCCTCTTAATATATTGCTGTCATCATATTATATAGCACAGTGTACTTACAATTGCTCATTTTGCCTTTCTACCCAGCTAATTATTCTCTTTCCTCTGCTCTATGTAGAGACTAGAAATCTCTTTTCCTTGTATTTATAATTCCTTTCTTCAACTCCTGATACAGCTGTGCCCTCCTTTCCCGTCAGGGACTTTTGCAGTGACTCATGACTCAGGCAGGGAAAAGACACTTCATTTTTCAACTTAGAGGTTAGAAGGATTCAGCTTGTCAGTTTTTAATCATGTGATGTCATAGACCTAATGGAAAAGAGAAGAATTAGCTGGGTAGAATGGCAGAATGAGCAAATGTAAGTACACAGTGCTATTTAATATGATCACTGCAATATATTAAGAGGAAAAAAAATAATGGGAGTGATTTTTTAAGTAAAACATCTATCCCTGTGACTCAACACAAAATTAATTCATATTCATAGTTTTACTAGTTGTGTGATAAATTTGATTATATCTAAAACACTAATGCTATTTTAATTGCAAACTCTTGGTAATTCCTTCCTTCAAAGAAATTAACAATAATTGTGGGTGCACCATAAAATAAAAACACCTTTAGGCTGTGTGCACACGTTGCGATTTTAAAGCGTCTTTGCCTGGTTCTATTCACCTTCCGGTGTCCAACGCAGCCTTCCCGGACCTCAGCGATGCCCCCGTTCCCAGTAATGCCTTGCGGCAAGGACCTGTGATGACGTACAATTTCACGAGCCCGCTACAGTATCATGAGACTTTACATCATCAAAGGTCTCGCAAGGTATTTTACTGGGAGCGGAAGCATCGCTGAGGCCCGGGAAGGCTGCGCGGGATGCCGGAAGGGGAATATAACCCGATTTTTATTTTTTTTATTATTTTTAACATTAGATCTTTTTACTACTGATGCTGCATAGGCAGCCTCAATAGTAAAAAATTGGTCACACTCATCAAACACTATGCTTGACAAGTATGACCAACCTGTCAATCACATTCCAAGCGATGCTTCAAATCGCTTGGAAAGTGCTTGAATTTCGCACATGAAAAGCGTGAAAAAAGTGCAAAAATCGTGCAAAAATGCAGAAAAAGATGAAAAAAACCTGCACGTTTTTCCTGGGAAGAAGTGTGTTTTTTTTCTGCATACGTGGGCACATAGTCTTATACTTGTCTCCTGGATCTACAGTATACCTGTTATGATTGAGTCACCGAGGAGGAAAAAACAAAACACAAGTTCAGCCCAGAAAATCAGAGAGGTTGGAAACTAGCGGATTGCAGACCCCTAATCCTATCACACAACTAGCAGTAGCCGTGGAGTGTTCCTACGGTGATCATAGACACCTCGTCACAGCCAGAGATCTAAATAAGCCTAAAGAGAGAAAAGGGAAAAACTGACTGCCCCAGAGCAGACCCCAAAGCAATAGGCAGCCCCCAACATATAATGACGGTGAAGCAAGATGAAAACACTAACACAGATAGAAAGATAGGCTGAGCAAATGATGGGGCCCAAGCTAACTAAAAAGGACAGGACAGAAAAGCTGCTGTCTGCAATCCGAGAAAACCCTGCTAAAAATATTACCAACACAACTGATAAGCAAAAAGGACCCTGAAGTCACTAGACTTCAAACCCTATATCAGCACTCAGAATATTCTGAAAGCAGAGCAAAAGAGAACACTGATAAAGGAATAAGAATCCAGCACACACCCCCAGCCGGGGATGGCTGAACTCAAAAAACAAGGTAAACAAAACCAAAACTAATAAGTTCAATAGCAGAGCAAAAACTTATCTTTGGGAAGCAGGAATCAGACTGGTCTCCAAGAATCCAGCTGAGAAATCACCAGCCACTCAGAAGGGCGTTGGCTGCCTTATATCCAGTCTGAAGTTCCTGTTACCCAGTCACAATCCACCAGATCAGGTGTTTGGTTTCCTTCATCCAAATCAGCCTCAGTACCTTCCTTCACCAGAAGAGGGAGATCCTGGGACACAAAAGGTGAATGAACAGATGAGCTCACAACAGTACCTCCCCCTTGAGGAGGGGTCACCGAACCCTCATCCAAGCCACCAGGCTGATCAGGATGAGCCCGATGAAAAGCACGCACCAATCTTTCGGCATGAATATCAGAGGCAGAAGACCCAGGAATTATCCTCCTGACCATAACCCTTCCACTTAATCAAAAACTGGAGTCTCCGTCTAGCCAGATGGGAATCCAGTATCTTCTCTGCCTCATATTCCATGTTACCTTCAACCAACACAGGGTCAGGAGGTGCCGCCATAGGAACCACTGGTTCAACAAACCTCTTCAACAAGGACTTATGAAACACATTATGAATCTTAAATGTGACAGGAAGAGCCAACTGAAAAGAGACCGGATTAATAATCTCCAAAATCTTGTAAGGTCCAATAAATCTAGGTTTAAACTTTGGAGAAGCCACTTTCATAGAGATATTCTTTGATGACAACCAGACCATATCACCCACCTTAAACCGGGGACCAATGGTCCTATGCCAGTTAGAAAACCGCTGGGCCTTTTCCTGGGAAAGAGACAACTTATCCACCACTTGGTCCCAAATCTGCTGCATTCTTTCCACCACAGTGTCAACCCCTGGACAGGCAGAAGACTCCACCTGCCCTGAAGAAAATCGAGGATGAAACCCAAAGTTACAGAAAAAGGTTGACATCAAAGTGGCAGAACTAGCTTTATTATTTAAAGCAAATTCGGCCAAGGGTAAAAATGAGACCCAATCATCCTGATCAGCAGATATAAAACATCTCAAATAAGCCTCCAAAGTCTGGTTTGTTCTCTCCGTCTGTCCATTGGTCTAAGGATGAAATGCAGAGGAGAAGGACAACTGAATTCCCAGCTTGGAACAAAAGTTCCTCCAGAATCTAGAGACAAACTGAACTCCTCTGTCCGATACAATGTTCTCAGGAATCCCGTGCAAGCGAACCACCTGTTGCAAAAACAAAGGCACCAACTCTGAGGAAGATGGCAACTTAGGGAGTAGTACAAGATGGACCATCTTAGAGAATCTATCACAAATCACCCAGATAACAGTCATCCTCTGAGAGACAGGCAGATCAGAAATAAAATCCATTGAAATATGGGTCCATGGCCTCCTGGACACCAGCAAGGGCATCAACAACCCACTAGAACGAGAACAAGTTTTAGATCGGGAGCAAGTCCTACAGGACTGCACAAAATTTCTGACATCACGAGACAAGGCAGGCCACCAAAAAGACCGACTCACCAAATCTCTAGTACCAAAAATACTTGGATGACCAGCCAACGCGGAGCAATGAACCTCAGGCATCACTTTCCTCCTCCACTGGTCAAGAACATACAACCTACCACTGGGACAACGCTCAGTCTTATCCTCCTGAAACTTCTCCAGAGCACATCTCAAATCGGGTGAGATGACAGAAAGAACCACCCCATCACCTAAGATGGTAGCAGGCTTGGTCACAATAGGAGAATCAGCCAAAAAACTCCTAGAGAGGGCATCAGCCTTAACGTTCTTAGTGCCCAGAAGAAAGGAGACCACAAAATCAAAACGTGTGAAAAACAAGGCCCACCTGGCCTGTCTCGGATTCAAGTGTTTAGCCGACTCAAGGTAGATCAAATTCTTGTGGTCAGTGAGGACCACAACTTGATGTCTAGCTCCCTCCAACCAATGTCTCCACTCCTCAAATGCCCACTTCATAGCCAACAGTTCTCGATTCCCCACATCATAGTTGCGTTCCGAAGGAGAGAACTTTAGGGAAAAGTCGGCACAGGGGTTCATTTTAGATGTTACAGGATCCTTTTGGGACAAAACAGCTCCTGTACCTGTCTCTGAAGCATCCACCTCCACCTGAAATGGAAGTGAGACATCGGGTTGTCGCAAAACCGGAGAAGTGAACCTCCGCTTCAGCTCCTGAAAAGAAGAAACAGCCTCTGGAGACCAATTCGGCAAATCAGCGCCCTTCTTAGTCAAATCAGTCAATGGTTTGGCAATAACAGAAAAATTGGCTATAAACTTACGATAAAAATTAGCAAACCCCAAAAACTTCTGGAGAGCCTTCAAAGAAGTGGGCTGAACCCAATCATAAATGGCCTGTACCTTGGCCGGGTCCATTTCAATAGTTGACGGAGAAAAAATAATTCCCAAAAATGAAATCCTCTGTACACCAAAAAGACTTTTCGATCCCTTAACATACAGCGAGTTTTCCCTCAAAATCTGGAATACAGTCCGAACATGTTCCACATGAGAGTCCCAATCCCTGGAAAAGATTAAAATATCATCCAAATAGATGATCAGAAACTTATCCACAAAGTCCCGGAAAATATCATTCATGAAGCACTGGAAGACAGAAGGGGCGTTAGTAAGCCCAAAAGGCATCACCAGGTACTCAAAATGTCGCTCCGGAGTATTAAACGCTGTCTTCCATTCATCCCCATGCTTAATGCGAATAAGATTATACGCCCCCCTGAGGTCATGCTTGGTAAACCAGCAAGCACCTTCAACTCTAGAAAATAGGTCAGAAATCAGGGGTAACGGATACTGATATTTAACAGTAATTTTGTTAAGGGCGCGATAGTCAATACAGGGCCTTAATGAACCATCCTTCTTGGCCACAAAAAAACCAGCACCCAAGGGTGAAGAGGATGGTCTGATATGACCCTTCTCCAACGACTCCTTAATATATGAACACATAGCCTCATGTTCGGGTACAGATAAATTAAAAAGTCGACCCTTGGGAAATTTACACCCCGGGCTCAGCTCAATTGCACAGTCATAACTCCTATGAGGAGGCAAAGACGCAGACTTACTCTCACTAAACACATCATAAAAATCAGCCAAATAGTCAGGAACCTCATGCGACTGGGGAGAGGTGGAGAAAACAGGAGTGTCACTAAGAGCACACCGACAACCCCAACTCACCACAGACACAGATTTCCAATCCAAAACTGGATTATGGATTGCAACCAGGGGAACCCCAGAACGATGGTATCATGCAAATTATGCAACACCAAAAATCTGCAATTTTCTTGATGGTCTGGGGCGACCCGCATTACCACCTGGGTCCAAAACTGAGGTTTATTCTTCACCAACCGAGTAGCATCAATACCCCTCAAAGGAATAGGCGTCCACAGGGGTGTCATAGGGAAACCACAATGTTTAGCAAAATCCAAATCCATTAGGTTCAAGGCCGCTCCTGAATCCACAAAGGCTTTAGCGGAAAATGTGGACAGGGAGCAGATCAGAGTAATTGCCAGAAGAAACTTAGGTTGTACACCACCTACAGCAAATGTGTGTGCAAAACGTTTCTCTCATTTAGGGCAGACAGAAATAATATGAGAGGCATCTCCACAGAAAAAACACAGCTTATTACATCTTCTAAACTCCTGACGTTGCGCCCTAGACAAAACTCTATCACATTGCATAGGTTCAGACATTTGTTCAACAGGTGGCAGCATTTCCCGTGTAATTTTACGTTCACGTAAACACCGATCAACCTGAATGGCTAATGACATAGAATCGTCAAGACCAGAGGGAACAGGAAATCCCACCATAGTATCTTTTACAGTTTCTGACAAACCCTTCCAAAAGAGAGCTGCCAAGGCACCATCATTCCAAGTGGTGAGGACCGCCCACTTTCGGAATTTTTGACAGTACAGTTCTGCAGAATCTTGACCCTGGCTCAATGCCAACAGGGTCTTTTCAGCTTGATCAATCGCATTAGGTTCATCATACAACAACCCCAAGGCCTGAAGAAATGCGTCCACATTTGTTAGAATAGGATCATCTGGTACTAAAGAAAACACCCAATCCTGGGGATCGCCGCGCAGCAAGGAGATGACAATTTTAACCTGCTGCGCAGAGTTCCCCGATGAGCTAGGCTTCAAGGCAAGAAATAATTTACAATTATTCTTAAAATTCAAAAATTTAGACCGATCCCCAAAAAACACATCAGGAGTGGGGATTTTTGGTTCAGCAGCGTGTGAATGAGCAAGATAGGCGGAAATTCCCCGCACTTCAGCAGCAAGCTGCTCCACACGATCAGACAATTGCTTAAACTCCATCAGAAAAAAAATATTCCTCCTACAGCCTCAGAGAAAAAGAGGAAAAAATATACACAAAAAAAATTCTGACACTTTTTTTTTTTCTAACAATTCCTTCCTGCTTTTGAGTACCCTAGAATCTGCGGTATGGCTGGTGATTCTGTTATGATTGAGTCACTGAGGAGGAAAAAACAAAACATAAGCTCAGCCCAGAAAATCAGAGAGGTTGGAAACTAGCGGATTGCAGACCCCTAATCCTATCACACAACTAGCAGTAGCCGTGGAGTGTCCTATGGTGATCCTAGACACCTCGTCACAGCCGGAGATCTAAATAAGCCTAAAGAGAGAAAAGGGAAAAACTGACTGCCCCAGAGCAGACCCCAAAGCAATAGGCAGCCCCCAACATATAATGACGGTGAAGCAAGATGAAAACACTAACACAGATAGAAAGATAGGTTGAGCAAATGATGGGCCTAAGCTAACTACACTGTGTTCCAAATTATTATGCAAATGATATTTTTCTATGATTTTCCTAAATAGTCAGTACAAATGACAGTCAGTCTAATAAAAGTCATCACCAGTTAGAGTATACATCAAATTTTATTGAAGAAACCTCCCAACAGTAACAGTAAAATCTCCAAAATGAATAAAAACTCAAATTGCACTGTTCCAAATTATTAGGCACAGTAGAATTTCTAAACATTTGATCTGTTTTAAAGAACTGAAAATGTTCATTTGTGGAATTTGCAGCATTAGGAGGTCACATTCACTGAACAAAAAAGCTATTTAACTCCAAAACATCCTAACAGGCCAAGTTACATGCTATCATAGGAACCCTTCTGTGACATCACCTTCACATTTCTTGCATCCATTGAACTTGGGAGTTTTTGGAGAGTTTCTGCTTGGATTTCTTTGCATGAAGTCGGAATAGCCTCCCAGAGTTGCTGTTTTGATGTGAACTGCCTCCCTCATAGATCTTTTGCTTGATGATACTCCAAAGGTTCTCTACAGGGTTGAGGTCAGGGGAAGATGGTGGCCACACCATGAGTTTATCTCCTTTTATGCCTATAGCAGTCAATGACTCAGAGGTATTCTTTGCAGCATGAGATGGTGCATTGTCATGCATGAAGAGGATTTTGCTCCTGAAGGCACATTTCTGCTTTTTATACCATGGAAGACAGCTGTCAGCCAGAAACTCTATATACAGTACTTTGCAGAGGTCATTTTCACACCTTCAGGAACCTTAAAGGGCCCCATCAGCTGTTTCCCCATGATTCTGGCCCAAAACATGACTCCTCCTCCTCCTTGCTGAAGTCGCAGCCTTGTTGGGACATAGTGGCCATCCACCAACCATCTATCTGGACCATCCAGGGTTGCTCGACACTCATCAGTAAACAAGACTGTATGAAAAATAGTCTTCATGTATGTCTGGACCCACTGCTACAATTTCTGCTTGTGAACACTTTTTAGGGGTGGTCGAATAGTAGGTTTATGCACCACAGCAAGCCTTTGAAGGATCCTACACCATGAGGTTCGAGGGACTCCAGAGGCACCAGCAGCTTTAAATATCTGTTTGCTGGTTTGTAATGGCTTTTTAGCAGCTGCTCTCTTAATCTGATGAACTTGCCTGGCAGAAACCTTCCTCATTCTGCCTTTATCAGCACAAACATGTCTGTGCTCAGAATCAACCACAAATCTCTTAACAGTACGATGGTCACATTTAAATTTTTGGGAAATATCTAATGTTTTCATCTCTTGACCAAGGCATTGCACTATTTGATGCTTTACAGCAGCAGAGAGGTCCTTTTTCTTTCCTAAATTACTTGAAACCTGTGCCCTGCTTAATAATGTGGAACATCATTCTTAAGTAGTTTTCCTTTAATTGGGCTCACCTGGTAAACTAATTATCACAGGAATTGAGATTGATTTCAGTGATCCAAAGAGCCCTGATACACAATAACATCTATGAGTTTATTTGAAAAGCAAAAAATTACATCTTTATGACACTTAAATTCAATTTGCATAATAATTTGGAACACAGTGTAAAAAGGACAGGACAGAAAAGCTGCTGTCTGCAATCTGAGAAAACCCTGCTAAAAATATTACCAACACAACTGATAAGCAAAACGGACCCTGAAGTCACTAGACTTCAAACCCTATATCAGCACTCAGAATATTCTGAAAGCAGAGCAAAAGAGAACACTGATAAAGGAATAAGAATCCAGCACACACCCCGGCCGGGGATGGCTGAACTCAAAAAACAAGGTAAACAAAACCAAAACTAATAAGTTCAATAGCAGAGCAAAAACTTATCTTTGGGAAGCAGGAATCAGACTGGTCTCCAAGAATCCAGCAGAGAAATTACCAGCCACTCAGAAGGGCGTCGGCTGCCTTATATCCAGTCTGAAGTTCCTGTTACCCAGTCACAATCCACCAGATCAGGTGTTTGGTTTCTTTCATCCTTCAGGAACCTTAAAGGGCCCCATCAGCTGTTTCCCCATGATTCCGGCCCAAAACATGACTCCTCCTCCTCCTTGCTGAAGTCGCAGCCTTGTTGGGACATAGTGGCCATCCACCAACCATCTATCTGGACCATCCAGGGTTGCTCAACACTCATCAGTAAACAAGACTGTATGAAAAATAGTCTTCATGTATGTCTGGACCCACTGCTACAATTTCTGCTTGTGAACACTTTTTAGGGGTGGTCGAATAGTAGGTTTATGCACCACAGCAAGCCTTTGAAGGATCCTACACCATGAGGTTCGAGGGACTCCAGAGGCACCAGCAGCTTTAAATATCTGTTTGCTGGTTTGTAATGGCTTTTTAGCAGCTGCTCTCTTAATCTGATGAACTTGCCTGGCAGAAACCTTCCTCATTCTGCCTTTATCAGCACAAACATGTCTGTGCTCAGAATCAACCACAAATCTCTTAACAGTACGATGGTCACGTTTAAATTTTTGGGAAATATCTAATGTTTTCATCTCTTGACCAAGGCATTGCACTATTTGATGCTTTACAGCAGCAGAGAGGTCCTTTTTCTTTCCTAAATTACTTGAAACCTGTGCCCTGCTTAATAATGTGGAACATCATTCTTAAGTAGTTTTCCTTTAATTGGGCTCACCTGGTAAACTAATTATCACAGGAATTGAGATTGATTTCAGTGATCCAAAGAGCCCTGATACACAATAACATCTATGAGTTTATTTGAAAAGCAAAAAATTACATCTTTATGACACTTAAATTCAATTTGCATAATAATTTGGAACACAGTGTAAAAAGGACAGGACAGAAAAGCTGCTGTCTGCAATCTGAGAAAACCCTGCTAAAAATATTACCAACACAACTGATAAGCAAAACGGACCCTGAAGTCACTAGACTTCAAACCCTATATCAGCACTCAGAATATTCTGAAAGCAGAGCAAAAGAGAACACTGATAAAGGAATAAGAATCCAGCACACACCCCGGCCGGGGATGGCTGAACTCAAAAAACAAGGTAAACAAAACCAAAACTAATAAGTTCAATAGCAGAGCAAAAACTTATCTTTGGGAAGCAGGAATCAGACTGGTCTCCAAGAATCCAGCAGAGAAATTACCAGCCACTCAGAAGGGCGTCGGCTGCCTTATATCCAGTCTGAAGTTCCTGTTACCCAGTCACAATCCACCAGATCAGGTGTTTGGTTTCTTTCATCCAAATCAGCCTCACTACCTTCCTTCACCAGAAGAGGGAGATCCTCGGGCACAAAAGGTGAATGAACAGATGAGCTCACAACATATACCTGGCTTTCAATCTCAAAGCTGAGATGTGTGAAGCCATGCTGGATCAGTAGATAAGTTTAGAGTTTTTTCTTGTATGCAGCATATTGGTCTATTCATAAGTGGACAACTCCTTAAAAGTTTTCATTTGGACTTTTCAAATTTATTTAAGTGTAACATATTTTATAATTAACAACTCATTTTGGATGGCATGTAATATGTTATTCTTTTTTTCAACTTAGCACATATTAGAGACATGGTTTGTTTCTACAAGGGTCCAAGAAAAATAATGTGATTAACACAAAGCTGCAAGTAAATAGATGAGCCGATACAAAAGACTACCAGCAAGGTTAAGGCCAGATATGGAGGCTATTACTCAGTTGTTGAGGTTTTTCAATTGATATTTAAAAAGGTGATGATTTTGCAGGACGGCAGCTGTTTCACTTGCTAAATCTGGTGGCCATTGCATCAGTTTTCTGGTTTTGAAGGTGACTGAACTGTTCTGCAAAAACATGGTCTTTTTACCTATCCATTGAAAAAGCACAGAAACTGGCCACTGCTATGGTTTACTGAAAATCAGCTGTTGTCAGTCAAATTATAAACAGTAACAGCTCTAGAGACATAGCTATGTAGGGCTAGTACTTTCTCCTAGACTCAATGGCTGATGATCCTAAAGCCATCCTTGCCATATGGGAAGACACTATTATTACACATGGCACATAAAAGTAATGGATCCTGCATCAGACTTTGTATAGGTAACCAACAATGTAAAGTTACACTTTTCAAAATCTCTATCCATCTATGGTAATGGCCATTTCACCTGTTCAAATGTTTTTTAATGATTTGTAATGACATTTGCTGTCATTGGTGAAGTCAAAATCCTACATTATTCCAAATGTATCCATACCCAACATAGAAACAATACAAGGTATAGCCAAAGCTTTATTGCAGGAAGTTCTTTGCTGTTTTAAGTGTTAATATATTTTGCAGAAATATATAAAAGGATGATGACAATCCCCTTTCACCTTACGATAAAAGGCAAATAATACAATTTGGCATCTGTGCTCACCTTCTTTAATGTTAATGAAGTTAATGTATGGTACACGAAAAGACTATATGGAGAACACATTCAGAATGATTTGGCAGAAAACAAATTCTAAAAGTAGCTACAGTAAAAAATAACTGTAAAAAAACACCAAAATGCTAACTTGACCAATCCCTTATGAAAAAAATATGATACATAATATTGATATAAGATTAGCAATGTGTAACAGACAAGTTTTCTGTGTGAGCAAAATATTTCATAATGATGAATTGTTATTAAGCTTTTTTTCTTAGCACATCAAAAAAATTCCTTAGTATCATGCAGCTTCTGATCTCACGAAATAATATAAATGAGTTAGTTCAGTTGTATTTCTAAACTAAAATTCATGAACCTAGAAGGAACATTTAGAATAGGCAATCTTCATAAGCAACTATTTTAAGAATGTCCAATCTGTTCAATGATCAATGTTTTTTATTTTTTTTCCTGGTTATTTCTGTTGAACAGATGCATGTATAATATATATTTAAAAAATAGAGTTCATTTACGCCTCATCCAAAAACATGATTGACTAAAGAGAATGTTAGCCTCCCGACTCATATAATCAATTCAATGTTAGAGGTTTTAAATATTCCTTGCCCAAAGCTTGCATCTGATGGAATTCCCTATGTCTTCAGCATGTTCACATTGATCTCATTAAACCATTTCTCTTCTTTCCTGCCATAATCAATATTCTCAGACTTACTTTGTTTAAGGCATTTATCATATATGGAATGACAAATGCATTTGTTAAAGAAGAAAACTTAGCTTCTTGTCTCATTTTATCACCTTTACATTTTAACTTTTCCATTGGGTCAGAATAAAAAGAAGCAAGTTTGTGCACTTTAGTGTAGATATGGATTTCTTTTTAGTATATCTGTGTACAGAAGCAAAATATTTTACATTTGCAAGGCTAAAGTCAGAAATGTATGTAGGATTAGCAATGTCATTTTTTATCATTTATTTTTTAGTTAATTTTTTTATGAAAAATCAAATTCCTCTTGTTTCCTACCAGTAAAATAAAAAAAGAAAACATATTGAATATACTGTTCATGATATACTGTAGATGGAGTAGTTAAGAGGACAAAAAATTATCAAAAATTGATCCAAAAAGGGTTTCCAACTGTTAAATCATACATATCCCTACAAGTTATCTTTATTAATTAAAAAAATTATATGCAATGGTTCACACCACGTTTTTTTTTGGTGTGAACCATTGCATATGGCTTTTTAATCAATAAAGATAATTGGTAGGGATATATATGATTTAATAATTAAGAGGTCAGCATAAGAAAATTGGCCACCATATTAGCCTAACAGATGACAAATGGTAATGAAAAAAAGGTTTTATATTTTTACAAAATATACCTAGGAGATTTGTTTCGGTATGCAAATTCTTGGACTTTTTAAAAAAGATTAAAAGAGGCAATTTTAAGAAAGCAAGAGGTAAGGTCCTGCATGGCAGATACAAGTGTTCTCATTAAATTAAAATATTATCAAAAAGTTAATTTATTTCAGTTATTCAATACAAAAAGTGAAACTCATATATTCTATAGAGTCATTACAAACAGAGTGATCCATTTCAAGTGTTTATTTCTGATTATGTTGATGATTATGGCTTAAAGCCAGTGAAAACCCCAAAGTCATTATTTCAGTAAATTAGAATAATTAACAAAAAACATCTGGAAAGGCTTCCTAAGCATTTAAAGAGGTCCCTTGGTCTGTTTCAGTAGGCTCTACAATCATGGGGAAGACTTTTGACTTGACAGATGTCCAGAAGGCAGTCATTGACTCACTCCATAAGGAGGGTAAGCCACAAAAGGTCATTGCTAAAGAATCTGGCTGTCTACAGAGTGCTGTATCCAAGCATATTAATGGAAAGTTGAGTGGATGGAAAAAGTGCGGCAGAAAAAAGTGCACAAGCAACCGGAATAACTGCAGCCTTGAAAGGATTGTTAAGGAAAGGCCATTAAAAAATTTGGGGGAGATTCATGAGGAGTGGACTGCTGCTGGAGTCATAGCTTCAAGATCCACCACACACAGACATATCCAGGACATGGTCTACAAGTGTCTCATTCCTTGTGTCAAACCACTCATAGCCAATAGACAATGCCAGAAGTGGCGTCTTAGCTGGGCCAAAGAGAAAACTGGACTTTTGCTCAGTGGTCCAAGGTGTTGTTTTCAGATGAAAGTAAATTTTGCATTTCATTTGGAAAGCAAGGTCCCAGAGTCTGGAGGAAGAGTGGAGAGGCACACAATCCAAGCTGCTAGAGGTCTAGTGTGAAGTTTCCACAATCAGTTATGTCATCTGCTGGTGTAAGTCCACTGTGTTTTATCCAGACCAAAGTCAACGCTGCCATCTACCATGAAATTTTTGAGCACTTCATGCTTCCCCCTGCCAACAAGCTTTTTGGAGATGGAAATTTCATTCTCCAGCATGACTTAGCACCTGTCCACACTGCCAAAAGTGCCAATACCTAGTTTAAAAACAACAGTGTCACTGTGCTTGATTGGCCAGCAAACTCGCCTGACCTTAACCCCATAGAGATCTATGGGGTATTGTCAAGAGGAAGATGAGAGACACCAGACCCAAAAGTGCAAACAAGCTGTAGGCTGATATCATAGCAACCTGGGCTTTCATAACACCTCAGCAGTGCCACAAGCTGATCACTTCCATGCCATGCTTCATTGATGCAGTAATTGATGCAAAAGTAGCCCTGACCAAGTATTGAGTGCATTTACTGAACATACATTTCAGTAGGCCAACATTTCGGATTTTAAGATCATTTTTTTCAAGCTGGTGTTATAAAGTATTCTAATTTACTGAGATAATGACTTTGGGGTTTTCATTGGCTATAAGCCATAATCAACAACATTAACAGAAATAAACACTTGAAATAGATCACTCTGTTTGCAATGACTCTATATAATAGATGAGTTTCACTTTTTGTATTGAAGAACTGAAATAAATTAACTTTTTGATGATATTCTAATTTAGTCAGAAGAACTTGTATGTGTAACTAAGGTGATTGGCCTCAATAATATATAGTCTCTACCAGTAACAGCAGATTACTGAGAGAGTTTTAATCTGACTGTATCTTGGTTCCAGGATTTAGGATCAACCAAAAGAATCTTAAGTGGAAAAGATCATTCCTATAATTCAACCAGGGGTAACCCAGCCTAATAAAGCAGCCTGGTTATTTTAACAGTTTGGAGTGTGGGCTGTAGATGCTTCTATAGCCTGAAACACTGAGATTGGTGAGACTCCTATATATATTTTTTTTCAATGTGCCTGAAGGAAGGACTGTTGATGTTATTTACTTGTACTGGAGAAAGGTTGTTTTATTTTAGGGCTGTAACGGTTAGGATGGAAAATAAACTTTATGCTGTTTTGAGATACAGTGCCTACAAGTAGTATTCAACCCCCTGCAGATTTAGCAGGTTTGATAAGATGCAAATAAGTTAGAGCCTTCAAACTTCACACAAGAGCAGGATTTATTAACAGATGCATAAATCTTACAAACCAAAAAGTTATGTTGCTCAGTTAAATTTTAATAAATTTTAAACATACCAGTGTGGGTCAATTATTATTCAACCCCTAGGTTTAATATTTTGTGGAATAACCCTTGTTTGCAATTACAGCTAATAATCGTCTTTTATAAGACCTGATCAGGCCGGCACAGGTCTCTGGAGTTATCTTGGCCCACTCCTCCATGCAGATCTTCTCCAAGTTATCTAGGTTCTTTGGGTGTCTCATGTGGACTTTAATCTTGAGCTCCTTCCACAAGTTTTCAATTGGGTTAAGGTCAGGAGACTGACTAGGCCACTCCAACACCTTGATTTTTTGCCTCTTGAACCAGGCCTTGGTTTTCTTGGCTGTGTGCTTTGGGTCGTTGTCTTGTTGGAAGATGAAATGACGACCCATCTTAAGATCCTTAATGGAGGAGCGGAGGTTCTTAGCCAAAATCTCCAGGTAGGCCGTGCTATCCATTTTCCCATGGATGCGGACCAGATGGCCAGGCCCCATGGCTGAGAAACAGCCCCACAGCATGATGCTGCCACCACCATGCTTGACTGTAGGGATGGTATTCTTGGGGTCGTATGCAGTGCCATCCAGTCTCCAAACGTCACGTGTGTGATTGGCACCAAAGATCTCGAACTTGGTCTCATCAGACCAGAGAACCTTGAACCAGTCTGTCTCAGAGTCCTCCAAGTGATCATGAGCAAACTGTAGACGAGCCTTGACATGACGCTTTGAAAGTAAAGGTACCTTACGGGCTCGTCTGGAACGGAGACCATTGCGGTGGAGTACGTTACTTATGGTATTGACTGAAACCAATGTCCCCACTGCCATGAGATCTTCCCGGAGCTCCTTCCTTGTTGTCCTTGGGTTAGCCTTGACTCTTCGGACAAGCCTGGCCTCGGCACGGGAGGAAACTTTCAAAGGCTGTCCAGGCCGTGGAAGGCTAACAGTAGTTCCATAAGCCTTCCACTTCCGGATGATGCTCCCAACAGTGGAGACAGGTAGGCCCAACTCCTTAGAAAGGGTTTTGTACCCCTTGCCAGCCTTGTGACCCTCCACGATCTTGTCTCTGATGGCCTTGGAATGCTCCTTTGTCTTTCCCATGTTGACCATGTATGAGTGCTGTTCACAAGTTTGGGGAGGGTCTTAAATAGTCAGAAAAGGCTGGAAAAAGAGATAATTAATCCAAACATGTGAAGCTCATTGTTCTTTGTGCCTGAAATACTTCTTAATACTTTAGGGGAACCAAACAGAATTCCGGTGGTTTGAGGGGTTGAATAATAAATGACCCTCTGAATAAACTTTTCACAATTTTAAAAAAAATTAAACAAAGCACTTCCAGGCTGATCTACAGTCCAAATGTCACAATGCCAAGTTAATTCCGAATGTGTAAACCTGCTAAATCTGCAGGGGGTTGAATACTACTTGTAGGCACTGTATATATATATATATATATTTATATATATATACTGTATATATATAAATATATATATAAAAAAATACTGTGACTGTGCATATCAAAGCAGCTACCAGACAGCTGAAGCCCAACAAAAGGTATAACGTTTTAATTTTGTTGTATATTTTTTTCTCAGTTATAAATAATTGATAATAAATGTACATCATTAACTTATTTTAGGGTGTATCGGCAGGAGTTGCCATGTACCATATTTCGTAGAATTTCTTTTACCTAATCATTCATGTTAAAATGCAAACATTACATTGAAGCTTGACTTATTAGATGAGCCTAAGGTCATCTTTAAAAATAATTTTTCACTTTATTTATTAGTTTAAACTATGTTCATCCTCCAATTGCCGCAAAACATTGCCCCTGTTTTATCAGGCAATCTGCGCATGTTTTGTGGCTGTCTGTCATGAAACTTGAACATGTCAATTGAACACCCACGATACTTGATGCATAACCGAGCACCCTAGGCAAACTCGAGTGAAGAGCACTTGCGCTCATCACTAATCTTTATTACCAGGGGGTAAATTTGACATTTAGGGGCACAAAAAATAAATAAAAACTGTTCCCAATTCAGTGCAGCTGCATCAGTTGCAGGGGGTACTTTGTTTAAGCTAAAAACCCAAAGAATGATCACTCTTTAAGCATAATTAGTAATGGACGTGAGTGCTCTGCACTGCTCGATGTTCAATAGAGCCTTCAGGTGCTCGATCATGTGCCAAGCAGTGCCTAGTATTGCATGGTGCTGGAATGCTTAGGTCCCGATGTAAAGCTCATTTGAATCTGAGCCTGAGTTGCATTGAAGCTGGGAATTCCAGTGCTGGGAATGTAGGAACTCCTCTGTCAGCCATACACTTTATTAGTTTTCTCTCTTATCTACACCAACCAGTGCACAGCTACTTCCAGAGGGCCGGGTACAGCAGCAAAGAAGATGTCAGGAGAGCCAGACACAGCAACACAGATGTCAGGAGACCCAGCCAAAATAGCACAGAGGATGTTAGGAGACCCTGCCACAGCAGCAAAGTGGATGTCAGGAGTGTCAGGAGACATCCTCTGTGCTACTGGGGCTGGGTCTCCTGAAATGCTTTGTGCTGCTGTGGATGACTCTCCTGACATCCTCTGTGCTACTGTGGCTGGCTTTCCTAACATATTCTGTGCTTCTGTGTCAGGCTCTCTTGATATCTGTGCTTCTGTGGCAGTGTCTCTGCAGGGAGCTGTGTAAATCTGATTGATTAATGTACTTGTGTCATTTGGATATTTTGGGTTGTCATGATTTGAAAAAGAGAAAACGCAGTAGTTTGACAATAAATGCTTTCACCCAACCACTAACCATGAGTGGAGAAAAAGTTTTGGTTTTATCATTCATATTCTCTCAAAAAAGGCCAAGAAGGCAAAAATTCTGCCAGGGTATGTAAACTTTTGAATACAACTGTATTTAGATGTGTGATGAACACCTTGAACTCACAGGTGCTTCACAGAAAATTATAACGCTGAGACGTGGAAAACATAAAATGCATTTTTTCCACAAAAATTTTTTTTAACCACAATTTTTTTTATTCTCACAAGGGTTGCAGGAGAAATACAGTTAGGTCCATATATATTTGGACAGAGACAACATTTTTCTAATTTTGGCTCTAGACATTACCACAATGAATTTTAAACAAAACAATTCAGATGCAGTTGAAGTTCAGACTTTCTGCTTTCATTTGAGGGTATCCACATTAAAATTGGATGAAGGGATTAGGAGTTTCAGCTCATGTGCCACCCTGTTTTTAAAGGGACCAAAAGTAATTGGACAATTAACTCCAAGACTATTTCATGGACAGGTGTGGACAATCCCTTCGTTATGTCATTCTCAATAAAGCAGATAAAAGGCCTGGAGTTGATTTGAGGTGTGGTGCTTGCATTTGGAAGGTTTTGCTGTGAAGGAAACATGTGGTCAAAGGAGCTCTCCATGCAAGTGAAACAAGCCATCCTTAAGCTGCAAAAACAGAAAAAACCCATCCGAGAAATTGCTACAACATTAGGAGTGGCAAAATCTACAGTTTGGTACATCATGAGAAAGAAAGAAAGCACTGATGTACTCATCAATGCAAAAAGACCTGGGCGCCCACGGGAGGCAACAGGGGTGGATGAT
The DNA here is from genome assembly GCF_039654945.1 of Dendrobates tinctorius. Taxonomy (NCBI): domain Eukaryota; kingdom Metazoa; phylum Chordata; class Amphibia; order Anura; family Dendrobatidae; genus Dendrobates; species Dendrobates tinctorius. The sequence continues at coordinate 20,853,295 of NW_027361779.1, read as the reverse complement.
CGCAGAATAATCTCCATGGTGAAGAGAAACCCCTTCACAACAGCCAACCAAGTGAAAAACACTCTCCAGGAGGTAGGCGTATCAATATCCAAATCTACCATAAAGAGAAGACGGCATGAAAGTAAATACAGAGGGTACACTGCACGGTGCAAGACACTCATAAGCATCAAGAATCAAAAGGCTAGACTGGACTTTGCTAAAAAAACATCTAAAAAGCAAGCACAGTTCTGGAAGAATATTCGTTGGACAGACGAAACCAAGATCAACCTCTACCAGAATGATGGAAAGAGAAAAGTATGGCGAAGGTGTGGTACAGCTCATGATCCAAAGCATACCACATCATCTGTAAAACACGGCGGAGGCAGTGTGATGGCTTGGGCATGCATGGCTACCAGTGGCACTGGGTCACTAGTGTTTATTGATGATGTGACACAGGACAGAAGCAGCCAAATGAATTCTGAGGTATTCAGATCCATACTGTGTGCTCAGATTCAGCCAAATACAGCAAAACTGATTGGTCGTCGTTTCATACTACAGATGGACAATGACCCAAAACAAAAAGCCAAAGCAACCTAGGAGTTTATTAAAGCAAAGAAGTGGAATATTCTTGAATGGCCAAGTCAGTCACCTGATCTCAACCCAATTGAGCATGCATTTCACTTGTTAAAGACTAAACTTCAGACAGAAAGGCCCAAAAACAAACAGCAACTGAAAACCACTGCAGTGAAGGCCTGGCAGAGCATCAAAAAGGAGGAAACACAGCGTCTGGTGATGTCCATGAGTTCAAGACTTCAGGCAGTCATTGCCAATAAAGGATTTTCAACCAAGTACTAGAAATGAACATTTTATTTACAATTATTTAATCTGTCCAATTACTTTTGGTCTCTTTAAAAACAGGGTGGCACATGTTAAGGAGCTGAAACACCTAAACCCTTTATCCATTTTTAATGTGGATACCCTCAAATGAAAGCTGAAAGTCTGAATTTCAGCTGCATCTGATTTGTTTTGTTTAAAATTCATTGTGGTAATGTCTAGAACCAAAATTAGAAAAATGTTGTCTCTGTCCAAATATATATGGACCTAACTGTAGATCCCATAAATCATTGTACAATTTATATAGAGTATGCTGATACCCAATATGTGGGGGAAAACTACAATTTGGGTGTATTACAGGTCTCAGAGGGAAGGAGCATTGTTTGACTTTTTGAACACAAAATTAGGTGGAATCGAAAGTGGACGCCATGTCATGTTTAGAGAACCATTGAGGGGCTTAAAAAATGGAAAACCTCACAAGTGACCCCATTTTGGAAGCTAGACCCCTCAAGGAACTTCTATAGATGTGTGATGAATACTTTGAAGCCACGGGTTCTTTACAGAAATTCAGAATGTTAAGCTTTGAAAAAATATCACATTTTTTCCACAAAAATGTTCTATTAGCCCCAAATTGTTTATTTTCACAATGGTAACAGGATAAAATAAACCCCAAAAATTGTAGTGTAATTTCTATAGAGTATGCTGATACCACATATGTGGGGAAAACTACTGTTTGGGTGCATGGCAGGGCTCGGAGGGGAAGGAACACTGTTTAATCTTTTTAACACAAAATTGGCTGGAATCGAGAGAGGACACTATGTCACATTTGGAGAGCCCCTAATGTGACTAAAAGGTGGAAGCCCCCCAAAAATTATACTTTTTTGGAAACTAAACCCCTCAAGGAACGTTTGTATATATGTGGTGAGCACTTTGAACCCCTAAGTGCTTCATAGAATTTTATAACGTTGAACTATGAAAGTTAAATATAATATTTTTCCACTACAAATTTTTTAACCTCAATTTTTTCATTTTTACAAGAGTAACAGGAGAAAATAGACCCTAAAATTTTTGCTGAATACGCCGATACCCAATATGTGGGAGAATACTACTCTTTGGGCACACAGCAGCACCCGTGAAAAGAATGAGTGACGTTTTAGAACACCTACTTTGATGGAATGATATGCGGGCATCATGTTGTGTTTGGAGAGCCTCCTGATATGCTTAGACAGTAGAAATACCGGACAAGTGACCCCATTTTGGAAACTAGACAGTTCAAAGAATTTATTTAGATGTGTGGTGAACACCTTAAACAAACAGCTGCTTCCCAAAATGTAACAACGTTGTGAAATTTCTCCTAAATATGCTGATACCCCATATGTGGAGGAACTCTAGTGTTTGGGCGTACAGCAGGGCTTAGAACAGAAAGAATAATGTTTTGGAATGCAGACTTTGATAGAATGGTCTGCAGGCATTGCATTTGGAGATCCCCTGATGTACCTAAACAGTGGAAACCCCTTCAAGTGACCCTATATTGGAATTGACCTAGTATTTCTTTGTATGTGAATTTTATAATGTAATGGCATTCGCAAGTTGTGTAGAGTGCATCAGGTTGGCATACATGAGTAGTGTAGAGTGCATCAAGTTGACCTACGTGAGTTGCATAGATTGCATCAGGTTGGCGTACATGAGTTGTGTAGAGTGCATAAGGTTGACTTACGTGAGTTTTGTAGAGTTCATCAGGTTGGCATACGTGAGTTGTTTTGTGAATATGAGGTTGGCATACATGAGTTGTATAAGTCAGAAATTAATTTAGTAATACATGGATGGGTGGTAAAGTTTGAAGCTTTCTTTTAAACACAGGCCAGGTTTGTCATGGTAGGTGTTGCATCGATACGTGCTGTCTAGTGTTGAGCATTCCGATACCGCAAGTATCGGGTATCGGCCGATACTTGCTGTATCGGAATTCCGATACCGACTTCCGATATTTTTTCAATATCGGAAGTCGGCATCGGAATCGGAAGTTCAAAGTTGATTGACAGCCTGACGTCATCATGATGCGCGGTGTGTGCGCATCATGATGCGCCGTCATTTCGGGCCTTCCGGGGGTCTCTGCCGGCCTGCCGGGGGGCTGTGCCGGCCTGCCGGGGGGCTGTGTGGACTGCCCGGGGTCTGTACCGGCCTGCCGGGGGGCTGTGCCGGCCTGCCGGTGGTCTGTGCACCCTGTGGGGGTCTGTACCGGCCTGCCGGGGGGCTGTGCCGGCCTGCCGGTGGTCTGTGCACCCTGTGGGGGTCTGTACCGGCCTGCCGGGGGGCTGTGCCGGCCTGCCGGGGGGCTGTGCTGATGTCCGGGGGTCTGTGCAAGCATCGTCCGATGGGACTACAAGTCCCATCTGGCGATGCCTGCTACCATGACAGTGATTGACACATTAGCCAATGATGGGACAGTAGTAGTCCCATCATCCGGCTAATGTGTTAAATGTTAAAAAAAAAAAAAAAATACTACATACATACTACATGCATGCTACATACATACTACATGCTACATACATACTACATACATACCACATACATACTACATACATACCACATACATACCACATATATACCACATATATACCACATACATACTACATACATACTACATACATAACACATATATACTACATGCATGCTACATACATACTACATGCTACATATATACTACATACATACTACATACATACATACTACATATATACTACATGCATGCTACATACATACTACATACATACTACATATATACTACATACATACTACATACATACTACATGCATGCTACATACATACTACATGCTACATACATAGAATCATAGAATCATAGAATCATAGAATCGTAGAGTTGGAAGGGACCTCCTGGGCCATCTGGTCCAACCCCCTGCTCAAAGCAGGATTCGCTAAATCATCCCAGTCAGATGTCTGTCCAGCCTCTGTTTGAAGACTTAAAAGATGCAATGCAGCACAATTTAGCAGAGGATGGAATTTCCCACACAGCAATGGCATAAAGTGAGACTAGGGACTTTTTTTTTTTTAAGTGGCGGAGGAATACAGTGCGGAAGGATACCTACCTTCCGTCATTGGATTCCTGCAGCCCGTAGAGAACGGCAGCAACAGCTGATGCTGCAGTTCTCTACCCAAGATCGTCGTGGGACACACTCGTGGACTGCTTCGGATCGTGGGTGAGTATTTTTGTGGTTTGTTATGTTAATATTTATTCCGTAAAAGACAATGGCTTCGGGGAACAATGTGACAAGTATTGGTAAGTATGTTACTCTATGTTATATGTACTGTATGTCTATGTATGTATTGTATGAATGTATTGTATGTAGTATGTATGTAGTATATATGTGGTATGTATGTAGCATGTAGTATGTATGTAGTATGTATGTAGCATGCATGTAGCATGCAGTATGTATGTAGCATGCATGTAGTATATATGTAGTATATATGTAGCATGTAGTATGTATGTAGTATGTATGTAGCATGCATGTAGCATGTAGTATGTATGTAGCATGGATGTAGTATGTATGTAGTATGTATGCAGTATATATGTAGTATGTATGTAGCATGTAGTATGTATGTAGTATATATGTAGTATGTATGTAGCATGTAGTATATATGTAGTATATATGTAGCATGTAGTATGTATGTAGTATGTATGTGGTATGTATGTAGCATGTAGTATGTATGTAGCATGCAGTATGTATGTAGTATATATGTAGTATGTATGTAGCATGTAGTATATATGTAGTATGCATGTTGCATGCATGTAGTATATATGTAGTATGTATGTTGCATGTAGTATATATGTAGTATGCATGTTGCATGCATGTAGTATATATGTAGTATGTATGTTGCATGTAGTATATATGTAGTATGAATGTAGCATGTACGTAGTATGTAGTATGAATGTAGCATGTATGTAGTATGCATGTTGTATGTATGTAGCATGTAATTTTTTTTTTTTTTTTTTACATTCAACACATTAGCCGGATGATGGGACTACTACTGTCCCATCATTGGCTAATGTGTCAATCACTGTCATGGTAGCAGGCATCGCCCGATGGGACTTGTAGTCCCATCGGACGATGCCTGCACAGACCCCCGATGCCGGCACAGCCCCCCGGAGCCTGCACAGCCCCCCGGCAGGCCGGCACAGCCCCCCGGCAGGCCGGCACAGCCCCCCGGAGGCTGCACAGCCCCCCGGCAGGCCGGCACAGCCCCCCGGCAGGCCAGCACAGCCCACTGGAGCCTGCACAGCCCCCCGGCAGGCCGGCACAGACCACCGGAGCCTGCACAGACCCCCTGGCAGGCCGGCACAGCCCCCCGAAAGGCCCGTACAGACCCCAGAGAGGCTGTACAAGGGAAAAACAGGATTTTTCTTATTCCGATACCGGAAGTCCCATAGACTTGAATGGGACTTCCGGTATCGGAATCGGCGATACCGATACTTTTTTTTAAGATCGGCCGATCCATTCCGATCCGATACTTTGAAGTATCGGACGGTATCGCTCAACTCTAGTGCTGTCCTTTTCATCCGATTTATGTAACACACTCAGTACCTCTTTTGCGACCTTCCTTTCTTTGTGGTTTTAGGAACTTCACTGGGGAAATATTTCCTGGTACAATACGGGCACCTTCAGCTCTGGTTAGAGCCTTGATCACTACCTCCTGGAACTGAAGGTACTTACCGATCTGAGCAGGCACATCATGATTGCACAAATGTCATACATTGCCATCTATACGATGTGCATGACCAGCTTCTTGTACCACACCTTAGCTTTTCTTATGGCACTGTATGGCTGGAGGAAGTGATCAGATAGATCGACTTCCCATATGTTTTTCTTGAACCCCAGGGCACAATCTAGTTTGGTGACCTGTGTAAAGGAAACTTGTACAATTTTACCTCTCTCTCCCAGGACATGGGGACATTCAGGGGGGAGTCTTTCCTTTCATAAACTCTAAACCTGTGGGTACATTGCCAGAATTTGAGCCCCCCTTGAAATCTATTAAAGACTCATCCACGCAGTTGTCCCTTTGGGAAATGTACAATTTCAGCAAACTTGCTGCTGAAGTGACCAATGTACAGCCGAACTTTGAAAAGTCAATCAAAGTTGAGGTCATCTCTAGGAGGTCACCGTGCATTATCATTGTAATGAAAAAAAATTGTGGATGGTTTAAAATAGACTACGGGTCATAACCATGCAGAACAGTGGAGTGTTGTATTAAACATCAACACACTGGTTCATTTTCAGTCCTGGGTCGTCTGTGTTGCAGCTCAGTATCACTTGACGAAGAGGAGAAGGAGGAGGATGAAAAATAAAGGAAGGTGGCATATGTGTCCTCCTCCTCTAATACCATGATTGTAAAGAGAGTATAAAAATTTGGCTAAAAAAAACTTACTAAACTGACGTCAGTAAAAAACAACTTACTGAGTGCCCAAAACTATCTAGCACTAACCCTGATTACATTCAGTAAAAATTACTGTAGTAGATGCCGATTACTATAGTATATTTTTACTTACTCCTAATCTAGTCCTATTAACTAATCTAAATTTTTTTTTATTCTTTTTCACTCCAAAAAAAGCAATAACTGGATGCCAATCAGTGATGTGCAGTGCTTGATGACTGTAGGATGCACACACAGACGTGATTATTTTTAATGCTTTACTGTCTGACATTAACCCTGACTAAATTCAGTAAAAAATACTGCAATAGACACAGATTACCACAGTACTGTCCCTAATCTAGTCCTATCAACTAATCTAAATTATTTTTTTAATTTGTGTTTACACTTTAATATCTGACACTAGCCTTGACTATATTCAGTTAAAAAAACTGTAGTAAAAGCTGATTACTAAGGTATATATTTACTTTCTCTAATCTAGTCCTATCAACTAATCGAAATTATTTTTTTTACATTTTACTATCTGACACTAAGGCTAAGTTCACATTAGCATTCAGGGGCTTTTGCGGTGGGCTGGGTACTTCCTCCGTTAAGCTCCGCCTACTTCTGCATGCATCCTGCATACCTTTCTTTAACATTGGGTATGCAGGACATGCGGATGTATGCGGATGCGTTGTTTTGATGCGGATGCGTTGTTTTGACATGCCCGCTGACCGCACGAGAATGCAACAAGTTGACTTTTTTGCGCATGGCGGGCACATAAAAAAAGCATCCGCATACATCCGCATGTTCTGCGTACCCAATGTTAAAGATAGACCTTTGTTACAGGCCAAAACATGTTGGCTCTAGATGTCCACTGGTTGACATGACTGCATATATCTGTGCTCTTTAGTATCTTTTAAATATTTCCAAAAAAACTGAAGTTCTATATACAAGACCTCTGAAGGTGCAGCGGATTCTTCATCACCGGGTCATATACATTTTCTTGGACAATGTTAAAGATAGGTAGGCAAGAGTATGCAGAAGTAGGTGGAGCTTAACGGAGGAAGTAAGCAGCCCTCCACAAAGCCCCCGAACGCTATTGTGAACCCGGCCTAACCCTGACTAAATTCAGCACAAAATAGTTTAGTAGACAGATTGCCTCAGCATATTATTACAGTCCCTAATTTAGTCCTATCACCTAATCTAAGTTTTTTTAAATTCTTTTTTCAGACAAACAAAAAAACACAGCCAGATGATGGTTAGTGATGTGCATCACCGACCAGTGCTCAACGGCTGTAGGGCGCATGCACTGATGTGGTACGAAAAGATGATTAAAAATAGACAGGAAAAAAAGTCCTGACCAAACGCAAGCACAGATGCTGATCAGTGGTCTGCGTCACTGTTCAGAGGCTCAGCATCCGCTGGACCCACACACGGAGGTGATGCAGAGGAAGATGGGAGAAAAAATTGACAAGGAAAAAAAAGTCCTGAAAACAGAGAGCATGGGTGCCGATTAGTGATTTGTGTCACTGATCACTGCTCGACGGCTGCAGGATGCAGGCATGGAGGTGGTGCAAAGGGTTGGGGGGAAATGGACAAGGAAAAAAAGGCCTGGAAAACAATGAGCATGGGTGCCGATCAGAGATTTTCATCACTATTCAGCTCTCAATGGCTGCTGGATGCACGAACAAGAAAAAAGCTGCCAAAAATCTAGCCATCAACTACTGATCAGCGCTCGGTGGCAGAAGGGGATGTGGGTAAGGGATTAGGGAGAGGAGAAAAAAGGGGTAGAGGGGGATTGGGGTGAGTTAGGGAACATCAGGGAACAGGAACTGTCTTCTTTTTTTATAGGAACACCAGCAGCATTGATGGCACAGGCTTGAAAAAGTCTGTGGTATCACAAGGCCTAGCAAAATGACTGCTCTGGAACATCCCCAAGATGGAATGAGGAACTGCAGAGTGATCATTGTGAATTCAAGCTGCATCACTGCTCTTTGATTAGTGCTATTAGTATCATCGTCTGATCGCACCAATCAGTGCTAGCGCTGATGATGCTGGCATTATCTAGCACCAGCTGATGATCATTGCTGTTACAGCACCGATTATAGGCTTGATATCAATGCTTTAAGCAATTTAATTGCGTGAAATACTGAATTTGCTGTGATCGGCTTTTCAGAATTGAACAGCCAATCACAGCAATCATAGTTGCGGGTTGGGCGGTGCCGCCCCCTGTGTCAACGCGTCCTTGGGCCCTGCTGTAAGATGCAGCAGGCACCTAAATGCGATCACTGCTCCTCTGGTCAAGGTGATGCATTAAAGCTAGGACGCATCCATATGTCCAAGGTCAGAAGGTCCATCTCGGCTAGGACACATGGATATGTCCAAGGTCAGGAACGGGTTAAAGGAAGTCTTAAAAGCAAAATTACATTTTGAAGTTAGCACATTTCCTTGGTTCTAAATTCCTTGCTTTACTTTTCATTGGTTAACAGCATTGGCGTCAACACTTTACATACTGTGACATGTAAAAGTTTGAACACCCATGGTAAAAATTACTATTATTGTGAACAGTTAAACAAGTTGAAGAAGAAATCATCTCTAAAAAGTATAAAGTTAAAGATCACATATTTCCTTTGTACGTTAGGCAAACAAAAATAAAACTATGTATTCATCTTTTACATTTCATAGTAACTATGTACTGTAGCTACATACCGTAATTACATAGGTGGAAAAAACCTAGGTCCATGAAGTTCAACCTTTCTCCACCAATTATACGTTGTCATTAAATTAATTAAATTAACTATAACCCACAATATTAAACGTACTAAGGAAATCATCTAGACCTTTTTTTAAAGCTGTTATAGTGTCTGCCATTACTACCTCTTGTGGTAGGACATTTCACATTCTGACTGTTCTAACAGTAAAGAACCCTTTCCTATTACCTGCTGGAATCACCTTTCTTCCACCCATAATGAGTGCCTTCTGGTCGTTAGTATGGTCTTTGGAAGGAATAAGTTATGTTCCAATCCTATGTACTGACCACACATATATTTATGCATGTAAATGAGATCTCCTCTAATGGGTCTTTTTCCTAAGCTAAACAAGCCCAACTTTTCCAACCTCTCCTCATATGAGAGGCCTTCCATCCCTTGTAATAATCTAGTTGACCACCTTTGAACTGACTCTATCTTCGGAATATTCTTTTTAAAATATGTAGCCCTAAACTGGATCCAATTTTCCAGATGTGGCCTCACCAGTCACCAGTAATTTATAAAGGGATAACAATACGTTGTGATCGCTTTATTTCATCTCTCTTTTTATACACCATAAAATCTTGTTTGCTTGTATTTACAGTGAACAAAATGCAAAAAAAAATACTTTCAATTAATGAAGCAGGGGATTTGAATATTGTTGCAAAGATTATGATTATGAAGTAGCTCTCAGATTTTTATTGCACTTTCTATCCTATGTGGATTTGTATTTACTTTGTCTAACTTTCACCTGATTGAACCTTCAAGCCATATCACTCCTTTTGAATATAAAGATTTTCCATGAAGCCTCACTTAAAAATAACCAGTAAATATATGAGGTACTGGCACATTATGATTATTTTTCATTTTCATACAAGTTGAACAGTTGGATGGTAGCATCAGGTTATTAATTATATTATATTAATTTTGTGGCTCAGATATGTTTTGGCTGCCAAAAAAAAATATTGGACATATTCCTTTCAATATATAATTTAAAAAACAGAAAAATATTGATTTTTCTGCCTCAGATTTCTTTCATCTGTACACAGAAAAACATTCAATGGCCGACACTCACCTTTCAATTGTATTGAAGTGGCCAAACAATGCAAAAAAAACTGCTTAAAAGGGAATAAAGTGGTAAAGGAAATGAGGTAGCAAATAAAGCTGTCTAAAAGCATGATTGGACTGTTGTGAACTCATTTTCTGGTCTGCCTCTGGTTTCTGGTGAGGGAACTGTTTGTGCTGACAGAGGAGTTGTGAGTTCTCTTTATGGGCTCCCTCTGGTGGTGGCAGGAGGTAATGAAGCTGATCTAATTAACAGAGACCTGCCACCTGATAATGAGGAGGATGATTGGACATCTGGAGTCTCAGACTGGATTTAAGACAGCCGACTCCCTATTCCCATGCTGGTGATTTTTTCCTGCCTCCTGAGGCCTTGGTTTTCAGTTCAGTTCCTGTCTTCTCAAGCTAAATTTTCTCTGCTAATGTTCACATTTGATTTGGCTTTGTCTATTCAGTTTTGTGTGGTCAGCCAGCCCCGGCTGGGGCTGTGCTGAATTTCCACTCTTATGTTACTGTATGTGCCAGTTTGCTTTTTGTCCCTTATTAGATTGGCCTCTTTTTTGCTCTGTTCTCAGTATATGCCAGAGTGCTGATATAGTGGGTGAAGTCTAGTGACTTCAGGGTTTTTTTTGCTATCAGAAGTGTTGGACATTTTTTGCAGGGTTTTTTGATGTGATTGCAGACAGTATCTTTCTTTTCCTGTCCTTTCTAGTTAGTGTGGGCCCCATCATTTGCTCAGCCTATTTTCCTACCTGTGTTTCACCATCAATGTGTGGGGGCTGTCTATTCCTTTGGGGTCTGCTCTGGGGCAGTTTAGATTTCCCCTTTTCTTGCTTTAGGCTTATTTAGTCCTCCGGCTGTGACGAGGCGTCTAGAATAATTGTAGGTACGCTCCACAGCTGCTGTTAGTTGTGTGATTAGGATCAGGGGTCTGCAATCCACGTAGTTACCAACCTCTCAGGTTTTCTGTGACTTAGCTTGGTTTTGTTTTCCTCAACGGTGACCCAATCATAACATTGGAAATTCCCAGTATTTTATTTGGCTTGGTGGATATAGTGCTGTAAGTAGTCTCACCTGTGTCTTACATATCACTTAAAGAAGGAATTTTTTGTATTTCTTCCTTTGGTAGCAATAATGTGTGTATGAGTAATGAGTGTAGTAAGATATTCAGCAGTCACTGTCTTCTGCTCCTGTCCGCTCCCACATCAAATCTCATTGACATTGATAATTTAACCATTGATCCATGCACCACACACTGCATGACCCAGCAGGATACAAATGCGGTCACGTGATGATTGAATGTACTGAATCTCTGCTGTAAATGACAGAAGATGGTGACCAGTGAATATATTACTTCATTCATTACAGACAATGAAAGAAATAAGAAAAGTTCACTAAAGTGCTCCTTTAACACTAGAACTACCGCATGTTTCATAATACCTATAACTACCATTAGGGGTCATTTTGACCTCCATTCAAAAGTACTGACTCTGGAGTAAAAATAACTTTTTTGTTGCCAACAAATTAAAGAACATTTATTTTAACTTAGTAGGAACAGTGTTAAGATCAAGTACAGCACGCATTTTCCTTTTACATGGTCATAGCATGCAGTGTCCAACAGTTAGCACAAACAGTACTTTCTTCCACTTTCCCAGTGCATTTTCCACAAACTTGTTTGTTACAGCTTGCGGAAGTTTTAGTTGTTTTGCTTTCGTTGCATCTTCCAACTCCACATTTTCGACGCTTGCGGATTTCTTGTCCTTTTGTTTGTGGTTCAGACAATGCGGATGATGGGACACTTCTTCTGACTCATTTTCAGATAAATTCTGAAGACATTTCAAAATTTCATCACTTGTCAGAACCCTCTGCTTACTCATGCTTCAAATATACGTCGCAAAAAGGGACTTGTAAGATCGCAGAAGTAATAAAACGACACTGTACAAACATGCAGAGTTGTAGCTTCAATTGTAATGTTTGCTACTGAAGTGCAGACAGAAATCGCTACAAGAGACATGGATCAAACATGTTCAGACAAGTTTAGACAAAACAAAATGCTGAATCATCCCTGATATGCAAAGACGCAATTACACTCTACAACTAGGGAGGAGCACTGTGATTTTCTGTACTCTGTAATATTAGGTGACTTGCCTACTACTACTTTTATGTATGGGGTCAAATTGACCCCTTCAGTACTTATAGGTATGAATTGTAAAATCCGGGCCCCTGAAAAAGTTACAATTCATTTTTGTGTCCTAAAATATACAATACCATGAACAAATAAAAGTCACAAAAAGTCAGAACTCATTTGTTAAAATTTTAGAAATTATAGGAAAAAGAAATAGCAAAAGGGCATGTATGGTGGCTCAGTGGTTAGCGCTGCAGTCTTGCAGCACTCGAGTCCTGGGTTCAATTCCCACCAAGGACAACATCTGCTAAGAGTTTGTATATTCTTCCTGTGTTTGTATGGTTTTCCTCTGGGTACTCCAGTTTCCTCCCACATTCCAAAGACATACTGATAGGGAATTTAGATTGTGAGACCCATTGGGGACAGTGATGATAATGTGTGTAAAGTGCTGCGGAATATGTTAGCGCTATATAAAAATAAATATTATTATTAACATGGATAATCAGTAGAGTTGAGCGACTTTTGTTTTTTTATGGTCGAGTTTCGTTTCGTGAAACCCGACTTTTCCAAAAGTCGGGTCGAGCAAAATCGGCCGATTATAGGGAAAAGTCGGGGTCGTCCCGAAACACGAAACCCAATGTAAGTCAATGGGGAATAAAAGTCGGCAATGAGAGGAGGACAGGAAACACAACTACAGTGCTCATTTGAATGCCAAAAGCATCAAGTCCTCTTACTTAAGCTGGTCAACCTAAATTAACTTCATAATACAAGTTACGCACTGAAAAATGGGGGTTATTTGGCTAAAGTTGTAGGGGGGTAGGGCTGGCTCCAGGTTTTCATGTGCCCTGGGCGAAAGATCGCCCCTTTAACACATACCACAACTCATCATGCTCCGATACGGCAGAGAAATAGCGGTATAGTACAATGAAAAATACTTCACTTTTTACATCTCATGACGAGGCCCATCTATTTCTCCATACAGAATCATTGGTCCCATATAATGTTTGAAACAGTATATGATGAGCTCCACATAATGCTACAGTATATGTTGGTCCCCATGGATGAAGCTCCACTGTCTTATGGGCCCAAATAATGCTCCAAACATAATGGGCCCCATTTCTAATGCTCTAGTGTATAATGGGCCCTGTAAATGCTGCTCCAGTGTCTGATGTCCACCTTTGGAATGTTCCAGTGTATGGTGGGCCCCATCTATCATTCTCCAGAGTATAGTGCTCCCCAAAAATTGCTGTCCCAACATTGAAAACAATGAAATAAGTCTCCTCGCTAGGGAATCCCTGTACTAGTCTGGACTCCTCGTCGTCCCCATCTTCCATCTCACTGCACAGTATTTCAACCTTGCAAGTGCTGTGATCCTGAGGAAGCAGGGGGGGCCCACTCGGTGGCGACAGCACTGGCACAGGGCCCCTGATAGTACGGTGGTGTGTCTGATGGCGGGTGGGCCGAACCTGCACTTTCATCTGCAGCTTCCTCTTTGTCACCGTGTAAGATGGAACTGTATATGGGAAGGGTAACCTGAGTTTCATCAGGGTCAGATTCAGGCCGGGTAGCGTGCGAGGGGAATGTAGTGGTCTGGGTCAATGTACCAGCAGATTCATCGAGCAGTGGCTGGGCATCAGTGCACTTGTGTCGCCCCCAGGAGTACGGTCGCCACAGTGGCATTACCTTCCTCCTAGGGAGTGTGATGTCATGCTTGGGAGCAACGAAGGATCTCTCTAGCAGGTTAACTGATTGGGCGGCGTTATTCCCACGAGTCATGACCCTCCAAACAGCGTTCATGAAGGCAAAGTGTTTGTTTTACGTGGGCAGTATGGTTGCAAAGCTGAGCCTTAAAGGAATGTCCAGAAGGGCACCACCAGGAGTGGAGCCTACGGCGTAATTTGACTCAACACGGGCAACCTCAACCATGCCAGCTACAGAACAGATGCACACATTGCAAGCTTAATTCTGTTAACGAACGAGACTCCGTCATGCCCCGCGGTCCGAGTCCGGCTTACTAGAGGGACATGTGAGGCTCTGGCACATGAGATTGGCCAATAACTGGTGTGTCATGCCCTTACATGTCCGTGGCTGCATGTGCGCTACACTGAAAAGGCCAGCGTTTGTCGCTTACAGGTGCAGATAACCCGCTGAACAACGTTAGTGATGGGGATCACTGATTACAATTATTACTCGCGAACGATGATTTCCCAGTAAGTGCAGGTCAACCGCAGTTCCGGAATTAGGCCTAACCGTCATTCCTGAAAAAATGAAAAACTTACGTGTGCAAACCACAGGTGCTGTAGCTTGCTTAACAGCTCGCCAGCCGTTCTCAGGCCCAGTATGGATTACACGTGATTGCACAAAGGTGAGAAAGGGTACCGTATCCCCGGATAACATGTATAGATAGCGTACACATTCAAAAGATATGTCTATACATCAGGAGGCAGGCTCAGACGGTGTTAGGCCCAGTATGGCTTGCACGTGATTGCACAAAGGTGAGAAAGGGTACCGTATCCCCGGATAACATGTATGGATAGCGTACACATTCAAAAGATATGTCTATACATCAGGAGGCAGGCTCAGACAGTGTTAGGCCCAGTATGGCTTGCACGTGATTGCACAAAGGTGAGAAAGGGTACCGTATCCCCGGATAACATGTATGGATAGCGTACACATTCAAAAGATATGTCTATACATCAGGAGGCAGGCTCAGACGGTGTTAGGCCCAGTATGGCTTGCACGTGATTGCACAAAGGTGAGAAAGGGTACCGTATCCCCGGATAACATGTATGGATAGCGTACACATTCAAAAGATATGTCTATACATCAGGAGGCAGGCTCAGACGGTGTTAGGCCCAGTATGGCTTGCACGTGATTGCACAAAGGTGAGAAAGGGTACCGTATCCCCGGATAACATGTATGGATAGCGTACACATTCAAAATATATGTCTATACATCAGGAGGCAGGCTCAGACGGTGTTAGGCCCAGTATGGCTTGCAAGTGATTGCACAAAGGTGAGAAAGGGTACCGTATCCCCGGATAACATGTATGGATAGCGTACACATTCAAAAGATATGTCTATACATCAGGCACAGTATGGATTTGACGGCCCAGACTACACAGAGGAGGAGCAGTGAGAGGTAAAGATTGCAAATGCTGGGGCCCTGCCCAAGCAAGGGGGGCCCACTCGTGGGTGTCGGTACTGGCACTGGGCCCCTCATAGTACGGCGGTGTGTCTGACGGCGGGTGTGCACCACCACCGTCAGAGACACTTGATTGCACTATGAGGGACCCTGTGCCAGTGCCCGCGCCCAAGAGTCGGCCTACCCACCTGTCCAGGGCAACGTTACTTGCACGGTGTCGTGCGCTAGGTGGTGACCCCGGTCAAGGGGGGGGAGGCAGCACAGTTAGGGAGCTTTAGAAAGTGGCATATGTTGATGTTGGACATTCAGCTGATGCAAAAGGCGAAATAGGTCAAGTCCCAGGAAGAGGTGGACCAAAGCAAGCCATTTTTCTGTCACCCTATGTGTCATCAGGGGAAGGTGGGACAAAATCCTTGGAAACCCATGCATGGTTCATTTTAATGAAGGTTAGATCATCCACATTTTGGGTTGACAGACGGGTCCTTTTTTCTGTCAGGATTGATCCAGCTGCACTGAAGACTCTTTCCGATAGCACACTTGCAGCTGGGCAAGCGAGCTCCTGTAAGGCATATTGTGCCAATTCAGGCCAGGTGTCCAGTTTAGCGGCCCAATAGTCAAAGGGGAATGACCTGTATGGGGGAACATCGATATGGGAGGAAAAGTAGTTTGTAACCATAGTTGACAACTGCTGTCTCCTGTCACTTTCCATCGATGCAGTATTACCAGTTGTGTGAGCGGTACTTGAAAAATCAGTCCACAACATTGTCATGAAACCCCTGTCTCCAACACCACTTCTGCTGTGTGCACCATGAACACCTCTGCCAAGCTGCCCCCGGCCCGTACGGCTCGTGTGAGAACCATCACCGCTGCTGTGTGCTGGGAATGCCTCAAGCAACCGATTTACCAGAGTTGCTTGTTTATTAGCCAATATTAGGTCAAGGTTCTCCTGTGGCATGATGTTTTGTAATTTGCCTTTATAGCGTGGATCCAGGATGCTGGCCAACCAGTAGTCGTCATCGTTCATCATTTTGGCAATGCGGTGGTCCCCTTTTAGGATCCGCAAGGCATAATCTGACATGTGGGCCAATGTTCCCGGTGTCAATGATGCACTGCGAGTGCTGGTTGGAGGAGCACTTTCTGGCAAATCCACATCCCTCCAGTCACGCACAAACCCTGTACCAGACCTTGCCATGCCAACATTTTCACTTGCCCCACGAGATGCATCCTCCTCCCCTAAGTAATCATCCCCATCATCATCCTCCTCCTCCTCTTCTTCCTCCACCTCGTCCAGGAGAGGTCCCTGAGCAGACAATGGCTGAATGTCATCAAGGATTCCCTCCTCCTCTTCCTCCTCATCAACATTGGCTGCAGACGCCTGCTCCTTAAGGTGCGTCAAAGTTTGCATGAGCAGACGCATAAGTGGGATGCTCATGCTTAGGATGGCGTTGTCTGCGCTTACCAGCCGTGTGCATTCCTCAAAACACTGAAGGACTTTACAGAGGTCTTTCAGCTTCGACCACTGCACACCTGTCAACTCCATGTCTGCTCTCAAAGTGCCTGGCCGTGTATCCTCCCACAAATGCATTATGGCCTGCCTCTGCTCGCACAGCCGCTCCACCATGTGCAGGGTGGAGTTCCACCTTGTTGCAATGTCGATAATGAGGCGGTGGTTGGGAAGGTGGAGCAATCGCTGCAGCTTCTGCATACGAACGGAGTGTACAGGCGACCGGCGGATGTGCGCGCACAGTCTTCGCACCTTATGGAGCAGGGCTGTTAACTCTGGATAATTTTTGAGGAAGCACTGCACCACCAGGTTCAAGGTGTGAGCCAAGCAAGGTATGTGGCTGAGTTTTGAAAGGGCTATGGCTGCCACAAAATTACGGCCGTTATCACTAACTACCTTGCCTGCCTCAAGATGTTTGTCGCTTCAAGTACTCGGCCAGCACCTCGGCGGTGTGTCTGTCGCCCAAACACATCATCTGCAACACAGCCTGCTGACGCTTTCCACTAGCTGCTCGATAGGGGGACACCTCGTGTGCAACAGTGGCAGCTGCAGATGGAGTGCTCGTACAACTGCGCTCTGTGGACGAGCTTTCGCTTCTGGAGGAGGAGGAGGAGGGTGGAACGCCTACAGCCAACTGTTTCCTATACCGTGGGCTAGGCAGCACTGTCCCACCACCGCTGTCCCCTGTGGACCCTGCATCCACCACATTAACCCAGTGCACAGTGATGGACACGTAACGGCCCTGGCCATGCCGACTGGACCATGCATCAGTTGTGAGGTGCACCTTTACACTCACTGACTGCTTGAGTGCATGGACAATGCGGTCTTTCACATGATGGTGGAGGGCTGGGATGGCTTTGTGAGAGCAGAAGTGGCGACTGGGTAGGTCATAGCGTGGTACTGCATAGGCCATGAGTTCGCGGAAAGCTGCGCTTTCCACCAACCGATAGGGCATCATCTCAAACGAGATTAGTTTGGCAATGTGGGCGTTCAAACCCAGTGTACGCGGATAAGAGACTGAGTACTTTCTTGACCTACTCATAGTGTCTGGGAGGGTGAGCTGGACTTGAGAGCTGCATATGGTGGAAGTAGCGGTGGACAGGGCGGACTGAGAGAGGGTTGATGATGGTGATGGAGTTGGTGTTCTTTCTGATGGCCTAGATTCAGTATTTCGTTGATATAACAGTGGGATTCCCTGACTGCTGTGGCCTTGCAACGACACCTCAACATTTGCTGCTGTGCTAACCGGTGGGCTTACAGTGGGGGAAACAATGTAGTGTTGCTGACTACCTTCTTTGTGATCAGTTGCGCATGTGGCACTTGAGGTTTGGTGTTGTGTCCACGCTTGCAAGTGCATGCTGGTTAAATGTCTAAGCATGCAACTGGTATTCAAATTTTTCAGATTTTTCCCTCGGCTAAAGGTCTTTGCGCACTTCTTACAGATAACCTTGGCCTGATCATGAGGATTTTGTTCAAAAAAGTGCCACACTGCCCTCTTCCTACTTTGGCAGACATTTTGCGGCCTAGCACGCTGTGATGTTTTGACCCTCTGGACAAGCTGTCCAGCAACTCTTTTGATTTTTGGAACCTGTCTTTGGAGTGCTCCGGGCCTGCCATATAACAGCTGTTGCGATGTCGATGTCTGCTGTGGATGCTCCTCATCTGAGCTATTGGAAGCAGCACCCTCTTCCCCCAATGGATGCCAATCTGCGTCAACAACTGGGTCATCCATCACCTCCTCTTCTATGTCATGTGCACCTTCCTCTGTGTCACCGTGTATGGTGGTATAGTGTGTGGGAAGGGGCACCTGAGTCTCATCAGGGTCAGAATCTGGCTCTGTACACTGCGAGGAAAATGTAGTGCTCTGAGTGAAAGTACCAGCAGAATCATCTATCAGCGGCTGTGCATCAGTGCACTCCTTGTCAGATTCATCTTGGCCTAGGTAATTAACCATTTCACTTGATAATCCAGGCATGGTATGTGAAAACAGCTCCATGGAGTAATCAGTAGTATGGCCTGCATCATCCTTCAATCTTGGTTGGGGTGAAGGACACAAGGAAAGGTGTGGTTCATGAACATGAGCCTCCAATGACGACTCAGTGCTTTTACTTTTTACAACTTCAGAAGAGGAGGCGATAGAGCTGGAGGCTGAGTCAGCAATGTAAGACAAAACTTTTTCCTGATGCTGTGGCGTTAAAAGCGGTTTGCCAACTCCTAGAAAACTAAGCCTTCGAAGCCTTATGGAGCCAGACGATGACGCAGGCTCAACACCTCCTGCATTCGGTCCTATTTTGCTTTTGCCACTACCATCAGATCCACCACCAACACCATCATTACCAGCTGCCAACCCCCGCCCAATTCCACGGCCTCTTCCACCAGCCTTCCTCATTTTTGGTAGAAATGTAGACAAAATCCAACAAACTATATAGTAATGTAAAACAAGGTACAAGGTGTCTATAGGACAGGGGAGATTTAGATTTTCTGCAGACACTTGTGGACACTGGACACTTGGATTGTGTGAGGCCCACTGAATATCAGAGCGCTATGTCACAGGCTCGATGGCACAGGTGTGAAAAAAGTGACGACAGGATAAGGGAGATTTTGAATTTCTGCAGACACTTGTGGACACTGGACACTTTTGGATTGTGTGAGGCCCACTGAATATCAGAGCGCTATGTCACAGGCTCGATGGCACAGGTGTGAAAAAAGTGACTACAGGATAAGGGAGATTTTGAATTTCTGCAGACACTTGTGGACACTGGACACTTTTGGATTGTGTGAGGCCCACTGAATATCAGAGCGCTATGTCACAGGCTCGATGGCACAGGTGTGAAAAAAGTGACTACAGGATAAGGGAGATTTTGAATTTCTGCAGACACTTGTGGACACTGGACACTTGGATTGTGTGAGGCCCACTGAATATCAGAGCGCTATGTCACAGGCTCGATGGCACAGGTGTGAAAAAAGTGACTACAGGATAAGGGAGATTTTGAATTTCTGCAGACACTTGTGGACACTGGACACTTTTGGATTGTGTGAGGCCCACTGAATATCAGAGCGCTATGTCACAGGCTCGATGGCACAGGTGTGAAAAAAGTGACTACAGGATAAGGGAGATTTTGAATTTCTGCAGACACTTGTGGACACTGGACACTTTTGGATTGTGTGAGGCCCACTGAATATCAGAGCGCTATGTCACAGGCTCGATGGCACAGGTGTGAAAAAAGTGAATTGTAGAATTGGGCAGAATAGGAATCTCCCTAGAGTGTAGGTCTGTAAGAACGGAACAAGTCCTCCACTTTCCTTCCACAGTGACACACAGATAGCTTCACTGTGGCTGTGATAACAGCCGTTACACGGTACTGTGTGAGGAGCGTACACCGCTGTATGGTGTGAATAAATGCACGCTCAGTACCTCAGCAGGACAAAAAAAAAAGTTGGGATTGCTTTTAAAAAAGCAGTTTGCAGAGCAGTGGGGAAACAGCAATGCAGCTGTCAGGAAGCCTTAGAAGGCAGCCTAACAACCAACACCGCTGATCCACCACAATATAGCCTCCCCTTGCACTGCACACACAGTGACTGGTGTGTTGCACAGGCAAAATCGCTAGCAGCAGAAGCAGTTTTTTTTACTTCTTCCCTGCCTAACGCTCTCCCTGCAGAATCAGCAACCTCTCCCTATGCTAAGATCGGCAGAAGTAAGATGGCGGTCGGCGTGCACGCCCTTTTATAACCCCTGTGACGCCCACCAAAGCAAGCCAATCACTTGCATGCCCTTCTGAAAGTTGGTGGTGACCCCTGCCTATGTCATCACGTTGCCCACAGTGTCCGTGGATCCTGATTGGCTGAAAAAGAGCGCTAAACAAACTTTTGAAACGCGACTTTGGCGCGTAAGTCGCCGACCTCGTGGCCGACCTCATCCTAGGGTCGGGTTTCGTTTCATGAAACCCGACTTTGCCAAAAGTCGGCGACTTTTGAAATTGTTCGACCCGTTTCGCTCAACTCTAATAATCAGATTTTCAGGTCATATTTCTTGTTAACATAAAACCCGAAACACAATGACAATATTCTGGTGGGAAGATCACCATTTCACTGCACTCAGAATTTTCCCTTATTTAAAATGGTAATAAGAATGGTGTCAATCCAAACTATGTTTTGTCCCACAAATACGAACCCATATATATATGTATGTAGATGTCATTTTCTGTGAAAAAAATATAAAAGCTATGGCTATTTAAAAAGGAAGAGGAAATTGAAAATGCAAAAATGAAAATTGGCTGACAATGGAAGAGGTTAAGTTGCTAAATATGTGGATGTCCAAAATCTAGAAAATTCTGTCTTCAGTGCTGATATTTTCATGGTATAATACATTGTGCTATAAAACAAAAAAAGGTCCTAATTTAATTATAAAGAAGCAAGAAAACAGCGACCTCAGTAATTAAATAAATAAACACAATTTTATGATTGAATTTCAGATTTATGAACTGTTTTAGCTCCTGTAAACACATATTTGATCTTTGACAGACGTAGCCCCATATTAATTACAAAGTCTGAGAGGAAACTGCATTCCTTTCTGTTACAAAATGAAGCGCTTTGAAATAAAGTCAGTTCATTTTTCACATTGGCTCTGGATTATGGCAAAGATAGGGTTGCTTGACTTTAGCCATACACAGAAGGATTAATTTTTGAAATGAGAGCTGTTCCTCAAAATGTTTATGTTTTCTAATGTTTTGAATGGTATTTTAAAATATTTTACAGTGAACATATCTTTTGTCCGTAAACATTTTGATTAGTAAAAAGATATGTTTAGAACTATATAAAACTGGATTTACAATATAAACGTAATAGTATAATTATGTTTGTAATATAAAATGTTATTACATGCCTTAAAGATTTAATCTATTAACATGGAATTCCCATAACAAACTCATAAAATGTAAAAAAAATATATCTATACAGAAGAGATTTACTTTTTATCACGGGCCATTGTTCTTGATAGGTTATTTTGTAAAGGTAAGCAATTACCTTCTTATGTACTTTAATATACTCAATGATTATTCTTCAGTTTTAAGTGCCTTTGACTAAGGCCACAATTATGTGTTCTATTGGCTATTTCATATAAATGTTGAGGAAAATAAGGAAATAAAGCATGGGTTAATCAATGTACCTTGCTGAGATTCAGATTTCATGTTTTATCTTGGCCTTCCAGTGAAAATGCTGAGTAATGTGGGCTGAACATGCATTGCCGCTTTGTTAATCATATTGTATTTAAACTCTTTTTATCTACTTCTTTTAGTTGCTTAATTCTAAGAGTTAGACCAAATTCTCATGAGTTTTGTTGTCAAACGCAAAACACAGACCAATTTTCATCAGTGTGCTTGATGCTATTTTCATCAGTTTAAGGTTCATGTGTCCCTTTTTACCATGCGCATATCATTAGTTTTTCCCTATGAAAAAAAAAAACTGATGGAAGAATCTCATACTTCCTTTAGCAAACAGTCAATAAAATCA
This sequence comes from Dendrobates tinctorius, assembly GCF_039654945.1. Classification (NCBI taxonomy): domain Eukaryota; kingdom Metazoa; phylum Chordata; class Amphibia; order Anura; family Dendrobatidae; genus Dendrobates; species Dendrobates tinctorius. The sequence continues at coordinate 20,830,968 of NW_027361779.1, read as the reverse complement.
GTCTCCACATGGAATGTCCATTACTTTTTCACTGACCAATGTTAGGCGTCGGGTTCCTGCCACTGTGCAGTGGGAATCCAGAGCCTTGCGCCCAGCAGTCTCCCATTCTTCTTTGGCCGCAGTAGAGCCTGCTCAGCACATTAGTCGGGCCCGGCGCTGTGTCTAGGATAACTCCGTGGGTTTGCTTGCTGCTGCCACCTCTGGCACAGCTATGACAATGCATGCTGCTCAGCAGCGAGATTCTCCAGGGACTAAGTCCTCATGTCGGGCCACTGAGCATGCCTGTGGAGTGATCTCCCATTGGAGATCGAGGGTCACGTGCTCAGGTCCTGCTCGTGTTCAGATTGGCCCATCCGAGAAGCCAGGAAGGTCCCCGACGCCCGTGGCTATAAAAGGTTCGCATGGCCGCTCGCCCATGCGCTAGTATAGACTGAAATAGTTTGGAGTGTATGATGATGGATGCATGTATCTGGTGACTGACTCATTATGAAACCCCTTCCCTCTGATAATACGAATGTGGTTAGGGTTTAGAGTCCGAGTCAGCGCCTGTCAGTGGCTAGTCTATAGGCCACAGTGCATACCAGCCATCTGCACACTAGTGTCGAACGGCGGCAAGTGACAGCTATGCTGGTGCAACGCCTTGCACAACCTGTGCGCTTACCTGGCCCAACCCAGGGTGATTAGTGGCGTCCACCTGAGTGGCACTGTGCACACTTGCACACGTGATTTAACCCTTGCTGTCATCGCAGTCGCGGTGCCGAGCGCTAGCGGTCTAGAGGGACTTCAGTCCTGCGGTCTAAGGGCTGAGTTCTGTGACTATACGCTAGCGCTCACACTGCCGAGCTCTGTGAGCAATAACAGGCTACGGCATTTATTATTTGGTGGTTGTGCGGCTCTGAGAGATAAGAGTCCGCCTCTGTACACATTGGGTGAGGTTAACCCCGTGTGTCCCGTTATTATACAGCCATATAGCGTCTGCCATTACCGAGCAGCAGTTAACACCTCTGCACGGTGAACCCTGGGCTGCGAATGCACCTAAATACCATCTTTAATATTTGGTGCGTTCTGCCAGCCCATAACACCTATTCTCTTGGGTAGGTAAGTTTGGTCCAAGTATCAGACCAAAAGACATTTCCATTTTTCCTTTTTTCTTTACAGGAACCATCAGTTAGCACAAAAAAATGTAGTGTAAATTGTCCCACAGAATATAATGTGTCAATGTGCTATCAGTGAATAACACTAACAGCACTAGTTCAGAAAAAATGATGTGTGAATCTAACCTTCGGGAATGTTCAGATGGCAGGAAAAAAATTCTGCCTTAATTTTTAACACAAATCTATGACAAATTCATAGCAACTTTTTAGCAGATTTTGCTGTACATTGTGTTGTGGATTTCTACATACAGTACATTTTCTGGTTCACATCAAGTAAAAAGTGTGAAATAATAGACATGTTTAATGTTTAAAAATCCACAGCATGAAAAATGAGTGTTTATTTGCAGTAGTCTAGTAGGCAATGCCGATATGTCTCCTCATCCAATCTGCCTCCAGAAGAGTCAAATGCTTGACCTTGTGCACCAACTCCTTCATCCAATCTACCTCCAGGGGAGTCACCTGCTCTACCTTATGCACCATCTCCTTCATCCAATCTGCCTCCAGGGAAGTCACCTGCTTTACCTTGTGCACCATCCCCTTCATCCAATCTGTCTCCATTGGGGTCACCTGTTCAAACTTGTGCACCAACCGTATATTAATAGTGCACCTGGCTGTACTTCTTCCCAACTGTGACATGTTTTTGATTAAATAATCCAATGATAATTGTTTAAAACATACATATACTTATGCTTGACTGTAGTGTAAACTATTTTTCTGAAGTTCAGAGGTAATTGGCTTGAACACAATAACTAAACAGCAGCTTCTTTCACTGGGTAGTGTAATTCCTTTCTTTCCTGCAAAGTGTTGTATTCTCTATGACCCTTATTAAATGGGTACATATGGTGATATAGTATCACCCAGTGAGTCTCATAGCTCCATCACTGCTCTGCTGTCTTCCACTTTACATGATATAACCATAGTTGACCTCGCATCTGATGCCCATTCTTCATGGAAAAAGAAGGAACCTCATTATTTATCACCCCAGTGAATTTATACAGATGTGCTCAAAAGTTTACATACCCCGGCATAATTTTTGCTTTCTTGGCCTTTTTTCAGAGAATATGAATGATAATAACACCAAACCTTTTTCTCCACTCATGGTTAGTGGTTGGGTGAAGTCATTTATTGTCAAACTTGTGTTTTCTCTTTTTAAATCACAATGACAACGCAAAACATCCAAATGACCTTAATCAAATGTTAATATACCTCATTTCTTAATACCGCATATTGCCCACTAGTGGCTTGCAACCATGCTGATACATTATCATTCAGTATATGACTGCTAACCCCTGATGATTATATCAGCAACAAATAATATGAAACGCGTAGGGCATTAGGTATCTACTATTTGCTCTTGAGCCGCAGTGAGTATTCCTAGATGGAACATCACTCCCGTCAGACTCACCAAGTGAGGGTAGCTGCACTATTGAATTGATAGCAATTAAAGAACTAATAGCACTTTCTAGACACCTCAGGGATTATTAGCTGCACTGTTAGCACCTTTCTGTTCATAAATAATAAGTTGTTCAGATAGTGCCCAACAAAATACAGTGAGTTGCTGTCAAAATTCCCCCTTAGTTTAGTTAGTAGCATGTACATACAGTATTATAGCACTTACCATGGCAAATCAAGATGCAGAGAGCAATTGATGGCTTTTTAAATGTAGTTGTTTTTTTGTTTATCATTTTATTCGATACAGTAAAAGTTATGTTTTAACTCTTTCACGCCAATTGGATTAGACAGTGAACTGTGTATTGCCCCCTCTAACATCAATGACAGCTTGCAATCTTTTGTGGTAGTTGTGGATGAGGTTTTTTATTTTCTCGGATGGTAAAGTTGCCCACTCTTCTTAGCAAAAAGCCTTCAGTTCCTGTAAATTCCTGAGCTGTTTGGCATGAACTGCATGCTTGAGATCTCCCCAGAGTGGCTTAAAGATACTGAGGTTAGGATACTGAGATGGCCACTCCAGAACCTTCACTTTGTTCTGTTGTAGCCAATGACAGGTCGACTTGACTTTGTGTTTTGGATCGTTGTCATGTTGGAACATTCAAGTACATCCCATGCACAGCTTCTGGGCTGATGATTGCAAATCATCAGCCTCCAGTACTTGCTGATAACATGCTGCAATCATCTTTCCTTCAACTTTGAACAAGTTTCCTGTGCCTTTGTAGCTCACACATCCCCAAAACATCAGCGATCCACCTCCGTGCTTTACAGTAGTAATGGTGTTCCTTTCATCATTGGCCTTGTTGACCTCTCTCCAAATGTAAAGTTTATGGTTGAGGCCAAAAAGTTCAATTTTGGTCTCATCACTGCAAATTGCCTTGTTCCAGAAGTTTTCAGGCTTGTCTCTGTGCTGTTTTGTGTAATGTAGGTGAGATACTTTGTGGCATTTGCGCAGTAATGTCTTTCTTCTAGTGACTCGACCATGCAGCCTATTTTTCTTCAAGTGCCTCCTTATTTTGCATCTTGAAACAGCTACACTGCTAGTTTTCAGATAGTTTCAGCTCATGTTATTTGTCGGTTTTTCTTTGCATCCCAAACAATTTTCCTGGTAGTTGTGGGCAAAATTTTTGTTGGTCTACCTGACTGTGATCAAACTTTGAACCCTGGTGACTGGCATTATCAATTCCTTGGATATCTTTTGGTATCCCTTTTGTGTTTCATACAGTTAAACTACCTTTTACCTTAGATCTGTTGACAATTTGTTTGCTTTACCCATGACTCACAATCCAGAAACATCAGTGGCTGGATGAAAGATGCAGGAGTCTCTCTGGATACGAGAAACTCACTCAGCTTTCATGCACACACACTGATTACGAGTAGAGTTGAGCGAAATGGGTCGGTCAAATTCAAAAGTCGGCGACTTTCGCTGAAGTCGGGTTTCATGAAACAAAACCCGAACATAGTGTGAGGTCGGCCACGAGGTTGGCGACCCGAGCGCCAAAGTTGCGTTTCAAATGATGCTTCCAGCGCCCTTTTTCAGCCAATGATGGAGGACGCACACTGTGGGCAATGCGATGACATAGGCATCGGTCACCACCATCTTTGAGAAGGGCATGCAAGTGATTGGCTGGCTTTGTGTGGCGTCACAGGGGCTATAAAAGGGCGTGCACACCAACCGCCATCTTACTTCTGCTGATCTTAGCATTAGGGAGAGGTTGCTGCTGCTGATTCAGAATAAGGGAGAGCATTAGGCAGGGAAGAAGAACCAAAAAACTGCTTCTGCTGTTAGCGATTTCCACTGTACAACACAAAAGTTTGTGTGCAGTGACAGGGGAGGCTATATTTTTGTGCATCAGCTCTGTTGGTTATTAGGCTGCCTTATAAGGCTCCCTGATAGCTGCATTTCTGTTTGCACACTGCTGTGCAAACTGCTTTTTTAAAAGAAAAAATACTTTTCTTCCACTTTTCTGCACTGTTACCAAGCGTTCATTTTTCCACCCTTTTGTGTGCACCCTTTTTATTAGGCTGCCCGCTTCCATACTTGGACTGAGAGCATCATTGTCAGCCTCCTAAAATCTCTAGTGAGATCCAAATTCTCACCAATACTATATACACCCTCCACCTTGTCATACACCATCCAATTTCAGCCTGTTACATTGAGGTGTAATCTCTACTGGGCCTGAGACAATAGTTCAGTGTCCTAAAATCTCTAGTGAGATTCAAATTCTCACCAATACTATATACACCCTCCACCTTGTCATACACCATCCTATTTCAGCCTGTTACATTGAGGTGTAATCTCTACTGGGCCTGAGACAATAGTTCAGCATCCTCAAATCTCTAGTGAGATTCAAATTCTCACCAATACTACATACACCCTCCACCTTGTCATTGTGATGGTTTGAACAGGGTTCTTGCCCTGCACTCACAGGGTTAAGTGTTCGTGGCCTCTTTCTGGATCTGGGAGGGGTATTTATACTCACTCTTTACCAGGGTTCTCTGTCAGCTATACTGTTGTTCTGGTGTGTCTGACCCCTGGTGTGCGTGTATACTGCATTGCTTGATTGCCTACCGTGTATGACCTGGTCTGTCCGCTCACTCTGTACTCCATCTCTCGCTTTGATACTATTGTCTTCTCTGGTTCTGATCTCCTGGCTTGGCTATCGTTACTCCGTTACAGTTTGTCCCTATTGTACCGTCTAATGCCCGTTCTGGTTTTCTGACCTATTGCTACGTCCTGACTATCCATTCTGTCTTAACCTTTGGTACTGTATTGCTATCTTGTGCTTTGACCCTGGCTTCATCTGGTTTCTGTCTCTGTCTATGCCCCTTGGTAACATTGTCCTGTAGTTACCTTTCTAGAAGTTTCCCTGCAGCTCCTCGATCTGTGGAACTTAGGCCACGCCCCCAGCAGTCATGTGCTTCAGGTCCTGATACTCTGAAGCACACATCGTCACTGCTGCTGCCCTGCTCCACAGGTATCTTTGAGCACTGTCTTTGTACTCAGGACACCCGCACTGGCTCAGTGAGCAAGTGCAGTGCGGGGCTCCTGACAGTCATACACCATCCAATTTCAGCCTGTTACATTGAGGTGTAATCTCTACTGAGCCTGAAACAATAGTTCAGCATCCTCAAATCACTAGTGAGATTCAAATTCTCACCAATACTACATACACCCTCCACTTTATCATACACCATCCAATTTCAGCCTGTTACATTGAGGTGTAATCTCTACTGAGCCTGAGACAATAGTTCAGCGTCCTCAAATCTCTAGTGAGATTCAAATTCTCACCAATACTACATACACCCTCCACCTTGTCATACACCATCCTATTTCAGCCTGTTACATTGAGGTGTAATCTCTACTGGGCCTGAGATAATAGTTCAGCGTCCTCAAATCTCTAGTGAGATTCAAATTCTCAACAATACTATATACACCCTCCACCTTATCATACACCATCCAATTTCAGCGTGTCACATTGAGGTGTAATCTCTACTGGGCCTGAGACAATAGTTCAGCGTCCTCAAATCTCTAGTGAGATTCAAATTCTCACCAATACTACATACACCCTCCACCTTGTCATACACCATCCAATTTCAGCCTGTTACATTGAGGTGTAATCTCTACTGAGCCTGAAACAATAGTTCAGCGTCCTCAAATCTCTAGTGAGATTCAAATTCTCAACAATACTATATACACCCTCCACCTTATCATACACCATCCAATTTCAGCCTGTTACATTGAGGTGTAATCTCTACTGGGCCTGAGATAATAGTTCAGCGTCCTCAAATCTCTAGTGAGATTCAAATTCTCGCAAATACAACATACACCCTCCACCTTGTCATACACCATCCAATTTCAGCCTGTTACATTGAGGTGTAATCTCTACTGGGCCTGAGACAATAGTTCAGCGTCCTCAAATCTCTAGTGAGATTCAAATTCTCACCAATAGTAGTATTTTGGGTACATTTTCACAAAAATGAAGAAGTATGGTGGAAGACGCCATGGAACTGGGCAGGGGTTGCCAGCTAGTCCCGATGGTGGTGGTGGTGTTGCATCTGTTGGTAGTGGCAAAAGCACAATAGTACCTAAGGCAAGAGGTGTTGATCATGCGCCATTGTCTGGCTCCACAAGTCCTCGAAAGCTCTCTTTTCTGGGAGTAGGTAAACCAATTTTAAAGCCGGAGCTTTAGGAACAAGTTTTGGCTTACATTGCTGACACAGCCTCCAGCTCTCTCGCCTCCTCTTCTGAAGTTTGAAAAAATAAAAGCACTGAGTCGTCAGTGGAGGCTCCTGGTCAGGAACAACACCTTTCCTTGTGTCCTTCACCCGTACCAAAAGTGAAGGATGTGGCAGGCCACACTACTGATTACTCCCTGAAGATCTTTTCGCATACCATGCCTGGGTTAGCAAGTCAAATAGTGAATTCCCAAGTCCAAGATGAATCTGACATGGAGTGCACTGATGCACAGCCACTGCTAGATTTTTCTGCTGGTACATTCACTCAGAGCACTACATTGTCCTCGCAGTGTACTGAGGCAGAATCAGACCCTGATGAAACTCAGGTGCCCCTTCCCGCATACTATACCACCTTACACGGTGACACAGAGTAAGGTGCACATGAAATTGAAGAGGAGGTGATGGATGACCCAGTTGTTGACCCAGATTGGCATCCATTGGGGGAAGAGGGTGCCGCTGCCAATAGCTCAGAAGAGGAGGAGGAGGATCCGCAGCAGGCAACAACATCGCAACAGCTGTTATCTGGCATGACCTTAGCAGTCCAAAAACGTGTTACAAAAAAACAAAAGAGTTGCAGGACAGCTTGGCCAGACGGTCAAATTAGCACAGCGTGCAAGGTCGCAAAATGTCTTCCATAGTAGGAAGAGTGCAGTGTGGCACTTTTTTGAACAAAATCCTAGTGATCAGGCAAAAGTTATCTGTAAGAAGTGCGCAAAGACCTTTAGCCGAGGGAAAAATCTGAGAAATTTGAATACCAGTTGCATGCACTTGCAAGCGTGGACGGACTACCAAACCTCACGTACCACATGCACACCTGCTCTGAATGAAGTTAGTCAGCAATGCTACATCGCTTCCCCCACTGTAAGCCCACTGGTTAGCACACCACCACCAGCAAATGTCGAGGTGTCGTCGCAAGGGCAAAGCAGTCATGGAATCACAATGTTATTGCTACGAAAGACTGAATCTAGGCCATCAGCAACACCACCAACACCATCACCAACCCTCTCTCAGTCTGCCATGTCCACCGCTAGTTCCACCATATGCAGCTCTCAAGTCCAGCTCACCCTACCAGAGACTCTGAGTAGGACAAGAAAGTACTCATCCTCTCATCCGCGTACACTGGCTTTGAACGCCCACATTGCCAAACTAATCTCATTAGAGATGATGCCCTATCGGTTGATGGAAAGCAAAGCTTTCCGCGAGCTCATGGCCTACGCAGTACCACGCTATGACCTACCCAGTCAGCACTTCTTTTCGCGAAAAGCCATCCCAGCCCTCCACCTGCATGTGAAAGACCGCATTGTCCATGCACTCAAGCAATCAGTGAGTGGAAAGGTGCACCTCACAACAGATGCATGGTCCAGTAGGCATGGCCAAGGCCATTACGTGTCCATCACTGCGCACTGGGTTAATGTGGTGTATGCAGGGTCCACAGGGGACAGCGGCGGTGGGACAGTGCTGCCTAGCCCACGGTATAGGAAACAGTTGGCTGTAGGCGTTCGACCCTCCTCCTCCTCCTGAAGCGAAAGCTTGTCCACAGAGCGCAGTCGCACGAGCACTCCATCCGCAGCTGCCAGTGTTGCACACGAGGTGTCCCACTATTGAACAGTTAGTGGTAAGCGTCAGCAGGCTGTGTTGAAGATGATGTGTATGGGCGACAACAGACACACTGCAGAGGTACTGGCAGACTACTTGCAGCGACAAACTGAGTCATGGCTGGGCAGTCTACATCTTGAGGCAGGCAAGGTAGTTAGTGATAATGGCCGGAATTTTGTGGCAGCCATAGCCCTTTCAAAACTCAGACACATACCTTGCCTGGCTCACACCTTGAACCTGGTGGTGCAGTGCTTCCTCAATAATTATCTGGAGTTAACACCCCTGCTCCATAAGGTGCGAAGACTGTGCTCGCTCATCCGCCGGTCACCCATACACTCCAGTCGTATGCAGAAGCTGCAGCGATTGCTCCACCTTCCCAAGCACCGCCTAATTTTCGACATTGCAACAAGGTGGAACTCCACCCTGCACATGGTTCAGAGGCTGTGCGAACAGAGGTAGGCTGTAATTCATTTGTGGGAGGATACACGGGCAGGCAGTTTGCAGGCAGACATGGAGTTGTCTGGTGTGCAGTGGTCGAAGCTGAAAGACCTCTGTAAAGTCCTTCAGTGTTTTGAGGAATGCACACGGCTGGTAAGCGCAGATGACGCCATCATAAGCATGAGTATCCCACTTATGCGTCTGCTTATGCAAACTTTGACGCACATAAAGGAGCAGGCGTCTGCAGCCGAGGAGGAACAGGAGGAGGGAAGCCTTGATGACAGTCAGCCATTGTCTGCTCAGGGAAGTCTCGTGGGCGAGGTGGAGGAAGAAGAGGAAGAGGAGGAGGAGGAGGATGATCGGGATTATTATTTTGGGGAGGAGGATGCTTCTCAGGGGGCAAGAAAAAATGTTGGCGTGGCAAGGTCAGGTACAGGGTTTGTGCGTGACTGGAGGGATGTTGATTTGCCAGAAAGTGCTCCTCCACCCAGCACTCGCAGTGCATCATTGACACCTGGAACATTGGCCCACATGTGTGATTATGCCTTGCAGATCCTAAAAAGAGACCCCCCATTGCCAAAATGATGAATGATGATGACTACTGGTTGGCCAGCATCCTGGATCCACGCTATAAAGGCAAATTCCAAAACATCATGCCACAGGAGAACCTAGCGCTAATATTGGCTAAGAACAAGCAACTCTGGTAAACCGTTTGTTTGAGGCATTCCCAGCACACAGCGGCGGTGATGTTTTTCCAATGAGCCATAGGGGGCAACATGGAAGAGGTGTTCGTGGTGCAGACAGCCGAAGTGGCGTTGGACACATGGGTTTCATGACCATGCTGTGGACTGATTTTTCAAGTACCGCTCACACGACTGGTAATACTTCATCGATCGAAAGTGACAGGAGACAGCAGTTGTCAACTATGGTAACAAACTACTGATCCTCCCATATCGATGTTCTCCCTCACCGGTCATTCCCCTTTGACTATTGGGCCAGTAAACTTGACACCTGGCCTGAATTGGCACAATATGCCTTACAGGAGCTCACTGCCCTGCTGCTGTGTTATCTGAACGAGTCCAGTGCTGCTGGATCAATCCTGACAGAAAAAAGGACCCGTCTGTCGACCCAAAATGTTGATGGTCTAACCTTCATTAAAATGAACCATGCATGGGTTTCAAAGGATTTTGCCCCACCCTCCCCTGCTGACACGTAGGATGCCAGAAAAATGGTTTGCTTTTGTCCTCCTCTTCCGCGGACTTCTCCAATTACTCCATTTGCAGCTGCTGAATGTCCAACATCAACATATGCCATTTTTTCCACCTCCCTATCTGGGCTGCCTCCCCCCACAGGGCCAGGGTCACCACCTGGCGCACGCACCCGTGCGAGTGCTGTTGCCCTGGACAGGTGGGTGGGCACACTCTTTGGCAACAGCACTGGCACAAGGTCCCTCATAGTAGAATCAAGTGTCTCTGACGGTGGGGGTGCACACCTGCTGTCAGACACACCGGCATACTATGAGGGGCCCTGTGCCTGTACCGCCGCCCACGAGTGGGCCCCCCTTGCTTGCTCAGGGCACCAGCACTTGCAATACTTACCTCTCCCTGCTCCACCACTGTGTAGTCTGGCCTGTTAAATACTTCACTGGCACTGCCAATAAAAATTGGGTGAAATGATAGATGATGGTTAAGACGTAGCTATGCCCTGTCCTGCTGGGCTCTATCTTCAGATGATCAAAGGCTTCTATTTGTTATGGACGTCAACTCACAATGAGATGCAGTGGTGGTTTATCATCAGCTTTCACGGTTTTCCGACTCACAGACGTGTGACATTCCTGCCCACATTTTTAAATGTGTCCTCTCATGCCAATCCAATAGAATCGCCTACGGCCTGTGGCTTGTGTCTTTTGCACTCCAAAGTTACCTGACAGATCATGATAGGCAGTGAGGACAATGTCTACACCTGTCCCTGTGATCACAATTTGATGTAGATGAGTAACGGTGATGGGTTCCACGGTACTGCGATACAGCAAACCTTTCTTCACAAGAACTGTTTTCGCTGTCTCTACAGACAAAGTAATTGAGGGTCAGCATCGCCTCTGAGAATTCTCCCGGGAGATTTTACCGTGATTAGTAATTCTAAAATTTCTGCAATCATTCAACTTTCCGTCTGTACTTGTATCCATCTCGTTTCCTCTTGCGGAGAGTCTGGACTGTCTTACTGAGACTGAAATATATATGAAGATTGAAAAATACCCCAACAGTGTATACTCGTGTACGCTTCGAATACATAACCTTTTTTCTACTTTTTATATTCTTGTCTAATCCATACTGAGGCTGTGAGTGTCTTTGTCGGACTCTGGAAATATGCAGGCAGATTTTTAATGTTTAAACTGTGCTATATATACCTGCTATCCAGTGATACTGTACCCTTTCTCAACTTTCTACAATCACGTCGAATCCATACTGGGCCTGAGACCCTCTGATTCTGCCTCCTGGTATATAGACATTGGTTTTTCATGTGTAAACTATGCTACATATATACCTGTTATCGGGTGATACTGTACCCTTTCTCAACTTTCTACAATCTTGTCCAATCCATACTGGGCCTGAGAACGTCTGAGTCTGCCTCCTGATTAAAGATGAGCGGTGTTCGAGTTGACCTGTTCGCCAAGCTAAAATTCCAGCTGTTTTGGGCGGTGTTCGAGCCGTTCGTCGAACTCGAACACTTTGCTTAAAATTCAGCTGTTCGAGGTTCCGTTCGAGAACGGTTCATTCACCAAAAGCGTAACATCATTTTCACATCAATAATGGCTTTCAATGTTAATAGACTGTTTCATGGCATAGTAGCGATGTGTGGTAGCAAGCAGTGTAGTACACCTGTCAAGGAGCTACACCGTGTGTGTTTCTAATCATTTTTTACCGCATCTTGTCCAGAAAATCCTTTTGGGCCTTGTAGCACTGTCTGCTTACTCAGCAGAGGAGCCCACCAGTGAACCAAGCTATGCCGCCTGTTTATGTAAGAACTGCATGCTACTCAGCTTAGGAGCCCAGCTGTTAAGCAAACTACAGCACCTGTGGTTTGGACACTTAATTTTTTCATTTTTTCTGGAATGCCGGTTAGGCCTAATTCCGGAAGTCCGGTTGACCTGCACTTACTGGGAAATCCTCGTTCGCGGGGAAGAATTGTAATCCCAGATCCCCATCACTAATGGGGTTCAGCAGGTTATCTGCACCTGTAAGCGACACACGCTGGACCTTTCAGTGTAGCGCGCATGCAGCCCCGGACATGTAAGGGCATGGCAGACCTGTTATTGATCGATCTCGCGTGCCAGAGCCTCGCGTGTCCCTCTAGTAAGCTTGACGCGTACCGCGGGGGCATGCCGGAGTCTCATTCGTTAACGGAATTAAGCTGACAAATCGCTAGCACAACTAAAAATGGACATCCACCACCACCCACAGAATCAACAAAGCTTGCAATCTGTCAATCTTTTCTGTAGCTGTCATGGTTGAGGTTTCCCGGGTGGAGTCGAATTAAGCCGCAGGCTCCACTCCTGGTGGTGCCCTTCTGGACATTCCTTTAAGGTTCAGCTTTGCAACCATACTGCCCCCGGAAGCCAAACACTTTGCCTCCATAATAAAAGAAGAAATGATCCAGCTGAGTGCTCTGGTGATTTATTGAGTGCTGTTCAGACAACAGAACGTTGTTAACGCGTTTCTGGCTAGACGCCCTTAATCATATGGTTACGATTAAGGGCGTCTAGCCAGAAACGCGTTAACAACGTTCTGTGGTCTGAACAACACTCAATAATTCACCAGAGCACTCAGCTGGATCATTTCTTCTTTTATTATTGCTGTGCGGCCAGGGCAGGGCCGGATCCGAGTCTGAGGTGCGGTGAGGTCAGACGTGGGTGAGCTGGACTCTCAAACAACTTTGCCTCCATGGACGCTGTTCGGAGGTTCGTGGGATTAACGCCACCCGATCAGCAGTTGTACTAATTTATGGTGGGAAGTTCGACGGTATATGATCATCTTCGATTTCAGATTTTTACTGTTTTTTCGGATTTTACATTTTTATTCCAGCCTTTCTTGACTTTATAAGGGCATGACATGCCTATATCTGTGTCTCCTCCTCCTCCTTTTACTCCTCCACCCCTTTTCTATATGTAGTTGCCGTTTTCCTTATGTTATTTTTGTATTCTGAGCATTTTGTCTGCTTTGGGACACCTTTTTAGGTGTTTTGTAATTGTTTTCTATGTGTTTGTATGTGTTTGTGTTTGCCTGCCATTGTTTTCAATGGTGTTCGACATTGTTCGTCGAACGTTCGATAAACATTTGATGAACTTGCCTCGTGTTCGACGAACCAAAACGAACTGGAACACTAGCGGGGTTGGCTCAACACTACTCCTGAATATATAGATGTACATTTTTAATTTTTAAACTATGCTATATATACCTGGTATCAGTTGATACTGTACCCTTTCTGCCAGGAAGTCCTCCTCCACCCACCACTCTAAGTGTATCATTGACACCTGGAACATTGTCCCACATGTGTGATTATTTCTTGTGGATCATCTTGTTATATTGTGGTGTGATCCATCCTGAGCGTGTGACAGTCTGTGGGTTACTCCTGCAATTTAGATGTACATTTAAAAATTACCCCAACACTAGTGTATACAGCTCTACGCTTGTGATACATTACCCATTTACTGCTTTCTATATTCTGGTCTACTCCAAACTGACCAATTGAGAGTTATTTTCTGACTGTGAAAATAAATACTGAGATTGACAACAATGACTCCTACACTGTGTACAGCTGTACTCTTCAGATCTATTACCGTTTTATGGCTCTATATATTGTGTTGTAATCCATACTGAGCCTGAGAGGGTCTGTGTCTGCCTCCTGAAATATCTACGGAGATTTAGAATGTTTAAACTATACTATATATACCTGCTATCTGATGATACTGTACACTTTTTCTACTTTTTATATTCTTGTCTAATCCATACTGAGCCTGTGAGCATCTCTGTGTGATTGATGATATATATAGGGAGATTGACAATCATCCTTTGACTGTATAGAGCTGTACGTTTCTGATACAGTACCATATATCTGATGTTATTTTGGGTTCATGTTCTGCAACATTTTGAAGTTTAGTGGAAGAGGCCACGGACGTGGGCGTGGGGGGGCCAGCTGGTGCTGATGGTGGTGGTGCATCTGCTGGTAGTGGCAAAAGCACAATAGCAGCTAAGGCAGGAGGTGTTGAGCCTGCGTCATGGTCTGGCTCCGGAACGCCTGGAAGGCTACCTGTTATGAATGGGTCACCGTAGAGGAAAAAACCAAAACAACCTAAGCCCCAGACAAACCAGAGAGGTTGGTAACTATGCAGATTGCAGATCCCTGATCCTAACCACACAACTAGCAGCAGCCGTGGAGCGTACCTACGATGATCCTAGACGCCTCGTCACGGCCGGAGGTCTAAATAAGTCTAAAGCAAGAAAAGGGGAAAATTAATTGCCCCAGAGCAGACCCCAAAGGAATAGACAGCCCCCACACATGTATTGATGATGAAACAAGATGAAAACACAAACATAGGCAGGAAAATAGGCTGAGCAAACGATGGGGCCCAAACTAACTAGAAAGGATAGGAAAGGAAAGACACTGTCTGCAATCTGCCAAAAACCCTACAAAATAATGTCCAACACTTCTGATAGCAAAATTTACCCTGAAGTCACTAGACTTCTCCCACTATATCAGCACTCTGAAATATTCCGAGGCAGAGCAAAAAAGAGGCCAATCTAATAAGGGACAAAATGCAAATTGGCAAATACAGATAAGTAAGAGTGGAAATTCAGCACACAAAAAACTGAATAGACCAACAAAATCAAGTGTGAACATTAGCAGAAAAACTTAGCTTGAGCTGACTGGAACAGAGCTGAGGACCAAGACTTGACAAGCCAGACGGAATCACAAGCACCAGAATAGGGCGTCGGCTGTCTTAAATCTAGTCTGAGATTCCTGAGGTCCAATCGTCATCCTCCTTATCAGGTGGCAGATCTCCACTGATTAAATCAGCCTCACTACCTCCTGTTACCACCAGAGGGAGCCTGGAAGGAGAACTCACAACTGGTGCCATTGTGACTTACCCGTACCCAGGCGTGCCACCTGGCACGTGCTATGCTATGGACCTTGGCGTGCCCACGCACGCACCCTGCACGTTTTGTTTTTACATTTGCACTGAATGTATCCTGAAGTTCTCAATGAAGATATCTTGCACTTACCTCTTGTCTTGTCTGGTTTCCTGCTTGTCCCTGGTCGTCAGTCACTCACATAGTGTCCCCTGAGCCGGCCATCTGGTCCCAGCAGTCGTGGTGGCTCACCCCCTTGGTCTTGCCCCTGACACTCCCTGTATAGGGGGTGGATTCTCACAAGGTCAGCTTGCCCTTGGTGGGTGGGTGCCACGACCCAGAGGGTCCACTCAAAAAATGGGCTCAGCAGGAGCTGAGTCCGTCACACCGATCAAATCAGCCTCACCACCTCCCGTCACCACCAGTGGGGGTCTGGAAGGGAAACTCACAACTGGTGAACCAAAGAATGAGCTCACAACAGTACCCCCCCTTGATGAGGGGTCACCGAACCCTCATCCATGCCACCAGGCCGATCAGGATGGGCCCGGTGAAAAGCACGAACCAATCTACTGGCATCAAAATCAGAGGCAGAGACCCAAAAATTATCCTCCTGGCCATAACCCTTCCATTTGACCAAATACTGGAGTCTCCGTCTAACCAAACGAGAATCCAATATTTTCTCTACCTCATATTCCACATTACCTTCAACCAACACAGGGTCAGGAGGTGCTGACAAAGGAACCACTGGCTCAACAAACCTCTTCAACAGAGATTTGTGAAATATGTTATGGATCTTGAACGTAACTGGAAGAGCCAATCGAAAAGAAACAGGATTAAGAATCTCCAAAATCTTATAAGGTCCAATAAATCTTGGCTTAAATTTTGGAGATGCAACCTTCATAGGAATATTCTTAGACGACAACCAAACCATATCACCCACTTTAAACCAGGGACCAATGGTCCTATGCCGGTTGGGAAATCGCTGGGCCTTTTCCTGAGAGAGTGACAACTTATCCACCACTTGGTCCCATATCTGCTGCATTCTCTCAACCACAGTGTCCACACCTGGGCAGGACGAAGATTCCACTTGCCCTGAAGAGAATCGAGGATGAAACCCTTAATTACAGAAAAAGGGTGACATCAAAGTGGCAGAACTAGCTCTATCGTTCAGCACGGATTCGGCCAAGGGCCAAAATGAGACCCAATCATCCTGATCAACAGATATAAAACATCTTAAATAAGACTCCAAGGTCTGGTTTGTTCTCTCAGTCTGTCCATTGGTCTGGGGATGAAACGCGGAGGAGAAGGATAACTGAATTCCCAGATTGGAACAAAAGGCTTTCCAGAATCTGGAAACAAACTGGACTCCTCTGTCGGACACAATGTTCTCAGGAATCCCATGTAACCGAACCACCTGTTGTAAAAACAAGGGTACCAACTCAGCGGAAGATGGCAACTTTGGGAGTGGTACAAGATGGACCATCTTCGAAAATCTATCACAAATCACCCAGATAACAGTCATTCTCTGAGAGACAGGAAGATCAGAAATAAAATCCATTGAGATATGGGTCCATGGCCTCTTGGGCACCGGCAGGGGCATCAGCAACCCACTAGAACGAGAACAGGGTTTAGACCGAGAACAAGTCCCACAGGACTGTACAAAATTCCTGACATCACGAGATAAGGCGGGCCACCAAAAAGACCGACTCACCAAATCTCTGGTACCAAAAATACCTGGATGACCAGCCAATGCGGAGCAATGAATTTCAGACATCACTCTCTTTCTCCACTGGTCAGGAACATACAATTTACCCATAGGGCAACGCTCAGGTTTCTCCTCCTGAAATTCCTCCAGGGCGCATCTCAAATGGGGTGAAATGGCAGAAAGAACTACCCCCTCACCTAGGATGGTAGTAGGCTCGGTCACATTAAGAGAATTGGCAAAGAAACTCCTAGAAAGGGCATCCGCCTTAACATTTTTAGTGCCCGGAAGAAAAGAGACCACAAAATTAAAACGCATGAAAAACAAGGCCCATCTAGCCTGTCTAGGATTCAAGCGTTTGGCCAACTCCAGATAAATCAAATTCTTGTGATCGGTGAGGACCACAACTTGA
The DNA here is from genome assembly GCF_039654945.1 of Dendrobates tinctorius. NCBI lineage: Eukaryota > Metazoa > Chordata > Amphibia > Anura > Dendrobatidae > Dendrobates > Dendrobates tinctorius. Next base: position 20,813,853 of record NW_027361779.1, on the reverse strand, counting down.
TGTCTAGCTACCTCCAACCAATGTCTCCACTCTTGAAATGCCCATTTCATGGCCAACAATTCCTGATTCCCCACATCATAGTTGCGTTCAGATGGGGAGAACTTCCGAGAAAAGAAGGCACAGGGATTCATCTTAGAAGTCACAGGGTCTTTTTGGGACAAAACAGCTCCTGCACCAATCTCAGAAGCATCTACCTCCACCTCAAATGGAAGTGAGATATCAGGTTGCCGTAAAACTGAAGCTGAAGTAAATCTTCGCTTAGGCTGGTTTCACACTTGTGTTTTTTTGCGCTGTTTTTTAGCACAAAATAATGCATGCGGTTTTTCCCTATACTTTAACATGGGTGCGCATAGGTGCGCATACACATGCGTTTGTATGCTCATGCGTTTTTTTGTAGTGTACGCTCTGGCGCACAAAATGCATCTTGTTGCATTTTTTGTGTGTCCGACTAGCTCCAAATGCGTTTTTTACAGCAAAACACCCAATATAGTATGCGCAAAAAAAGCATGCGTTTTTTTAAAAAAACGCACACAAAGGCATGATGCATTTTTTTCATGTGTTTGTGTGCGCAAAAAACGCGCAGCAAAAAAACGCAAGTGTGAAAGTAGCCTTAAGCTCCTGAAATGCTGAGACAGCCTCAGGAGACCAATTCAGCACATCAGCGTCCTTCTTGGTCAGATCAGTCAGTGGTTTGACAATACCAGAAAAATTACCTATAAATTTACGATAGAAATTAGCAAAACCCAAAAACTTCTGGAGGACCTTCAAAAATGTAGGCTGAACCCAATCATAAATGGCCTGTACCTTGGCCGGGTCCATTTCAATAGTCGACAGAGACAAGACAAATCCCAAAAATGAAATCCTCTGTACACCAAAGAGGCATTGCGATCCCTTAACAAACGGGGAATTCTCCCTCAAAATCCGGAACACAGTCCGGACGTGTTCCACATGAGAATCCCAATCAATAGAAAAGATCAAAATATCATCCAGATAGATGATCAAAAACTTATCCACAAAGTCACGGAAAATATCATTCATAAAGGACTCGAAGACAGAAGGGGCGTTAGCGAGCCCAAAAGGCATCACCAGATACTCAAAATGTCCCTCCGGAGTATTAAACGCCGTCTTCGATTCATCCCCGTGCTTGATGCGAATAAGATTATACGCCCCCCTGAGGTCAAGCTCAGTAAACCAGCAGGCACTCTTAACTTTGGAGAATAAATCAGACATCAGAGGTAACGGGTACTGATATTTAACCGTCATCTTGTTAAGGGACCGATAATCAATACACGGTCTTAATGAACCATCTTTCTTGGCCACACAAAAAACCCAGCACCTAAAGGTGACGAGGATGGTCTAATATGACCCTTCTCTAACGACTCCTTAATATAGGATTGCATAGCATCATGTTCGGGTACTGATAAGTTGAAAAGCCGACCCTTGGGAAGTTTACACCCAGGCATCAACTCATTTGCACAGTCATAACTCCTATGAGGAGGCAAAGATGCAGACTTACTCTCACTAAGTACATCAGAAAAATCGGCCAGATAATCAGGAATATCATGAGACTGAGGAGAGGTGGAGAAAACAGGAGTGCCCCTACGAACACACTGACAACCCCAACTCACCACAGTCCCAGATTTCCAATCCAAAACTGGATTATGAGTTTGCAACCAGGGAAAACCCAGAACAATAGTATCATGCAAATTATGCAACACCAAAAATTTACAATTTTCTTGGTGGTCTGGGGCAACTCGCATTATCACCTGGGTCCAAAACTGAGGTTTATTCTCCGCCAAAGGAGTAGCATCAATACCTCTCAAAGGAATAGGCATCCACAGAGGCGTCATAGAAAAACCACAACGTTTAGCAAAGTCCAAATCCATCAAATTCAACGCTGCTCCTGAATCCACAAAAGCCTTCGTGTAAAACGTGGATAAGGAGCAGATCAGAGTAATTGCCAAAAGGAACTTAGTTTGTACACTGCCCACAGCAAATGTGTGTGCAAAACGTTTCTCTCGTTTAGGGCAGACAGAAATAGATTGAGAGGCGCCTCCACAGAAAAAACACAGCTTATTATGCCTTCTAAACTCCTGACGTTGCGCCCTAGACAAAACCCTATCACATTGCATAAGTTCAGACGTTTGATCAAAAGGTGGCAGCTCCTCCCGTGTAGTTTTACGTTCACGTAAACGCCGATCAACTTGAATGGCCAATGACATAGAATCATCCAGACCAGAGGGAACAGGAAATCCCACCATAACATCTTTTATGGTCTCTGATAAACCCTTCTGAAAGAGAGCTGCCAATGCACTATCATTCCATGTAGTAAGGACCGCCCACTTTTGGATTTTTTGACAGTATAACTTTGCAGAATCCTGACCCTGGTTTAATGCCAACAGGATTCTCTCAGCTTGATCAACAGCATTAGGTTCATCATACAACAACCCCAAGGCTTGAAAAAATGCATCCACATTAGTCAGAATAGGATTTTCAGGTGTCAGAGAAAAGCCCAATCCTGGGGATCGCCACGCAGCAAGGAGATGACAATTTTAACCTGCTGCACAGAGCTCCCCGATGAGTTAGGCTTCAAGGCAAGAAATGATTTACAATTATTCTTAAAATTCAGAAATTTAGACCGATCCCCAGAAAACACATCATGAGTAGGGATCTTAGGTTCAGCAGCATGTGACTGAATGAGGTAGGTGAAAATTCCCTGCACTTCAGCAGAAAGTTGCTCCACATGATCAGACTATTGCTTAATCTCCATTAGGAAAAAAAAATCCTCCTACAGCCCCAGAAAAAAAAGAGGAAAAAATACATTAAAAAAAAAAATTCTGACACTTTTTTTTCTTCTTTTTTAACAACTTTTCCCTGCTTTTGAGTACCCTAGAATCTGAGGTATGGCTGGGGATTCTGTTATGAATGGGTCACCGTGGAGGAAAAAACCTAAACAACCTAAGCCCCAGACAAACCAGAGAGTTTGGTAACTATGCAGATTGCAGATCCCTGATCCTTACCACACAACTAGCAGCAGCCATGGAGCATACCTACGATGATCCTAGACGCCTCGTCACGGCCAGAGGACTAAATCAGTCTAAAGCAAGAAAAGGGGAAAACTAACTGCCCCAGAGCAGACCCCAAAGGAATAGACAGCCCCCACACATGTATTGACGGTGAAACAAGATGAAAACACAAACATAGGCAGGAAAATAGGCTGAGCAAACGATGGGGCCCAAACTAACTAGAAAGGATAGGAAAGGAAAAACACTGTTTACAATCTGCCAAAAACCCTACAAAAATAATGTCCAACACTTCTGATAGCAAAATTTACCCTGAAGTCACTAGACTTCTCCCACTATATCAGCACTCTGAAATTTTCTGAGGCAGAGCAAAAAAGAGGCCAATCTAATAAGGGACAAAATGCAAATTGGCAAATACAGATAAGTAAAAGTGGAAATTCAGCACAGCCCCAGCCGGGGCTGGCTGACCACACAAAAAACTGAATAGACCAACAAAATCAAGTGTGAACATTAGCAGAAAAACTTAGCTTGAGCTGACTGGAACAGAGCTGAGGACCAAGACTTGACAAGCCAGAAGGAATCACCAGCATCAGAATAGGGCGTCGACTGACTTAAATCCAGTCTGAGATTCCTGAGGTCCAATCGTCATCCTCCTTATCAGGTGGCAGATCTCCACTGATTAAATCAGCCTCACTACCTCCTGTTACCACCAGAGGGAGCCTGGAAGGAGAACTCACAACTGGTAGACCAGAAAATTAACTCACAACAGCTACCTTTTCTGGGAGTAGGTTAATCGCTTTTAAAGCCGAAGTATCAGGAACTAGTTTTGGCTTACATTGCCGAAACAGACTCCAGCAAAAATGCCCTCCTCTTCTGAAGTTTCAAAAAATGCAAGCACTGAGTCGTCAAGTACTGGCTCCTGGTCGGGAAGAACTCCTTTCCTTGTGTCCTTTACCCCCACCAAAAGTGAATGATGCAGCAGGCCACACTTCACATTTTTCCATGTAGCTCTTTCTATCATACCATGCCTGGGTTATCAAGTCAAATCGTGAATTCCCCAGTCCAAGATGAATCTGACATGGAGTGTGGGTGGCCAGCCAGGGCAGTGGGGTTAATCGGTACTCAGAGGGATGTGTCACATTGGTGGTGATGACTCGTTCCGTGAACCTGGGCGTCCATGCAAAGGGGTGAATAATGTTTATAGGTGAATGATATGTGACGCCACCTGTGGTTTCTGATCAGATTGACCCGCGCTGCAGTGTCGCTTCTCTGGGGCAGATGTTGTGGTGCAGCTAAGATGTAGAAGCCCTGCACAAGTTGGGTCGTAGTCGCAGGGCAGATGAAAGCGTTGGTAGATGGTGTGCAGTGCAGGATGTAGCAGAGCCATGCGTCAGGCGCAGAATAAAGATGACAGACAGTCGTGCAGTTCCATTACCTGTGCTTGGTAAGTGCTGACCAGAACCCAAAATACAGATGGAGAAGGAGTTGGTCAGCCTGGAAGCAAATTTGGAATTCTCTCTGCAGATAGGCAGTGTGGCCTCTGTTCTAGCGCTTATCTGAGGTACTCGCAGTACTGAGTTCACTGAAGTTCCTCCTGTTGACTCTTTTGGAACTTTCTTGTATGGCAAGCAGCCATAGCCTTTTCCTTCTGGCTCACACATGTCGCTGCTGGGGCCTCCGAGCCTTAGTTGGGAAGAGAGCATTTACAGCTGCTACTTCCTCCGGTTTCTGCTGCAGGACCGTCAGTGTCCCTACAAACTCGGAGACCTGAATCCCGACCATGCGCTCCAGCTAGGAGTGAGCCTTAACTCTGCTCATCCTCCAGCTCTCCTTATCACATCCACACACTTCCCCTTCCCTTCACAGACTGCCCTAACTTACCTCCTCCCGACCACAGAGAGCAGCTCCTCAGCAGTCAGGTTCAGAGGTCTCCCTGCCGGCCTGGAGTGGGAACTCTGTTGTGTGTTGGTTTAACTGCTAGAGAGATCCTTCGTTGCTTCCAAGCATGACATCGCACTCCCTAGGAGGAAGGTAATGCCGCTGGGTGACTGTACTCCTGGGGCGCCACAAGTGCACTGATGCCCAGCCACTGGTAGATGATTCTGCTGGTACATTGACCCAGACCACTACATTCCCCTCGCACTCTACACAGCCAGAATCTGACCCTGATGAAACTCAGGTTCCCCTTCCCGCATACTATACCACCTTACACAGTGACAAAGAGGAAGGTGCAGATGAAAGTGCAGGTTTCTTGAGCAGGTGGGGGGGCATACTTATGGGCGACAGCACTGGCACAGGGCCCCTCATAGTATGCAAAAGTGTCTCTGCCGGTGGGAGGGCCCACGGCCCACCCGCCATCAAACACACCACCGTACTATGAGGGGCCCTGTGCCAGTGCCGTCACCAACGAGTGGGCCCCCCCCAGCTTGCTCAGGATCACAGCACTTGCAAAGTTGAAACACTTACCTCTCCCTGCTCCACTGCCGTTTCGTCTTCCGCGTTTCCTGACAGTGACATTCTGGTCAGAGAGCACGATGACATCACGTCTGTGCGCCCTCTGCCTAAACAGTCCAAGTGCAGAGAGATGGAAGATGGGGACGACGAGGAGTCCAGACTAGTACAGGGATTTCCTAGCGATGAGACTTATTTAATTGTTTTCAATGTTGGGACAGCTATTTTTGGGGAGCACTATACTCTGGAGAATGATATATGAGGCCCACCATACACTGGAGCATTCCAAAGGTGGACATCAGACACTGGAGAAGCATTTCCAGGGCCCATTATGCACTGGAGCATTAGAAATGGGGCTCATTATATATGGAGCATTATTTGGGCCCATAACACAGTGGAGCTTCATCCATGGGGACCAACATATACTGTAGCATTATGTGGAGCTCATCATATACTGTTTCAAACATTATATGGGACCAATGATTCTGTATGGAGAAATATATGGGCCTCATTACTCTGTATAGCGCACTATGCGGTGGCCATAATACTGTATGGAGTAATATACTGTCCGTTTTTGGAGAATTTAAATTGTATATCAGTCATGAGATGTAAGAAGTAAAGTATTTTTCATTGTACTATACCGCTATTTCTCTGCCGTATCAGAGGATCATGAATTGTGGCATGTGTTAAAAGAGCCCAGTGACACTCTTTGGCCCAGGGCCCATGAAAATCTGGAGCCAGCCCTACCCCCCCCCCCACAACTTTAGCCAAATAACCCCCAGTTTTCAATGCCTAACTATTATAAAGTAAATTAAGGTTGACAAGCTTAAGTAATAAGAATTGATGTTTTTGGCATTAAAATGGGCACTGTAGGTGTGTTTCCTGTCCTCCTCTCCCTGCCGACCTTGGTTCCCCATTGACTTGCATTGGGTTTTGTGTTTCAGTCGGCCTTCGACTTTTCACGATAAACGGCAGATTTCGTTCGACCCGACCTTTGAGAAAGTCGGGTTTCATGAAACCGGACTCGACCCGAAAAAAGGCAAAGTCGCTCATCTCTAATTACGAGCAAACAGGTCACAGGTGATGATGTTACTTTAGTAGCCATTCAAACCCATTTGTGTTAACTTCTGTACATGTTTTCAGGCCAAAATCACCAGGGTATGTGAACTTTTGATCAGGGCCATTTGGAAGTTTTGGGTTGTCATTATGATTTAAAAAGAAAATACAAAGTAACTTAAAAGACAATAAATAGCTTCACCCAACCACTAACCATGAGTGTAGAAAAAGGTTTGGTGTTATTCATATTCTCAGAAAAAAGTCCAAGAAAGAAAAAATTCTGCCGTGGTATGTACACTTTTGAGCACAACTGTATCTGCAACTACACAAACAAACTGTTCCACAGCTACTGGTTCTAGATCTTTTTTGACATAATAAGCCATCTCACTTGCAATAATAAACAGTTTTAAAACAGTTTCCCAACCCCAGACTAACACATATCCCTGAGCATGACATTCACTAATTTCCTAAAGGGATTTATCAGGTTTTTAATATTGACGTCCTATGTTTAGGAAAGTCCAACCATAACAGATAAATATTGGTCTGACCCCCAACAACACAATTGATTAGCTGTTTTAAGCAGACACTGTGCTTTGACATGGGCTGTCGCCACTTTCCCTTCAAACAGCTGATCAGTGTGGATGCCAGGAGTGAAATCCCAAGTGACCTAATATTGATCACTATCTTATGAATCAATTATGAAATCCTGGAAGCCCTTTAATATGGGTTTGTCATATTTCAAAGAACAAACTGTAAATGATGTGAGCTTCATATGTTATTAAAAAAAGGAAAAAGATTACTCAAGGGCTAAAATCCCTCATACACTTTAGAAAACACTATTTAAAAACAATGGAAAAGAGCTTTATAGTGTATACAACTGTACAGTGAGGGTAGAGGAAAAAGTTCCCTTCATCCCCAATGTATCACCTCTCACCTTAATAGGTTATGTCTAAAGCACAACATTTATAATAATGTTGATTTGTCGCGACAATTGGGTCATTGTGACCTTGAAGCATGTAGACCATTAAATAAACAACTTATGTGCAGTTGGAGAATATCGGCGCCTAACAGTGTGTCTCTCCATTCTTCCTCCAGACTCTGGGACATTGATTTCCAAACAAAATGCAAAATTTACTTTCATCTGAAACAACACCTTGGACCACTGAGCAACAGTCTAGTTCTTTTTCTCCTTGGCCGAGGTAAGACACTTATGGCATTGTCTATTGGTCATGAATTGCTTGACACAAGGAATGCAACAATGCAAAAATTGTAGTCCATGTCCTGTACACGTCTGCGTGTGGTGGCTCTTGAAGCAACGACCCAAGCAGCTGTCCACTACTTGTGAATCTCTACCAAATTTTTGTATGGCCTTTTTTAACAATCCTTTCAAGGGTGCGGTTATCCCAGTCGCCTCAAGGCGACACTGCCGAGGTGTGACAGAGCTTAATATCATGGCTTAACATCTCAGGCAGACTGTGGACATATTAATCCCATTATGAATATGGGGATGAGGCAAAACTGCCGAGATGTGGTAGAGCCTTAAGTATATGGCTCAGCATACTGGTAGACTATATATGTTATTCCCATGTTAAAAAAAGGGATAGCATGTGCATATGAGAGGTGACATTTACGGACTGAGTGAGTGAGATTAATCATTCAGTCATCTGTTTGTTTCAATTGAGCAAAGAAGCCTCTGTCACTGGACTTACACTGTATTAGGGATATTCGTTATTCTATTGGAGACAATGTACAATAGCATTAGCACTTTAGTCTACTGATAGTCTAATTGTAAATTGGGTATTAATGATTGGGAATGATGCAATGGTATATCCTTAGGATAGGGGTATAGAACAATAATTATGAAACACTTCCCTTAAAAAAGGATGCCTAGTGAGATTTTCCCTCATTAAATGGCATTTTGAAGTCTATGAATACATTGTTGTATATACAATATACACTCACTGGCCACTTTATTAGGTACACCATGCTAGTAAGGGGTTGGACCCCCTTTTGCCTTCAGAACTGCCTCAATTCTTCGTGGCAGAGATTCAACAAGGTGCTGGAAGCATTCCTCAGAGATTTTGGACCATATTGACATGATGGCATCACACAGTTGGCGCAGATTTGTCGGCTGCACATCCCTGATGCGAATCTCCCGTTCCACCACATCCCAAAGATGCTCTATTGGATTGAGATCTGGTGACTGAGGAGGCCATTTGAGTACAGTAAACTCATTGTCATGTTCAAGAAACCAATCTGAGATGATTCGAGCTTTATGACATGGCGCATTATCCTGCTGAAAGTAGCCATCAGATGTTGGGTACATTGTGGTCATAAAGGGATGGACATGGTCAGCAACAATACTCAGGTAGGCTGTGGCATTGCAACGATGCTCAATTGGTACCAAGGGGCCCAAAGAGTGCCCAGAAAAAATTCCCCACACCATGACACCACCACCACCAGCCTGAACCGTTGATACAAGGCAGGATGGATCCATGCTTTCATGTTGTTTACGCCAAATTCTGACCCTACCATCCGAATGTCGCAGCAGAAATCGAGACTCATCAGACCAGGCAACGTTTTTCCAATCTTCTACTGTCCAATTTCGATGAGCTTGTGCAAATTGTAGCCTCAGTTTCCTGTTCTTAGCTGAGAGGAGTGGTACCCAGTGTGGTCTTCTGCTGCTGTAGCCCATCTGCCTCAAAGTTCGACGCACTGTGCGTTCAGAGATGCTCTTCTGCCTACCTTGGTTGTAACGGGTGGCAATTTGAGTCACTGTTGCCTTTCTATCAGCTCGAACCAGTCTGCCCATTCTCCTCTGACCTCTGGCATCAACATGGCATTTCTGGCCACAGAACTGCCGCTCACTGGATTTTTTTTCTTTTTCGGACCATTCTCTGTAAACCCTAGAGATGGTTGTGCGTGAAAATCCCAGTAGATCAGCAGTTTCTGAAATTCTCAGACCAGCCCTTCTGGCACCAACAATCATGCCACGTTCAAAGGCACTCAAATCACCTTTCTTCCCCATACTGATGCTCGGTTTGAACTGCAGGAGATTGTCTTGACCATGTCTACATGCCTAAATGCACTGAGTTGCCGCCATGTGATTGGCTGATTAGAAATTAAGTCTTAACACACAGTTGGACAGGTGTACCTAATAAAGTGGCCAGTGAGTGTATATTTTTCATCAATTGTATTAGTGTCCTTTGTGACCGCCTCTTGTAGTAGGGGTTGATTGGACAAACTGCACACAAACATGGTGAATGATTTGATATATTATTTATTCACAATTTATTAAAAGTTAAGTTTTATTAATTTTCCACCACAGTCAGTGATTTTTGTAATTAATTGGTTGGATATTTAAGGGTGCCAATTCAGAGATATCATCCAAGATAAATTGCTGTTTACCACCATTATTGGAAAAAGTAGCTCACTACTAGTACAGTGGAATGTTCACTCCTCAGTAACCTGTCTGGAAGGTGTGGTTGGATTAAGTAGATCTCTTCTACTACAACTTCAATGTAACTAGTAGTGATGAACGAGCACTAAAATGCTCGAGTGCTCAGTACTTGGAATCAAGCACGTCAGATGCTCATATGGGCTTAGTTCGAGTACATAGTATAATGGAGGTCAATGGGAAACTCAAGCATTTTTCTAGGAGACCGTAACAGGAGGGTTGGGAAGGCAGGAAATCACATAGATAGCTAAAAACTGCACTTAAATGAAATGGAAACAGCATGGGGAAGACGCCTGGGCACATCTCTGACTTCCTGGTAGCTGTGTAGGGAAGGTGGCCGGACGGACGGACTAGTCAGAGTGAAGAAGGAAAGGTTTGCACAGTGTAGGTAGGTGTCAGTTATTACAGTGGGGAAACAGCTGGGAAAGTGTAGTGGACGTGCAGTACCTTGGGTTGACAATTAGATGGCAGGGAGGAGTGTGAGCAAAGGACTTGACAACAGCTTAGGGCTTTAGAAACCGTTGGTCATGGGGGGCGGAGTGACAGTTTCAAGGAACCGGGTTGGTTATAAATACTGAGGGAGGGTTCCAGAAAGTTCCAGTCCCCAGGGGGAGCTCCAGTGACAGGAGGACTGCGACAGCCTGTGCGCTGTGAGGAGAATCTAAACCAGGGGGACTGAGGAGAGAGAACGTCAGGGGGGTGGTCCTGACAGGAAGGACCGCAGAAGGGACGAGGCACTGGGTGTGAGACACTGTATTTGACACAACGACTGATCAGTGGAAGCGCTGTTGGTTTACGGGCCTAAGGTGGCCACAGTGACGGACCTTTCAGGTGCGTCAACGAGTGAGGAGGGGATGGTGTGTGCAGACATGTCCCTAGTATAAAGTACGGTGTGAGAAGCGGCTCTGGAAACGGAGGGCCGACAAGGGAAGCTAAGTAAAGTGTATTGCTTTGAAGTGCGTTATACTGTGGAGGCTGTCAAGTGGACGGCCAGAGAATAAAGCTTGGACCTATTGCACCCAGAATCTGCCTCCATCTTGTCTCTGTTTCGTCTCTGCGCAGTAAGAAGTGGGACCACCCCCCCCAGCTCGGCCACCGACCCTACAGCTGCTGGGGACAATGCTGTCGAGTATTACTCCACTTTTACGGACTGACAATAAAACATACAAAACCGAACATAAAATGGATTTTACAGGAAAAATGATAGAAAACATTCTTTTCTGTATAATGACTTGTATTTAAAGCAAAAGTAAATTGAGAAAAAAAAGTCTCCTCCACCCCTTAGGCTGCGTGCCCACAATCAGTGAAACTAGCATTCTGCACGCAGCATATATTCACTGAGCTGTAGATGCTGCATAAACTCACCTGTGGTGCGGGTTTCCGAGCCATAGCATGTGAATTTCTCTTGCGGGAACTCTCAGTCTTCTGCGTGGTGGCAGTCAGAATAATGGTAATTGGGTTAGATGACAGCTGTGATTTGTCAAAATTCACAGCTGCCATCAACCCATAGGGTTAATAAAGGAAGTTGTCTATCAGACACCCCTATTACTAACCCGGTAATAAAAAATAAAAACACACATACAGAAAAAAACACTTTATTTGAATAAATACTCCCCATACTATCCATCGTTCACCAAATTATTTAAAAAAAATAAATAAAAAATCCCATTCAGGTACGGAGTAAACTAACTAATCCGAAGTAGTCAAATCACAGCTGCTATCAACCTCAACTACTATTACCACGACTACAACTGCACCAGGGCAATCTGGAAGAGCCAATCAAAGTGCCAGAATTGGTGCATTTCATGTGGTACGCCAATTTTCTGGCACTGCATGCTTGTATTTTTAGGCTGGTATGGGTCACAATGTAAGTGTTTTTTTTACCTGTGGGTTTAATACATCTAATACTAGTGTACGGGGAAATTCCGCACAGAAGACTGAGCATTCTCACAAGAGAAATTGACATGATGTCGCTTCAGGACCAGCACTGCAGATGAGTGCATGCAGTGTAAAAAAAGCACAGTTGGCATGGGATTTATTTTAATCCCATCCACTGTGCTTGTACTGTACAATGCAGCCATTTTTTTAAGGAGCGAAAATTTTCTGCATCTAGAACGCTAGTATTACTGATCACGGGAATGCAGCCTACATGGCTACGGTATGACCATGTATGGTGGGCAATCCCCACATGTTTATTGGTTGTCTAACAGCCATGAAACATGTGAGGTGGAACTCGAGCATGGCGTCTGTGATCCCATGATACTTGATTGAGTAGCAAATGTACCCAAGCACCCCAATGCTCAATCGAGTATCAAGCAGTGGCAAACCCACCTACCAGTGACAATTTGATCTCATTGTAGATGGAACTGTAACTCTGTTGATTTATTTCAATGGAAGACTAATCCAGCCTAACATGTTCTGAGGAAGAGATAGGATCCATCTTTTCTTTAATAAAAAATAGTTTGGAAAAGATGAGTGTTAAGAGTGGCCTAAGGGGTGACCACAACACATTTGAGATAAGTTTGCATTTCTGCTGGAAGGTGGAGGGTCTGCGCAATTTTGCTCAATACTGTAAAGTCAGTATCTCAATTTTGGGGGCTTTTAGCTTTAGTGGAATTCATGTATTCATTAATTGCTGATATGTAGTGTAGTGACAAAGACATGGACAGTCTATAATTTTAACCCCTTCCCGACCCATGACGCCTACGTAGGCGTCATGAAAAGTCGTGCCTAAATGACCCATGACGCCTAAGAGGCGTCATGGTATAAATCACCCTCCTGCAGGTCGGGTGACTGGGGTCAATGAAAGGTCACCTGACCCGCACACACAGTACCCTTTATACATCACCACAGGAGGAATGGCTTAGCCCCACGTGGCTACGATCGCTCTGATTGGCTGTTGAACCTGAAACAGCCAATCAGAGCGATAGTAATATTTCATCAATGAAATTTGATGAAATATTACAATCCAGCCGTGGCCGATGCTGCAGTAGCATCGGACATGGCTGGAGACACTAAACTGACCCCCCCACACCAGCTGATGGGGGTGATCGGCCCCCACCACAGATTGACAGCAGCGATCGGCCGCCGCCATCACAATCTGCTCCCCCTCCCCTTCCCTCCACTCCCCCCCACAGTCCGATCACCTCACCTCACCCTCCAATAGCATCGGCCATGGCTGCAGACACCGATGAGACCCCCACTGACTGACGGCACCAATCGGCCGCTGCCACTGACTGATGACAGCGATCAGTCGCCGCAGTCATCATCAGCTCCCCTCCCCCTTCCCTCCGCTCGCCCCAACCTTCCGATCCCCCCCTCACCCTCCCCGGTACCTCCTGTCCCTCTGGCCGTCCCAGTGTCCCACATCATTGGCGCCACCATCTTGGAAAATGGCAGGCGCATGCGCAGTGCGCTCACTGGAATCTGCCGGCTGCAGATTCATTCATTTATTTTGATCACTGTGATAAACTCTCACAGTGATCAAAATAAAAAAAGTAAATGAACCCCCTCGTTTATCACCCCCATAGGTAGGGACAAATAATAAAATAAAAAAAATATTTTTATTTTTCCATTAGGGTTAGAATTAGGGTTAGGGCTAGGGTTAGGGTTGGAATTAGGGATAGGGTTGGAATTAGGGTTAGGGTTAGGGTTGGAATTAGGGTTAGGGTTGGAATTAGGGTTGGGATTTGGGTTATGGTTGGAATTAGGGTTAGGGTTGGAATTAGGGTTAAGATTAGGGTTAGGGGTGGGTTGGGGTGGAGATTAGGGTTAGGCTTGTGGTTAGGGTTGGGATTAGGGTTAGGGGTGTTTTAGGGTTAGGGTTGTGGTTAGGGTTATGATTAGGGTTGGGATTAGGGTTAGGGGTGTGTTGGGGTTAGGGTTGGAGTTAGAATTGAGGGGTTTCCACTGTTTAGGCACATCAGGGGGTCTCCAAATGCGACAAGGCGCCACCATTTATTCCAGCCAATTTTGCATTCAAAAAGTCAAACAGTGCTCCCTCCATTCTGAGCCCTAACGTGTGCCCAAACAGTGGTTTACCCCCACATATGTGGTATCAGCGTACTCAGGAAAAATTGCGCAACAACTTTTGGGGTCTAATTTCTCCTGTTACCCTTGGGAAAATAAAAAATTGGGGGCTAAAATAATTATTTTTGTGGAAAAAAATGATTTTTTATTTTCATGGCTCTGCGTTATAAACTTCTGTGAAGCACTTGGGGGTTCAAAGTGCTCACCACACATCTAGATAAGTTCCCTGGGCGGTCTAGTTTCCAAAATGGGGTCACTTGTGTGGGGTTTCTACTGTTTGCGCACATCAGGGGCTCTGCAAACATAATATGACGCCCGCAGACCATTCCATCAAGTCGGCATTTCAAAACGTCACTACTTCCCTTCCGAGCCCCGACGTGTGCCCAAACAGTGGTTTCCCCCCACATATGGGGTAACAGCGTACTCAGGAGAAACTGGACAACAAATTTAGGGGTCCAATTTCTCCTGTTACCATTGTGAAAACTAAAAATTAGCGGGCTAAAAAATCATTTTTTGAGGAAAAAAATTATTTTTATTTTCACGGCTCTGTGTTATAAACTTCTGTGAAGCACCTGGGGGTCTGAAGTGCTCACTATGCATCTAGATAAGTTCCATAGGGGGTCTAGTTTCCAAAATGGGGTCATTTGTAGGGGAGCTCCAAAGTTTAAGCACACAGGGGCTCTCCAAACACGACATGGTGTCCGCTAACGATTGGAGCTAATTTTCCATTCAAAAAGTCAAATGGCGCTCCTTCCCTTCTGAGCTCTGCCGTGCGCCCAAACAGTGGTTCCCCCCACATATGGGGTACCAGCATACTCAGAACAAACTGGACAACAACTTTTGGGGTCCAATTTCTCCTGTTACCCTCATTGAAATAAAAAATAGCGTGCTAAAAAATCATTTTTGAGGAAAAAAATGATTTTTTATTGTCTCTGCTCTGCGTTATAATTTTCTGTGAAGCACTTGAGGGTTCAAAGTGCTCACCACACATCTAGATAAGTTCCTTCAGGGGTCTAGTTTCCAAAATGGGGTCACTTGTGGGGGAGCTCTAATGTTTAGGCACACAGGGACTCACCAAATGCAACATGGTGTCCGATAACGATTGGAGCTAATTTTCTATTCAAAAAGTCAAATGGTGCTCTTTCCCTTCCGGGCCCTGCCGTGTGCCCAAACAGTGGTTTATGACCACATATGAGTTATCAGTGTACTCAGGAGAAATTGCCCAACAAATTTTAGGATTGATTTTACTCTATTGCCCATGTGGAAATGAAAAAACTGAGGCTAATAGAAAATTTTTGTGAAAAAAAGTACTTTTTTTTTACGGATCAATTTGTGAAGCACGTGAGGGTTCAAAGTACTCACTATGCATCTAGATAAGTTCCTTGGAGGGTCTGGTTTCCAAAATGGGGTCAATTGTGGGGGAGTTACAATTTTTAGGCACACAGGGACACTCCAAACGCGACATGGCACCCTCTAAATATTCCAGCATATTTTCCATTCAAAAAGTCAAATGGCGCTCCTTCCCTTCTGAGCCCTGCCGTGCACCCAAACAGTGGTTTATGACCACATATGAGGTATCGGTGTACTCAGGAGAAATTGCCCAACAAACTTAATGATCCATTTTATCCTGTTACCCATGTGAAAATGAAAAAATTGATGCTAAAAGAACATTTTTGTTGGAAAAATTAAAATGTCCATTTTTTCCTTACATGTGGCTTTAGTCCCTGTGAAGCACCTGAAGGGTTAATAATCTTCTTGAATGTAGTTTTGAGTAGCTTGAGGGGTGCAATTTTTAGAATGATGTCACTTTTGGGTATTTTCTGCCATATGGACCCCTCAAAGTGACTTCAAATGTGAGATGGTCCCTAAAAAAAATGGTTTTGTAAATCTAATATATAAAGCTCAAAGTGTGTATGTATGTATATATAGTATGTATGTATGTGTGAATGTGTGTGTGTGTATGTCCGGGATAGGCATCCGCACCATCACAGCTACAGCCACAAAATTTGGCACAGTCACACGTCTGGACCCCGAGAGCGTCCTAAGCTATGTTGTGAGGCAAAATTTTAACCACGCGCGTTCCAATTCACCAAACAATTTTGCCCCTATCTACTTACTGTGGAAAAAGTGTGTGCGTGTCAAGCCCCGCCCCTCATTATGATGTCATAATGCCCCTATCTACATAATGGGGAACAGTGTGGGCACATCAAGCCCCGCCCCTCATTATGATGTCACAATGGTTGCCATGGCGACGCTGATGTCATCATAGGTTGCAAGCCCCGCTGCTCATTATGATGTCATAATGGTTGACTATGAGATGGAGGATGTGTGATGGGTATATGGGCACTGGACTATGGGATGGAGGATATGTATGACGGGTATATGGGCACGGGACTATGGGATGGAGGATGTGTGATGGGTATATGGTCACTGGACTATGGGATGGAGGATATGTATGACGGGTATATGGTCACGGGACTATGGGATGGACGATATGTATGATGGGTATATGGGCATGGGACTATGGGATAGAGGATGTGTGATGGGTATATGGGCATGGGACTATGGGATGGAGGATGTGTGATGGGTATATGGGCACTCGACTATGGGATGGAGGATATGTATAATGGGTATATGGGCACAGGCCTATGGGATCGTGGATATGTATGATGGGTATATGGGCATGGGACTATGAGATGGAGGATAATTATAATTTGCTATAACTAACCACAGTTAGTTACTATGCCCGGGCAGCGCCGGGCTCTTCTGCTAGTTTTGTTGTAAAAATGAGAAATCGCTGGTCAACTTTTAACTCTTATAACTTCCTAACAAAAAAAATTGTCTCCAAAATTGTGCTGATGTAAACTAGACATGTGGGAAATGTTATTTATTAACTGTTTTGTGTCACATAACTCTCTGGTTTAACAGAATAAAAATTCAAAATTTGAAAATTGCAAAATTTTCAAAATTTTCTCCAAATTTCCATTTTTTTCACAAATAAACGCAAAGATTATCGACCTAAATTTACCACTAACATGAAGTCCAATATGTCACGAAAAAAACGTCTCAGAATCGCTAGGATGCGTTATTACCTCATAAAGGGACACTGGTCAGAATTGCAAAAAATGGCCAGGTCATTAAGGTCAAAATAGGCTTGGTCATGAAAGGGTTAAGGGTAGGTTAATTTTAACATTGAGAGATAGAATATCAAAAATAAAATCCAGAAAATCACATTGTATACTTTATTTGAATTTATTTGCATTTTTCAGAGAGAAATAAGTATTTGATCCTTTTGGCAAACAAGACTTAATACTTGATGGCAAAACCCTTCTTGGCAAGCATAGCAGCCAGACATTTTTGTAGTTGATGATGATGTTTGCGCACATGTCAGGAGGAATTTTGGTCCATTCTTCTTTGCAGATCATCTCTAAATCATTAAGATTTTGAAGCTGTCGCTTGGCAACTCGGAGCTTCATCTCCCACCATAATTTTTTTAAGGGATTAAGGTCTGGAGACTGGCTAGACCACGCCATGATCTTAATGTGCTTCTTTTTGAACCATTCATTTGTTGCCTTGGCTGTATGTTTTGGGTGATTGTCTTTCTGGAAGACCCAGCCACAACCCATTTTTAATGTCCTGGCAGAGGGAAGGAGGTTGTCACTCAGGATTTTATGGTACATGGCTCATTCCATTCTCTCATTGATGTGGTGAAGTAGTCCTGTGCCCTTATCAGAGAAACACCTCCAATACATAATGTTTCCACCTCCATGCTTGACAGTGGGGATGGTGTCCTTTGGGTCAATAGGCAGCATTTCTCTTCCTGAAACATGGCAAATTGAGTTAATGCCAAAGAGCTCAATTTTTGTTTATTCTGACCACAGCACCTTCTCCCAATCACTCATAGAATCATCCAGGTGTTCATTCGCAAACTTCAGATGGGCCTGCACATGTGCCTTCTTGAGCGGGGGGACCTTGCGAGTACTGCAGGATTTTAAACCTTTACGGCATAATGTATTACGAATGGTTTTCTTGATGACTGTGGTCCCAGCTGCCTTGAGATCATTAACAAGTTCCCCCTGTGTAGCATTAGGGTAATCTCTCACCTTCCTCATGATAAAGGATACCCCACTAGGTGAGATTTTGCATGGTGCCGCAGATCGATGTCGACAGCCATTTTATATTTTTTTCATTTTCTTACTATTGCACCAACAGTTGTCTCCTTCTCACCCAGCGCCTTAGTTATAGTTTTGTTGCCCATTCCTGCTTTGTGCAAGTCTATGATCATGTGTGTGACATCCTCAGAAAGCTCTTTGGTCTTTCCCATGTTGTAGAGGTTAGAGTCTGACTGATTAATTGAGTCTGCGGACAGGAGTCTTTTATAAAGGTGACTATGTAAGACAGCGGTCTTTAATGCAGGTAACGAGTTGTAGAAGGAGCGTCTAACTGGTCTGTCGGAGCCAGAACTCTTAATGAAGGGGATTAAATACTTTTTTCTCATTGCATTATGCAAATGAATTTACATTATTTATACAATGTGATTTTCTGGATTTTATTTTTGATATTCTATCTCTCAATGTTAAAATTAAGCTACCATTAAAATTATAGACTGTTCATGTCTTTGTCAGTGGGCAAACTTACAAAATCAGCAAGGGATCAAATACTTATTTCCCCAATGTATATTGTTCACAACTACTGTACATTAAATTAATACTATAAGCGTGCTGACCTATGTTTTCTGCATTGCACATTGGTGGGTGTGGCTGTCCCTTGGGTCATAGATCCTTATCCACGAATATTTTTCAGACTATTTTTAAATTGTGTGTGGCCTCTCTCTGGGCTAAGCTTATCCACCTATCTTTCCTATATATTGTAATTATAGTTAAGCTGATCCTAAATATTTATTAGTTAATTTGAGACCTGGTTAGTAGAGTTGAGCGATACCGTCCGATACTTCAAAGTATCGGATCGGAATGGATCGGCCGATCTTAAAAAAAAGTATCGGTATCGCCGATTCCGATACCGGAAGTCCCATTCAAGTCTATGGGACTTCCGGTATCGGAATAAGAAAAATCCTGTTTTTCCCTTGTACAGCCTCTCTGGGGTCTGTACGGGCCTTTCGGGGGGCTGTGCCGGCCTGCCAGGGGGTCTGTGCAGGCTCCGGTGGGCTGTGCCGGCCTGCCGGGGGGCTGTGCCGGCCTGCCGGGGGGCTGTGCAGGCTCCGGTGGTCTGTGCCGGCCTGCCGGGGGGCTGTGCAGGCTCCGGTGGGCTGTGCCGGCCTGCCGGGGGGCTGTGCCGGCCTGCCGGGGGGCTGTGCAGGCTTCGGGGGTCTGTGCAGGCATCGTCCGATGGGACTACAAGTCCCATCGGGCGATGCCTGCTACCATGACAGTGATTGACACATTAGCCAATGATGGGACAGTAGTAGTCCCATCATCCGGCTAATGTGTTGAATGTAAAAAAAAAAAAAAAAATTACATGCTACATACATACAACATGCATACTACATACATGCTACATTCATACTACATGCTACATTCATACTACATATATACTACATGCAACATACATACTACATATATACTACATGCAACATACATACTACATATATACTACATGCATGCAACATGCATACTACATATATACTACATGCTACATACATACTACATATATGCTACATACATACTACATATATACTACATGCATGCTACATACATACTACATACATACTACATATATGCTACATACATACTACATATATACTACATGCATGCTACATACATACTGCATGCTACATACATACTACATGCTACATACATACCACATATATACTACACACATACTACATGCATGCTACATGCTACATACATACCACATACATACTACACACATACTACATACATACTACATGCTACATACATACTACATATATACTACATGCAACATACATACTACATATATACTACATGCATGCAACATGCATACTACATATATACTATATGCTACATACATACTACATATATGCTACATACATACTACATATATACTACATGCATGCTACATACATACTGCATGCTACATACATACTACATACATACTACATATATGCGACATACATACTACATATATACTACATGCAACATACATACTGCATGCTACATACATGCTACATGCTACATACATACCACATATATACTACATACATACTACATGCATGCTACATGCTACATACATACCACATACATACTACATACATACTACATACATACTACATGCTACATACATACTACATATATACTACATGCATGCTACATACATACTACATGCTACATACATACTACATATATACTACATGCATGCTACATACATACTACATGCATGCTACATACATACTACATGCTACATACATACCACATATATACTACATACATACTACATGCTACATACATACTACATATACACTACATGCATGCTACATACATACTGCATGCTACATACATACCACATATGTACTACATACATACTACATGCTACATACATACCACATATGTACTACATACATACTACATACAATACATTCATACAATACATACATAGACATACAGTACATATAACATAGAGTAACATACTTACCAATACTTGTCACATTGTTCCCCGAAGCCATTGTCTTTTACAGAATAAATATTAACATAACAAACCATAAAAATACTCACCCACGATCCGAAGCAGTCCACGAGTGTGTCCCACGGCGATCTTGGGTAGAGAACTGCAGCATCAGCTGTTGCTGCCGTTCTCTACGGGCTGCAGGAATCCAATGACGGAAGGTAGGTATCCTTCCGCACTGTATTCCTCCGCCACTTAAAAAAAAAAAAGTCCCTAGTCTCACTTTATGCCATTGCTGTGTGGGAAATTCCCAAAATTCCCAAAATTTAACATTTCGCAATTTTCCAACTTTGAATTTTTATGCCCCTAAATCACAGAGATGTGGCACACAAAAAAATTAATAAGTAACATTTCCCACATGTTAACTTTACATCAGCACAATTTTGGAACCCAAATTTTTTTTGTTAGGAAGTTATAAGGGTTAAAAGTTGACCAGCGATTTCTCATTTTTGCAACACCATTTTATTTTTACGGACCACATCACATTTGAAGCCACTTTGAGGGGTCTATATGATAGAAAATACCCAAAAGTGACACCATTCTAAAAACTGCACCCCTTAAGGTGCTCAAAACCACATTCAAGAAGTTTATTAACCATTCAGGTGCGTCACAGGAATTTTTTGAATATTTTAAAAAAAAATGAACATTTAACTTTTTTTTTCACAAAAAAAATACTTCAGGTTCAATTTTTTTATTTTACCAAGGGTAACAGGAGAAACTGGACTGCAAAAGTTATTGTGCAATTTGTCCTGAGTACGCTGATACCTGATATGTGGGGGGGAACCACTGTTTCAGAGCATGGCAGAGCTCAGAAGGGAAGGAGCGCCGTTTGACTTTTTCAAAGCAAAATTGGCTGGAATTCAGATCGGACGCCATGTCACGTTTGGAGAGCCCCTGATGTACCTAAACAGTGGAAACCCCCCACAAGTGACCCCATTTTGGAAACTAGACCCCACAAGGAACTTATCTAGTTATGTGGTGAGAACTATGAACCTACAAAGGCTTCACAGAAGTTTATAACGTACAGCGGTACAATTAAAAAATCATATCTTTTCCAAAAAAAGGTTTTTTCACCCCCAATTTTTATTTTCCCAAGGGTAACAGGACCCTAAAAGTTATTGTGCAATTTGTCCTGAGTACGCTAATACCCCATATGTGGGTGTAAACGACTATTTGGGCGCATGGCAGAGCTCAGAAGGGAAGCAGCGCCATTTGACATTTTTGGCTGGAATTGAGATCGGACACCATGTCACGTTTGGAAAGCCCCTGATGTACCAAAACAGTAGAAACCCCCCACAAATTACAACATTTTGGAAACTATACCCCCCAAGGAACTTATCTAGATGTGTGGTGAGCACTTTGAACCCCCCAGTGCTTCACAGAAGTTTATAACACCCGGGCGTGAAAATAAAAAAATTGCATTTTTTCCACAAACATGATCATTTAGTCACCAATTTTTTTATTTTCCCAAGGGTAACAGGAGAAATTGGACCCTAAACGTTGTTGTCCAATTTGTCCTGAGTACGCTGATACCCCATAAGTGGGAGAAAACTACTGTATGGGCACACGTCAGGGCTCGGAAGGGAAGTAGTGACGTTTTGGAATGCAGACTTTGATTTAATGGTCTGCGGGTGTCATGTTGCTTTTGGAGAGCCCCTGATGTACCAAAACAGTGGAAACCCCCACAAGTGACACCATTTTGGAAACTAGACCCCCTAATGAACTTATCTAGATGTGTGGGGAGCACTTTGAACCCCTCAGTGCTTCACAGAAGTTTATAACGCCCGGGCGTGAAAATAAAAAAAATTGTATTTTTTCCACAAACATGATCTTTTAGTCACCAATTTTTTTTATTTTCCCAAGGGTAACAGGAGAAATTGGACCCCAAAAGTTGTTGACCAATTTGTCCTGAGTATGCTGATACCCCATATGTGGGAGAAAACTACTGTATGGGCACACGTCGGGGCTCGGAAGGGAAGTAGTGACGTTTTGGAATGCTGACTTTGATGGAATGGTCTGCGGGTGTCATGTTGCCTTTGGAGAGCCCTTGATGTACTTAAAGAGAGGAAACCCCCCACAAGTGACCCCATTTTGGAAAATAGACCCCCTAAGGAACTTATCTAGATGTGTGGTGAGCACTTTGAACCCCCCAGTGCTACACAGAAGTTTATAATGACCGGGCGTGAAAATAAAAAAATCGTATTTTTTCCACAAACATGATCTTTCAGTCACCAATTTTTTTATTTTCCCAAGGGTAACAGGAAAAATTGGACCCCAAAAGTTGTTGTCCAATTTGTCCTGAGTACGCTGATACCTCATATGTGGGAGAAAACTACTGTATGGGCACACGTCGGGGCTCAGAATGGAAGTAGTGACGTTTTGGAATGCAGACTTTGATAGAATGGTCTGCAGGTGTCATGTGCATTTGGAGAGCCCCTGATGTACCTAAACTATTGAAACTCCCCACAAGTGACCCCATTTTGAAAACTAGACCTCCCACGGAACTTACCTAGATGTATGGTGAGCACTTGGAACCCCCAAGTGCTTCACAGAAGTTTATAACGCCCGGGCGTGAAAATAAAAAAATCATTTTTTTCCACAAATATGATATTTTTGCCCCCAATTTTTTATTTTCCTAAGGGTAACAGGAAAAATTGGACCCCAAAAGTTGTTTTCCAGTTTGTCCTGAGTAGGCTGATACCCAATATGTGGGGGTAAAGCACTGTTTGGGCGCATGGCAGAGCATGGAAGGGAAGGAGCACCATTTGACTTTTTCAATGCAGAATTGGCTGGAATAGAGATCAGACGCCATGTTGCATTTGGAGAGCACCTGATGTGCCTAAACAGTGGAAACCCCCCAATTCTAACTCCAACCCTAACCCCAACACACCCCTAACCCTAATCTCAGCCCTAACTCTAGCCCTAACCCTAATGGGAAAATGGAAATAAATACATTTTCTTTTAATTTTATTATTTTTCCCTAACTAAGGGGGTGATAACGGGGGGTTTGATTTACTATTTATGGTGGGTTTTTATATTTGGCAGCTGTCACACGCTAAAAGATGCTTTTTATTGTAAAAATAGTTTTTGCATCACCACATATTGAGAGCTATAATTTTTCCATATTTTGACCCACTTAGTCGTGTGAGGTCTTATTTTTTGTGAGACGAGTTGACGTTTTTATTGGTACCATTTTCGGGCATGTGACTTTTTTGATCGCTTTTTATTCCAATTTTTGGGATGCAGAATGAACAAAAACCAGCGTTTCATGAATTTCTTTTGGGGGGTGCGTTTGCATCGTTCTGCCTGGGGTAAAATTGATAAAGCGCTTCTATTCTTCGGGTCAGTACGGTTACAGCGATACCTCATTTATGTCTTTTTTTATGTTTTGGCGCTTTTATGCAAAGAAAACAATTTTATATAAAAAATAATTATTTTTGCATCGCTTTATTCTGCGAGCTATAACTTTTTTATTTTTTCTCTGATGATGCTGTTTCGTGGCTTGTTTTTTGTGGGACAAGATTACATTTTCATCGGTACCATGGTTATTTATATGCATCTTTTTGATCGCGCGTTATTGCACTTTTTGTTCGGCGGTATGATAATAAATCATTATTTTTTGCTTCGTTTTTTATTTTTATTTTTTAAGGGGTTTGCTAAAGGGGTTAACTAATGGGACAGTTTTATAGGGCGGGTCGTTACGGATGCGGCGATACCAAATATGTGTACTTCAATTGTTTTTTTATATTTCAAAAAAATGAATTTATTAGGGAAGATTTTTTTTTATTAATTTATTTAGCGATTTTTTTAAAATTATTTTTACACTTTTTTTTTTTAACCTTATTACATTGTCCCAGGTGGGACATCACTGTCCTGTGACAGATCGCTGATCTGTCACATCACAGATCACTGTGACAGATCAGCGATCTGTCACAGGCACTGCACAAGGCTTCCTCGTGCCTGCACTTTGCAGACACTGAGGAAGCCAGCTCCCTGCAGGCCCCCGAAGGTCCCCGTCGCCATCTTGGATTCGGGGACCTGCAGGGATGGAGACCCCCGCAGCAGCGCTGCACATTGCGCTGCTGTGGGGGGCTCAGGGAAGCATGGATGCTTCCCTTTAACCCCCGGTACACCGCGATCGTGTTTGATCGAGGTGTGCAAGGGGTTAACGTGTTGGGGGCGGTCCGTGACCGCCCCTGACACATTGTGCCGGGTGTCAGCTGTGATAATCAGCTAACACCCAGCCACGATCAGCGGCGCTCACCACGTGAGCGCCGCTGATCGCGCTAGACGTACTATCCCATCCATGGGCATAGGGGCCCATGGACGGGATAGTACGTCTGATGTCAGAAAGGGGTTAAAGCTGTAAATTAATTACCCGTTTTTTAACATTTGTAGCTTTAGTGGAATCCACACATTGAATAATTTGCAGAATTATGTTACATAATGTTTCTTTACTGTATATGTTAAGATATCTACTCAAATTAAACCCCCATTAAAGGCATATGATTATGCCTCCCTGTAACAATTCTTATTTTGCATTAATGACTACACAGGTATACAAAAAATAAAAAATTAAGGTGCCAAGGTTTTGTGAATGGATTTGGGGTTTTGTAAGGGTGCTGAATTAAAAAATCCCATTACTTGTGCTGAGTTGGTTCTAGTTTTTGAGATAATTCATCAATCAAAATAATGCATTTCCCAAATGCAACTTGAGTGTGATAACAAATGCGATGTCTTTTGGTCTGTCTTTTGATTCTTTAGCAGTGTCTTAGATAATTAAATATCCCATATAATTATTTTGTATTTCAATTTGCAGGGTTACCATGCAATTAAAGTGACTTTTTGAAGCCAGAATTCTTCTGTAATTAATTATTTAATTAATTAACTATTAAATATATCAGAAACTAGAGTCAATTTTTTAAAACCAAAGCCATATTCTTAATCAGCACCATGAACTTAATATAAAAACGCTCAGATATTGTTGGCATCTAAATCATTGCATATCAGTGCTATATAGTTATATAGAGACCTGGTAGCAGCAAACTAGCTTACGATTTTATGAGGGTTTTTTTCATACAAATTGTGCGTCAATAACACAAGAAAACACAAAATGACAAATTTGCAAAAAATACTCTGCAGTAAAAAACATGACAGTAATCAGCAAGTGCTGTATAACGAATACAGGGTATTTAGTCGATACGTTTCTTGCAAAAAATATATACCAAGCCGCTTCACCACGTCACGGTAACCCTTCACGAAGCAGTACATATCTAATGTATTTAAAACCTGAACATGTGAACAGTGTCTAAATGAACAGGATACAGACAGGCGCCTCCTAGCATATGGGCTTGTGGTGTAAGACAGCTCATTTATGTGCATGTCACACAGGAGAGGGGTGGGGTCTCCCAAACTATGCTGAGCAAGGAAAAAACGGATTAAAAACATATGTGACATGCACAAGTGTGAACAAGTCGGTCAGACAATGCTCACACCACCCAATGGCTGAAACACAAGAAAACACAAAATGACAAATTTGCAAAAAATACTCTGCAGTAAAAACATGACAGTAATCAGCAAGTGCTATATAACGAATACAGGGTATTTAGTCGATACGTTTTTTGCAAAAAATGTATACCAAGTCGCTTCACCACGTCACGGTAACCCTTCACGAAGCAGTCCCTATCTAATGTATTTAAAACCTGAACATGTGAACAGTGTCTAAATGAACAGGATACAGACAGGCGCCTCCTAGCATATGGGCTTGTGGTGTAAGACAGCTCATTTATGTGCATGTCACACAGGAGAGGGGTGGGGTCTCCCAAACCATGCTGAGCAAGGAAAAAGCGGATTAAAAACATATGTGACATGCACAAGTGTGAACAAGTCGGTCAGACAATGCTCACACCACCCAATGGCTGAAACACAAGAAAACACAAAATGACAAATTTGCAAAAATTACTCTGCAGTAAAAAACATGACAGTAATCAGCAAGTGCTGTATAACGAATACAGGGTATTTAGTAGATACGTTTTTTGCAAAAAATGTATACCAAGCCGCTTCACCACGTCATGATAACCCTTCAGGAAGTAGTCCCTAGCTAATGTATTTAAAACCTGAACATGTGAACAGTGTCTAAATGAACAGGATACAGACAGGCGCCACCTAGCATATGGGCCTGTGGTGTAAGACAGCTCATTTATGTGCATGTCACACAGGAGAGGGGTGGGGTCTCCCAAACCATGCTGAGCCAGGAAAAAACGGATTAAAAACTGTTCACACTTGTGCATGTCACATATGTTTTTAAATTGTGTGTCAATATAGCAAATGTTATGTTTGCTATATTGTAGAGGTTTTCTCATCAAAAGTAAAGTTAGAGCTTAAAGTAAGGGTATGCTACTGGCAGAAGAATTTCAGCACAACCATTGCAAGCAATCGGTGCTTTGTTGTAGTTCCTTGCAGTGTGTAAGGAAAAGTTTAAAAGAGCTGCAGCCCCAAACCCCTCCATTCTCAGGATTATGGAAAGTCAGATGGCATGTAATGTACTAGCGATATGCCAACACTTTTTGATGGGAAATATATACAAAGTAAGAACATTTTTATAGGTGACATTAGGTAAAATACATATGGAATAATGAGATTTAATATAAATATCATAGGATCATTTTTTGAGCTGGTATTAATCCAAGCAATTATTGTTAGCCTGTAGGATCTTCCTTCCAAAATATTATTTGTTGAATAATGAAAGAAGTCATAAAAGAATGTGAACATTATGCAAAACTACAATAATAGTTTAAGGCATATTTGGAATGAAAAGTTGAATTCTTAAACATAACAATTGCATTATTATTCAGATTCTTTTACTTTTATGAGCTATTTCCACTACTAGGAGTTCTATATCGCTCTGAATAATAAATATTTCTTTATTAAGTTATTTTTCTGATTGACCTTCAGCCAATAACCTCGGCCAATAATACCAGTACACGCGGAAAAAAACACAGTTTACAAGTAGAAGTTTATGACAGGCTTGAGACCCCCTGAACACATGAAAATTCAGCCCTCATCAATAACCAAACTTTAATTATACACTGAAGGATTTTAGGTACTGTGGAGAAGAAGACCTGTGTCATATTTATAGAGTACTTCAATCAATTATTTGTCAAATCCTTCAAAATGTACTTTGTTTTGCTGAGAGCAAAATGTACATATAACGATTTGTTTTCCAGAGCTTTCCAGGCACCCGGGGACCTGCGTTTATTGTATACTACTGTTGAAACACTTTTCAACTGACATGGTTGATAGCCTAGTAGATTATATTATTGAGCTAATTAGACAATAGAATTCTGACTGGAGATATGGGATTCAAGGAACAAAACAAAATGCCTTTAAACTGTTGAGTTACGTCCATCTGCTCCTAGGCAAGTATCCACATGATCGAAAGCAAATTGTAACTGGGCACCGAACGAACGTGAACTTGTATCACGTATTTCATGGGTCTTTTCAATGATTTTCTTTATAATAAAAGTCATATTTTAGACCATTGACAAACAACAATATTTACGTCTTATGGTCACTCATGGACCTACCAGCATGTCGAAAATGATGCTATTAAATGAGCAGGTGAAGAATGCATGAACCATTGTCTGCATCCTTGGCTCCTTTTTGTGTTGATATGAATGATGTTTGGATGGGAAATAGGAAGCATTGTTCTTGCTCACAGGAAGCTGTGCCTACTCTAATTGGCTCTTCTGATCTCAGTGGAAAATGTACATGGAAGTTGTCCAAAATTAATAACTGTACATCTGCTACTTTTACAGAGGAAAGGTTTTTGATCAATAGACCTACACAAACATTAGGCACGATCACTGACGATGAAGGATACAAAATGTCTCATTACAGGATACGGCTTACAGATAAATTGTGGCTTCCCAAGTTCCCACTTTTTCATTGTGGAGTTATATTTCCGGATATACAGACTTTGCAAATAATTCATTATGCTACTTGTGTTGTGTATTTCAAAGCAGGTTACAAATGCTCTGACTGTATTGAATTATGTAAAAAATGTTCCAATGGAAAAGGTAGCGAATGAACAAAGAAATCGTTTTCTTGTAGATCATTAATTTTTTTCTGCTACAAACTAATTTTATCTATTTTCTATATACAGTAATTATACAATCTATAAAACAATCGTGTAACAGAAATGTAAAATAATATCAATTATAATGCTGTACGTGTATATGGAAATGATTTTGTCTTCCTTTCCACAAATCCATATACTGTACATCTGGAGGAACAGCAAGAGAAGCAGTGCTCACTTCCTCCAGATGTATGTGTCTTAAGGTGGGGAGAGTGAATTGAACAATGATTGACCACAGGGCTGCGGGAAAGACAGTGTTGACACCCCTAGAATGGTGATGGTATTGGAGGAGAGTGTAAGTGCTATTGTTTTACTGTGAGCAAACATGCAGATTGAGAAGATGTTTTCCCACTAATGTTCAACCACTAACTTTCCCCTCACTTTGCTTTACTGAGTTTCCAGACTACAACCCTTATGTGCTGATTGTCTTACTGAAATATTGTGAATGTCAATAATGTCCACTGTAAATGCTTTTAATACAGTTATGCTCAAAAGTTTTCATACCCCAGCATAATTTTTGCTTTCTTGGCCTTTTTTCAGAGAATATGAATGATAGCACCAGTCCTACTGTAAAGCACAGAGGTGGATTGCTGATGTTTTGGGGGGGGGTGTGAGCTGCAAAACCACAGGAAACTTGGCAAAAGTTGAAGGAAAGATGAATGCAGCATGTTATCAGCAAATACTGGAGGCAAATTTGCAATCATCAGCCCAGAAGCTTCGCATGTGACGTACTTGGATGTCCCAACATGACAACTATCCAAATCATCTGGCAAAGTGGACCTGTCATTGGCTACAGCAGAACAAAGTGAAGGCTCTGGAGTGGCCTTCTTAGCCTCCTGATCTCAATATCATTGAGACACTCTGGGGAGATCTGAAGCATGCAGTTCATGCTAGACAGCCCAGGAGTTTACAGTAACTGGAGGCTTTTTGCCAAGAAGAGTGGGCAGTTTTACCACCCGAGAAAATAAATAAAGAACCTCATCCACAACTACCACAAAAGACTTCAAGCTGTCATTGATGTTAGAGGGGGCAATACACAGTATTAAGAAATGGCCTATGTAAACTTTTGGTCAGGGTCATTTGGATGTTTTGGGTCATCATTATGATTTAAAAAGAGAAAACACAGTAGTTTGACAATAAATGGCTTCACCCAACCACTAACCATGAGTGGAGAAAAAGTTTTGGTGTTATCATTCAGATTCTCTCAAAAAAGGCCAAGAAAGCAACAATTCTGCTGGAGTATGTAAATTTTTGAGCACAACTGTATATTTGCATTTAACTCATGTCATAGCAGCAGGTGATGTGTAAAATAAGTTATAGAAATATACTGTGAATCTCAACAGTGTTCATTGTGTAATATGCACTATTACAGAGTTGTAGTGTAATACACACTACATTTTCCTTTATGTATTAGCTGTAGGGCCTTCTCTGGATCACTGCCAGTCAGAGATAAATCATTGACTTCCTCAATACTATGCTACATTATAATTTATTGAATCAAAGAGACAAAAGATACCATATTCCATATAATTCAAAAAATCTCCATTAATTGCATTAACTTGGAAAAAATTATATCTTCCTCTCAAGTGCCTAATAAGTGCATGACCAATTGTTAAAGAAAGAAATTTGCAGTATGAAAAATTATTATGGCAAAACAAAATGTATTCCGTACTGTTCTTTTATTAAATAAGCTAATATGCTACTAATAATTGGTGTAAGTATATTACAAATATTGTTTGAGAATTGAGTTAATATAATAACCTTCAAACAATTCCTTTGTGAGGTTGTTGTGAGATATGAGTTCTAATTCACGCATTCATTGATCACTGTATATATTAACGTGTAATATAGTTTCATATGCAGCATGGCTTGATAATTGACATATTAATTAATCCTAACATGACCAGGCGCGTTGGGGCGTTCTACAAGAGATGTACAGTAATGGACTTACAAATGCTCTAACAGCAATTATACATTAGGTTTATGAGCACTGTAATGTTTATGGTATGTAATTCCATAAATCTCAGACCAAGATATTTGCACATTACGACTCATTATTATATTATATTATGTAATTTTCCAAGCAGCTTGATTATTTATTTTTCACTATTAAAATAAAACAGCGCTCCTTAGTTTTGTAGTATATAAATATTTAGGATGATTCAAATTTAGAAATTTTTAAGAAAATAAACCTACTGTTTAAAGAATGAAAGAAGGCTGAAAAAAATTATTTGTGCATGAATAGGAGCCTATCATTAGCTACCTTTTAAAAGCATACCTTTAATGAGAATAAGGCGGCCCACCAGATAAAGCCAGAGAGCAGTGACAGTCACAGGGGTGACGGGTTTGCATGTCAAAGATCAAAATTCTAGCAATATAATTTTTTCTTTAAAATGTCCTGCATGAGTTCTCAACACTCGGTAGCAAACAGGATGGGAACAACTACAGCTATGACCCCTTTGTCTAAAAGCCTTTTAGCAGCCCCATGCTCTGCCTCTATGGTCTATTTGCCTTTGTTAGAGAAGTCTCTGGCATTAAATGCTCTTAAATATCCAAAACTTATACAATATGATATGGCGACACATGGCTTAGGGTCCCGTTACACTAAGCGACGCTCTAGCGATCCCGACAATGATACGACCTGGTAATGATCGCTGGTATGTCGCTACATGGTCGCTAGTAAGCTGTCAAACAGGCAGATCTATTCAATGATGCAGCAATGATACGGCAATCCGTATAATAACCTCGGCGTCGTTGGGACCTTGTCACACAGCAGCTATTCTGACGACTCACGCCTGCGTCCCTGATTTCTGCGTCGCCAACGAGGTCGCTCGTCGGCATCAAACACAGCGATGCGCGCTGGCCAGCGGGGCGCCAACGATCAAAAAAATGGCCCAGGACATTTGAATACAATCAGCGATATCCAGCGGGAGGGCCGGTTGCCACTAGGTGTCACATGTAGCGAGATCGCTGGCGAGGTTGCTGTTGTGTCACAAAATCTGTGACGTTTCAGCAATCTCGCTAATGATCTCGTTATGTGAGACGGGGGCTTTACAGTATAGGGGCACATTTTGATATCATGTTTTGTAGTTTGCATTTTATGGAATTTTATTTAAAGGGTACAGAAAAAATAGACACAAGTAGACAAACAAAAGAGAGCTAAACCATTTCTCATGTGGCAGTTGATATATACAGTACCTATACATCTAAAGACTTTAAAAAAGGTATACAATTCTTAAGTTTAGCACTTTGCTTTTAAATACCTTAACCCTGCTGTTATGTTTGGGTCATAGTGACCCGTAAGAGAATTTGTGTGGCCCTGTAGATATTTTTCTAGAAGTTTCTAAAACTTGAGGTTACTTGACTTTTCCTCATTTGGGGGGATCTATCTATGAGTATTTTTTTTTGTGTGTGTGTTTACTTTTTGCTACATGCAAATTTGTACAGTTGTCGTGTTCGGGTAATAGTGACCCAGCATCATTTTTTAAAGCTGTGAGGCCATATTTTCAGTGAAATAAAGGAGTTATAACCTCAGTTGGGTCTATTTATTGCATCTACTATTGTATATCAATTTATTTATTTCCTAAATTATTTCAATGGTGTGGTATATGCGCTCTGCCAGGTGTATGCATTGAGATCTGCGCACCATAAAAATGGCTTTATATTGATTATTTTTGGTGTGCAGTCTATACTAAAATGTAGAGCGCATCCAGAGAGATCACTAGGTGTGCACTACACGTGTATAAAGAACGCGCTGTGTAAGAGGGCCTTATTTTGTAAAGCTGAGCTCTAAAGGCCTCCAAATGATTTTTTTTTGCTAAGTAAGGGTACTGTCACACTTAGCGATGTACCAGCGATCCCGACCAGCGATATGACACAGTCAGGATCGCTGGTACATCGCTAAGTGGTCGCTAGTGAGCTGCCACACAGGCAGATCTCACCAGCGACATCGCTGGGGACGGGGGTCGCTACTTACCTGTCACACTAGGCGATCCTGCGTCCTCCCGCCCGGCTCCACGCTCGTCGCTCGTCTCTCCACAGGAAGCGCCGCAGGAAGCTGACGACAAGAAATGGTCCAGCCTGATCTCGCGCGATCAGCGATAACCAGCGGGGGAGCGGGTCGCAGGTAAGTATCACACACAGCGATATCGCTAGCAATATCACTATAATGTCACAAGTTATAGCGATATTGCTAGAGATATCGCTTGGTGTGACAGGCCCTTTAGCCATTTGACCTTTCAGTTTATTTGGACAGCAGCTCTGTACACATCTCTGTTCCAGGCTGTATCTTGGCTTTTTACAGGTATCTAGCTTGTTATGCTTTTCTTATTCAATTCTGTTGGTAGATTGTTTATTGTAAAGGAATACTTTTTTTTATTCTTTTACATGTACTTAGTGTTATTACTGTGTGATTCTGTAAGCTATAGGTCACTGCATACTGTCTGCAAAGCTGACAAACTTTTTTGCAGCTAAGAGCTGTTTTTTTTTTTCTTGGCTCCTCCTTTTTTTCGAAGCAGGGGGTTATTTACATTTGAAAGACTCATTGTTTTTACAAGTGGTGTCATATTCTCACTGCTCTGACTGAACGATTAGCATGTTAGATGCCTGGACATTGAGCACTGTTATGTTTTGATGTAGCATAGAAGCTCTTATTGTTCTTGAAACTGCTTGTTTTATTTTGTTTTTTTTACCACATATGTGTAGTTTGCTATTTTTCATTTTGCTTATAACTAAGTTTTTTCTGAATAAAAAAAAATAAAGATTTCAATTTCACTTTTCTTTTTTTTATTTCCAAACATGTTCCCATACAGTCTAGTAAGCCAAAGGTATAAAAATAATTGAGTTAGAGTATTTAAAATCAAGATTTAATAAACCGGGTCATAGTGACCCGGGAGCAATACCAGTGTATAGTACATTGGAACAGAACAGCAGGGTTAAATAATCCAGATGACAGCAAAAGGCATTTAGAAAACTATGCAATTAGGTGGAAAAGTTATTTTGTGATGCTATACTAGCAATGAATTTGTAAGAAAATGTTTCATATAAATTGAATTTGCCAAAAAACAGCATGGACCGCACCTCTAAAAAAATAATACGTTAATCTAATGCCCTAATGCCGCTAGGCAAAAATAAGTTGTATTTGCAATTTTTTTTATACCGTCTTATTTTTTTACCTTATTATTCTTATACCTTCTTATGTAGAATGTAAGCCTACAAGGGCAGGGACCTCTTCTCTCTGTACCAGCCTTTCAGTGTTAGTATGTCAACTTTAAGTGATACTTGTATTTTGTATGTAACACCTTATCATGGAGAGCGCCATGGAATCAATGGTGCTCTCTAAATAAATAATTATAATATTTGTTAGGAGTCCAGTAGGCGGTGTTTTCAGTGAGTGACAGCTTTTTATATGAATAAGTACATACAAAGACAGTTGTCAATCACTACTATAAGACCGCCCACTGGACTCCAGTGCCCACAATAATCACAAATTAAAATGAAAGAAAAAATGAATCTTTTCCGACAAAACAATTTTCTCAGGTCTCTGCGTTATAACATTCCGCCCACAAATTGAGTTGCATCATCAAAGTGCATTGCTCAGCTTAAAGACGGTATACAGCAAAGTCTGTTAAAATAAATAACTTCTTACACCGCCTACAGCAGCAACAGCCTAAGCCAAATGTCTCCTATGTTTTGGTATTAGTCTTGAACCACGTGGTTGAAAAATTATAGCCAGAACTGTTTTACAGTGAACCTGTCAGCTGATTCATGCTGCACAAACCAAGTACAGCCTGATGCCAAACCTTTTCTCTGGCATTTCAGAGAATTTATAGTTAGTAAAGATATAAACCCAAAAATGGAAGCAAAAACAGCTGTATAAATAATAATAATCTTTAATCTGAGAAAAAAAAGAGTTGAAAAATGGAGAGATATGTGACGGAGACCTCACCAATCCAGGAAGCAAAGTAACATGAGAAAAAAGCATGCAGAATCCCAGTGAAACATGTCAGACTCAAAGCTGCTTCTTTTAATTAAGCCATGATGTGGCATAAATGGATAGTGAACAGTATATGCCAACAATCAATGTGATCACAGTAGAGTCCTCAATGATAACAAAAAATAAATAATAGGTGATATCTGCCTAATGGTAACTACACACATATGAAATTCTTATCTAGACCACCTGGAAAGGTGAGAAGTACCCCAAAGTGCATTTCAGGTTAGCTCCTTCCAAGGGTATGTATAGGGGGCGCATAAGGTTCTGTATATATAGAGAACGTCGCACTCCTACTCCACCTCGCTGACGTGTCAAATGGGCGGGGATCTGTGGCGTAGTATGCCAAACCTTTGGCTTCCAGGCGGCCCTGCCATCAAAAGTGACATTCCCCCGCTGTTATCACCTGTGACTGGTGTGTCATCTTCTATATATAAAGAACCTTATGCACCCCTCATACATACCCCAGATGAAGTTAAAGTGCATTTTTATCATGCTACTTTGCTCCCTGGGCTGGTGAGGTCTCTTTGTCATATATCTCCCAATTTTAAAACATTTTTTATCAGATTACATTTCTAAAAAAGATTATTACTATTTATTTTATACAGCTGTATTTGCTTCCATTTTTTTCTGTTTTTATACTTTTTGGAAGTGATGGTATCACTAGATCATTCCTCTTTTTTGATATTTATAGTTAGCAGATGTAGCACTTTAGCCAGCCAAGAATGGACTAGTCTGGCATCGCCCCTGGCCAGCTTCTCCAAAGTGCCACTCAAGGTGATTCACAGGTCTCTTAAGGCCCCAGCACACATAGGGAGATCGCTGCTGAGTCACTAGTTTTGTGACACAATAGCGATCTCACCAGCGAGATCGCTGTGTGTGACAGCGATCAGCGACCGGCCGCCCTGCCGGTATCACTGATAGCTGCAAGAAACTTCTGGACATTTCTTTCGTCGCTGATCTCCCGCTGGCCAGTACGCATCGCTGCGTGTGACAGGTGGGAGACCAGCGATCAGCTGGTAACTAACTTACACATCGGGTATCCAAGGGACGCGCGTCCCTTGGATACCCGATGTGTACATTAGTTACCAAGCGCGCTGATGCAGGGAGCTAGTAACTAACGTACACATCGGGTATCTTAGTTACACACGTCCCTTGGATACCCGATGTGTACGTTAGTTACCAGTCCCCTGCATTAGCGCGCTGGGAACTAACGAACACAGCAACGCCGCGCACTCGGCGTCGCTGTGCTGATTGCTGGTGAAACTGTCTGTGTGACAGCTCACCAGCGATCACATAGCGACTTACCAGCGATCCTGACACGTTGATATCGTTGTCGGGATCGCTGGTAAGTCGCTATGTGTGACTCCAGCTTTACTATGGGAGAGATATTTAAATGCCCTCTAGCAGCGCTGGAAAAAGCTGGCCAGATGCAGTTCCGGAGTAGTCTCATTTCCAGCTATGATCCCCGGTCAGTTTTTCTAACTATATTTTCTCTGAAATGAAAGAGCTTTCCAAGAAAAATATACTTGGCTGCAATCAGGGCAGCCAGGCTTTGATTCATACTGCATATGGTGTCTGTAGCTTGAATCAGCTGACAGATTACCTTTAATCAGACACAATTGTAGGTGTTCATGCAGGGCCGGACTGGGACAAAAAACACTCCTATAACACTCCTCATCCCGATCAGTGAATTTTGCTTTACTTTGTTGTGCCGCTCACTCTCCTAAAAGGAGATATTTGAAGAGCCACATGTGAATGGAGCCACAGTGTGTCTGATCGACCACAGCTGCATTTACATGGTGGTTTACAGAGCTCCGATTTTCAGGATCATGGAGGTCCCAGCAGTCAGATCTCCAGCAATTGGAAAGTCATCCCCTATCCAGAGGAGAGGCGATAACTTGGGATAATCCATTTAAACAGCTTTTCCAATATTTTAATTTTATTTGGCCATACTAATTTTGAAAATACTAAACCAATATTGAACCTCCCAAAGTCCAATGTCCCCTCTTCAACAACAGGACAGGAGAAGTGGTACTGTGCAGTGCAAACAGGGCCATCTCCAGGTTTTTGTGGGCTCTGGGTGAAAGTCTCAGTGGCCCCTTTAACACATCCCACAATTCATAATGCACAGATACAACAGAGAAATATAGGTATACAATGCCAAAGATTTAACTTCTTACATTACATGAGTGATAATTATTGTACATTCTACAAAAGATCATAAATCAGACAGTATAGTCCTCCATACAGTATTATGGGCACCACATAGAGCTTTATACAGAATAACATGCCCCATATATTTCTCCATACAGAATAATGAGCCCCATATATTGCTCCATACAGTGTAATGAACCCCATATATTGCTCCATATAGAATAATGAGCCCCATATATTGCTCCATTCAGTATAATGAGCCCCATATATTGCTCCATTTAGAATAATGAGCCCCATATAATATTGCACCATACAGAATAATGAACCCCATATATTGCTCCATACAGTATAATAAACCCCATATATGGCTCTATACAGAATAACATGCCCCATATATTGATCCATAGAGTATAATGAGCCCCATATATTGTGCCACACAGTATTATGGGTACCACATAGTGCTCCATACAGTATAATGAGCCCCATGTATTTCTCCATGCAGTATGAGCCCCGTATATTGCTCCATACATTATAATGAGCCCCATGTGTTGCTCCATGCAGTATAATGAGCCCCATGTAATGCTCCATACAGTATAATGAGTCCCATATATTACACCATACAGAATAATAAGCCCCATATAATGCTCCACACAGTATTATGGGTACCACATAGTGCTCCATACAGTATAATGAGCTCCATATAATGCTCCAAACAGTATAATGAGCCCCATATATTGCTCCATACAGTATAATGATCC
Source organism: Dendrobates tinctorius (assembly GCF_039654945.1). NCBI lineage: Eukaryota > Metazoa > Chordata > Amphibia > Anura > Dendrobatidae > Dendrobates > Dendrobates tinctorius. Next base: position 20,776,133 of record NW_027361779.1, on the reverse strand, counting down.
CCATATTTTGCTCCATACAGAAAAATGAGTCTCATATAATGCTCCAAACAGTATAATGAGCCCCATATAATGCTCAAAACAGTATAATATGCCCCATATAATACTCCATACAATATAATGAGCCCCGTACCTTGCTCCATACAGAATGGGCCCCATATAATGCTCCATACAGAATATGATGGGCCCCATATAATGCTCCAAACAGCATATGATGGGCTCCATATATTGATCCAAACTCCAAACAGAATTGGCCCCATATAATGCTCCATATGTAATGGGCCCCATTTTATGCTCCAGTATATAATGGGCCCCATATTATGCTTCAGTATAATGGGCCCCGTATAAAGCTCTAAATATAATGAGCCCCATATGATGCTCCATATATTATGGGCACCATATGATGCTCCATATGTAATGGGTCTCATATGATGCTCCAGTATCTAATGGGCCCCATATTATGCTTCTTTATAATGGGCCCCATATGATGCTCAAGTATGTGATGGGCCCCATATACTGCTCAAAACATTTTAAGAAAACTGAAATCCTCACCTCTCCTCGCTGGCCGCTGCTCTGCTCTGGACTCCTCAACGTTGGCGTCTTCTGGCTCTCTGTACTGTGACTGTTCAGGCATAGGGAGCACAGAAGTAACTTCACTGCACCCTCTGACATGAAATGTCACAGTCAGAAGACGCCACAGTGGAGGAGCGGGAAGAGGTAAGTATCGCAAGTGCTGGGGCCCTGAGCAAGCGGGGAGGTGTGGACTCTTTATTAGCCCATGAGGCAACATTTCAGTTACACAGCTGAAAAAGGTTCTGTTATGTATCTGAAATGTTGCCACATGGGCTAATAAAGAGTCCACCACTTTTTTCACACCTTATCGGAGTGAATAATATATATATATATATATATATATATATATATATATATTTACACACACACACTAAGAGCAGATACTCAGAATTACACCATGTATACAGGACAGGAGAAGTATACACAGCTCCACAATATATACTGTGCTAAGGAATGTAGAGTGGAGCTGTGTATAAAGTATATAGTATAGTGATGGGCCAGTCTATATAGTGTGGATTCCACAACTATATACACAGAAGAATACTATATAAATATCTGTACATTTTTTATATACGTATATATATATATATATATATATATATATATGCACAACGCTACATTATACACTATATTACGACAGCATTATATTATGTACTATATTACATTGCATACATTTTATAGGTGAGTGCTGTATATACATTATATATACACTGGGGTGTATAGTTGCAGTATCACCTATGTAACATATGTACAGCAGTATCATCCAAATATTGTTTTTATAAGGTCGGTTTCACACTATCGTGTGTGATGCAGGTAACTTGCATGAGTCTCTCGCATCAACACCCGGCGCTGCCACTGGCACTCGGGACCGGAGCGTGTGGCTGCATAGAAATACATGCACTGGAGATCACCTACAGTGAGGACGCCTTGTTCCACCAGAGTTCACTTCAGCAATCATCTGACACTCCGGGTCATGGCAAGAGAGGGCAGATGGAGGTGACAACGTATACTCCGGAGGTACTACAAATCTCCAGAGCGCCGACCTGGGGAATGAGCTAGGCCTGGGTATAACAAAGGATAACTCCAGTTGATAACTTGCTGGCGTGAGAATGGCAGACACCCATACAAACACGTACACACCCAGGTATGGACATGAACGTTTATTGTCATTCACTCTCTTGCCACTAGATAGTGAACTCCTCACAGAACTGACAACAGAGGTGTCCCCCCGTGTTGTAACACTCACATCCCAACAAGGCTCAGAGGTAACCACTCCTCTCTGCCCCTCCGACTCTGAGGGGCAGCTTGTAGTGAGGGTTGCGACTTACCCCTACTCCCTGGCAGCACCCCTGCTGCCACTACTAGAGGAGAAGGGGACGGGAATATAAAGGAAAAATACACTCCCTGGTCGTCTTCCTCCACACGACCAGGAGGGGGCGGCTTCTTCGATAGCATAGCTGTTTCGTCATGTGCCCCGCGGACCAAATTATAAGTCTGCTCACAACAGAGACGTGCCCCCTCACCATGGGGAACATCAGGCAGCACCTTGGGGACACCAACTCCTCCCACCTGCCTGGGTGCGTCCCCGTGTATGAGCAAGTCGCGCTCCCTAGCAGGCACTACAGGGGGCATATTTGCCACAGCCACAATTGGGGAGGGAAAGCTGAAGGAAATATACTCTTCCTGGTCATCTTCCCTCACACGACCAGGGGAAGGCGGCTTCTTTGGTAGTATAGAAGTTTTGGCATGAGCCCCGTGGACCAAATTATCAGTCTGCTCACCACAGGGATGTGCCCCATCACCACGGGGAACATCAGGCAGCACCTCGGGGACACCAACACCTCCCACCTGCCTGGGTGCATCCGCATGTATGAGCAAGTCCTGCTCCCTTGCAGGAACTACAGGGGGCATATTCACCAAAGCCGCACATTGGGGATCTGGCTGAGCCAGAGGGGAGGCCCCAGACCCCGACAACTGCTGCTGCTGCTCCAACACACCGCGCAGCACCTCACTCTCCTCAGTGAGGACCAGAATCAATTGGTCACAGGTCTGTACTTGGCCCATGACTCACCAGAGAAAATGAGGGGTTGGTTATAATCTGTCACGCATACTTATCATGTGTGACATGACCCGCAGGTCGGTAACTGAAGCAACAAAACTGTCAAGCGTACCTGTCCTGTGTGACACGACCCACAGGTCAGTAACTGAAACAACAAGACAAAAGGGGAACACCGGGGAAACAGTTACAACTGTGGGCCCTGCAATAGGGAACGGGGACGTGGAGACCTCCTGCACTCCCCTGAGGCAGTGTCCCTGAACACTCCTAACATTCCCTATACAGGCTCTTCACCTGTCACCAACCAGGATACCTGAATCCCTCACTAACCCTGCACCTATCCCTTACTAGAGAACTGGTTAGTGGGGACACTGATCCCACTGCTGCACTAATACACACGAAGGAAAATACACCAAGCGAGGAAAACAACAAAACACTTTTCTATCTCTGCTGCAGTCACCAGGCAGCAGAGTTCATCACTGGATTAGCTTTCAGCAGTGGCTCGACACCTCAGAGCCAGCTGCTACCTTCACATCTTTCTCTGCTGCAGTCACCGGACAGCAGAGATCAGCACCAGATCAGCTGTCAGCAGTGGCTAAATACCTCAGAGCCAGCTGCTAACTTCACCATTGTTGGATTCCACAAAGGACCTGCTATAACCAACACCAGCTGATACACTAGGTGACCTTATATAGCAAAGGAGGAGTGGTCACCATCAGCAGAGAAACCAAAGACATGTAATAACCCCAGTGACCACCGGGGGCAAAAGGTAAAGCAAAGAAAATTATCAGACATGTAATAACACCTGTTAGGCATCGGGTTCCTGTCGCTGCACAGCAGGAATCACGAGCCTTGCATTCAGCAGTCTACCATTCCTCTCTGGCCACAGAGGAGGCTGCTCAGCAGACTCGTCAATCCCGACGCTCTGCTCAGACCAGCTCTGTGGGTTTGGTTGCTGCTGTCACCTCTGGTCCAGCTATAGCAACACATGCTGGTCAGCAGCGAGCTACTCCAGGGACTAAGTCCTCCTTTCGGTCCACTGAGCATGCCCGTGGGACGATCTCTCATTGGAGATTGGAGGTCACATGCTCAGGTCCTTCTCCAGCTCGGATTGGACCATCAGGAGAGTCAGAAAGGTCCTGGAAGGACGCTGCTATAAAAGTTTCACATGGCTGCTCGGCCATGTGCTAATATAGAAAAAGATTAGACCATGTGGAATGAGTGTTGCATGCATGTATGAATGTCTCTTGTGAATGACTCATTATGAAACCCCTAACCTATACCTGTGGCTTTGTCTGTACGCCATGGTGCATATAGTCTGCACTCCTCGGTGGTCAGCGTCCATTAGAGGTGTCCGCAGGTGTGACGCCGCACGCTCAGTAGGTCTAGAGGGACTCAGACTTCGTGTCCTTGGGGCTGAGTTCTGTGACCATTTACTGAGCACTCTCTTGCCGAGTGCTGTGTGCTTTAACAGGCTCCGGTATTTATGTTCCACGGTACTGCGGCTTTGTGACATAACAGAGTCCACTCCTGTTCACACAGGGTGATGTTAACCCATGTGTGACCTATTGTATACCGCTATATACATCCGCCATTGCTAAGCAGCAGTTTACCACCTCTGCACGGTGGACCCCGGGCTGCGAACGCACCTTATTATTATTATATTATTTGGTGCGTTCCGCCAGCCCTAACATTATGTTAGCGCCAGGGTCTGGCTAGTAATGGCGGATGAACAGCGACTGCAGCGGTACATTCATCATCTGGAGGGTAGGTTGGCGGCTCTTGAGCGCACAACCACAGCCGTGGATGTTACCGCAGTTGCTGCTCAGGCTGCTAGCATGGCTGCTGCTACTTTGTCCACTGCCATCCCAGTTCCGGCATTATCCTGCCTCCCGCTGCCAGATAAGTTTTCTGGTGATAGCCAGTCTTGTAGGGGATTCATGAACCAGTGTGCAATACAACTTGAGCTCCTGGCAGCACGTTTTCCCTCAGAGCGGGCCAAGGTGGGATTCATAATATCCCTTTTGTCGGACAGGACATTGGAGTGCGCCATGCCGTTGTGGGAGCTCGACGATCGTGTGGTGCAGAGTGCTCTGCAGTTTCTGAGCACTCTTAAACAGGTCTTTTTGGGACCTCGAGTCAACCATGAAACGGCGTTCCAACTGCTGGCATCCACACAGGATTCATCAATGGTCAGCCATTTTGCCGTCCACTTCCAGACTCTAGTGTCTGAGTTGGAGTGGCCGGATAACGTCCTCATTCCAGTGTTTTGGAGGGGACTGGCTGATCATGAGAAGGATACCCTGGCCACCAGGGAGATTCCCGCCACACTGGAGGAGCTTATAGCAGTCTCCACTCGCATTGATCTTCATTTTAACAAGCGGGGGTTGGAGCGAGCCCAGTGTAAGCCAAAGTTTTGGCTGGCGCCCACCTTCGCCGAGCCTCTAGAATCTCCTGGCCAGGCGTCCGAATCACATGAGGCCATGGAGTTGTCACAAGCGGGTTCTAAGTCCCGGACCACTCGTGCACGCACGGTTTGTTACATCTGCCGGCAGTCAGGACATCTCGCCTCCAGATGTTCTCGGCGTTTGGAAGAACATCGTCGTTTAGTGTCCTTAGGAGCTGGTTCACTAGACGCAGCAGCACTTTCTTCTAAACTGACATTTAAGGGGACAATGAACATTGGTCCATCCACCCATATGGTAGAGCTTTGCATGGATTCTGGGGCGGAGGACAACTTCATGTCTTCTACCTTGGCCCGACGGCACGCAATTCAACTAGTTATGCTCGCCAAGCCTGTGACCATTCGGGTGATAAATGGGTCGACACTACCATCGCAGATAACCCATCAGACCATCCCTTTTACGTTATCCATGTCTCCTTCCCATCAGGAGACCATCTCCCTGCTTGTCATTCCCGAGGGAATTGATGAGGTCCTCTTAGGGATGCCGTGGTTATGATATCATTCCCCTCATATAGAGTGGTCCTCAAGGAGAATTCTGGGATGGAGTAAATCCTGTGTTGGTAGATGTCAGAGGGAGTGCATTCAGGTTGCTACTACTGAGGTGCCCACAGATCTTTCCTCTCTTCCAAAGCACTATTGGTCCTATGCGGACGTGTTCTCCAAGAGGGCGGCGGAGACCCTTCCGCCTCATCGCCCCTATGACTGCCCTATTGACCTCTTGCCTGGTGCTGAGCCTCCCCGGGGTCAAGTTTATTCTCTCTCTCTCCCAGTGACAGAGGCTATGTTTTAGTACATCCAGGAGAATCTGGCAATGGGCTTTATAAGGAAGTCAGTGTCACCTGCAGGGGCGGGGTTTTTCTTTGCGCAGAAGAAAAACGGAGAACTACAGCCATGCATTGACTACAGCGGTCTTAACACTATCACCGTTAAGAACAAGTACCCTCTGCCCCTGATATCTGAGCTTTTTGATAGGTTGTGGGGAGCGAGGGTCTTCACTAAGCTGGATCTGCAGGTTGCTTGCAACCTGTTTCGCATTCGTGAGGGAGACGAATGGAAGACAGCCTTTAACACCAGGTACGGGCATTATGAATACCTGGTAATGCCCTTCGGGCTCTTTAATACTCCTGCTGTCTTCCAAGTCTTTGTGAACGACATCTTCCGGTATATGCTCACCACCTCGGTTTTAGTCTATCTGGATGATATCCTCATTTACTCTCCAGATATAGACTCCCACCGGAAGGATGTTTGCAAAGTCTTCGATCTCCTATGGGCAAACTCCCTCTATGCTAAGTTGGAGAAGTGTGTGTTTGAGCAGGAGTCCTTGCCTTTCCTGGGCTATATCATCTTGGCCCAGGGGTTGGTCATGGGTCCTGCCAAACTACAGGCGGTGATGGATTGGCAGGAGCCTCACTCCCTCAAAGCGGTGCAGCGCTTTATGGGTTTTATTAACTACTACCACCAATTCATCCCGCACTTCTCGACTTTGGTAGCTCCTTTGGTTGCCCTCACCAAGAAGGGAGTGAATTCTAAATTGTGGTCAGAGGAGGTCTACAAGGCCTTCCTCTCCATCAAGTCTCACTTCGCTAGCACTCCCATTTTACATCGCCCCAATGTGGATAAGCAATTTATTTTAGAGGTGGATGCCTCATCCGTCGGTGCTGGAGCAGTCCTGTTCCAAAAGGATGCTCAAGGTCGGAAGCATCCTTGCTTCTTCTTTTCCAAGACCTTCTCACCGGCGGAGAGGAACTATTCCATTGGGGACAGGGAGTTGGCCTTTTCTGAATGGAGACACATCCTGGAGGGGGCTCGCTGTCCCTTCCAAGTTTACACTGACCACAAAAATTTAGTTTATTTACAAACTGCCCAGTGCCTCCAAGGAAAGAATGAGGCTTTCTGTCGATGCTCACCGGCACCCTGCTCCGACCTTTGCTCCTGGCGACCTAGTGTGGCTCTCTGCACGTAATATCAGGCTGCGGGTTGAGTCCTCTAAGTTTGCGCCTCGCTTTATTGGTCCCTTCAAGGTCCTTGAGCAGGTTAAGCCTGAGCTCTACCGTCTAGCCCTTCCTCCACACCTGGGTATCACTGACACCTTCCACGTGTCCCTCCTTAAGCCCGTTCTCATGTCCCGGTTTTCGGAGCCATCTACCGGGACATCAAGCTTGTCCTCGGACGAGTATGAGGTGAACGCCATCATGGGGTGTAAGGTGGTACAGGGCAAAAAATATTATCTAGTGGACTGGAAGGGTCATGGTCCAGAAGCTTGGACCTGGGAGCCAGTGGAGAACATTCGTGCTCCGCTTCTCATTGTGGCATTTGAGTGCAGCGAGGCTCAGAGGGGAGGGGGCTCTAGGAATGGGGTTATGTTAGCCGTCGGGTTCCTGTCGCTGCACAGCAGGAATCCCGAGCCTTGCATTCGGCAGTCTCCCATTCCTCTCCTGCCACAGAGGAGACTGCTCAGCAGACTAGTCGATCCCGGCGCTCTGCTCAGACCAGCTCTGTGGGTTTGGTTGCTGCTGCCACCTCTGGTCCAGCTATAGCAATGCATACTGGTAAGCAGCGCGCTACTCCAGGGACTAAGTCCTCCTTTTGGTCCACTGAGCATGCCTGTGGGACGATCTCTCATTGGAGATCGGAGGTCACATGCTCAGGTCCTTCTCCAGCTCGGATTGGACCATCAGGAGGGTCAGGAAGGTCCCGAAAGGACACTGCTATTAAAGGTTCGCATGGCTGCTCGGCCATGTGCTAATATAAAAAAAGATTAGACCATGTGGCGTGAGTGTTGTATGCATGTATGAATGTCTCTGGTGAATGACTCATTATGAAGCCCCTACCCTTGGTACACATGTGTTGTGTAGCCTAGCCTGCTAGCGCCCAGGCTGAGGTCCAGGTAGAGGCAGAGTCAGAGACTGCCATCAGCATTCACCGGTGGCTTTGTCTGTACGCCACGGTGCACATAGTCTGCACTCCTCAGTGGTCAGCGTCCATTAGAGGCTTCCGCAGGTGCGACGCCGCACGCTCAGTAGGTCTAGAGGGACTCAGACGTCGTGTCCTTGGGGCTGAGTTCTGTGACCATTTACTGAGCGCTCTCTTGCCAAGTGCTGTGTGTTTTAACAGGCTCCGGCATTTATGTTCCGCGGTACTGCGGCTCTATGACATAACAGAGTCCGCTCCTGTTCACACCGGGTGACGATAACCCGCTTGTGACCTATTGTATACTGCTATATACATCCGCCATTGCTAAGCAGCAGTTTATCACCTCTGCACGAAAGCACCTTATTATTATTTTATTATTTGGTGCGTTCCGCCAGCCCTAGCAAAACCTGTTGCCACTGGGGGCAAAAACCCATATTAAGGCCCCAAAAGCCTGAAATGAAAAAAAAAGGTTTAAATGAGGGAATCCAGAATCTGACACAGATCCAAGAATTGGACTGTGACAATATAGCTGGGGGGCACAGAGATTATATTGGGACGCAAAGCTGAGAGGCACAGATCACCAGGCACAGAAATTACCTACCTACAAACAGGCACTGAGTTCCTCTTCCAGGACAGTAGAAAGGGAGAGCATTAGGTGCTAACCCCACCCACATCGGCATTAACCCTGCCCACCCCAATGACATCATCATTCATTTGCAGGCAGCGTTCTGTAATGAACGCTGCATGCACTTGGGGGTTAAACGGCCGACAGCTGGCAGGGCTGCAGCCAGAGAATTGCGAACTGCGGGGAATGGGCCGGAAGTTCCCCACCCGCTTTAAAGGGCCGGCAGCAACCCGCTCAGCCGCCAGCCCACCGGGTATCTGCCCGGCTGCACAGATTTACAATCCGGGCCTGTGTTCATGCATGACAAAGGACCACATTATAACAGACACTATGAGGTAAATGAATCAAAGTGTTTTCACCAGAAAACTGACATAAAAAACTTTGACTAGTCATAAATCTTTTGTGCAACTTGGAGTTGCAAAGAAATGTTGCGACTTTTGGTGTTTTTACACCAGTTTGAAGTCGCATCGTCAAAATGGGCAAAACTGGGGAGGAGCCTGAAGTGGTAAGTGGCATGGCCATGCCTGTCTTTCAAATTCAGCAATAGCGAAAGTGTTTCTTATGCCAGAAATAACATTTCTGGTGACGAGTAGAGTTGAGCGACTTTTGGTTTTTTAGGGTCGCGTTTCGTTTCGTGAAACCCGACTTTTCCAAAAGTCGGGTCGAGCAAGATCGTCCGATTATAGGGAAAAGTCGGGGTCGTCCCGAAACACGAAACCCAATGTAAGTCAATGGGGAATAAAAGTCGGCAGTGAAAGGAGGACAGGAAACACACCTACAGTGCCCATTTGAATGCCAAAAGCATCAATTCTTCTTACTTAAGCTTGTCAACCTTAATTAACTTCATAATACAAGTTACGCACTGAAAAATGGGGGTTATTTGACTAAGGTTGTGGGGGGAGGGCTGGCTGCAGGTTTTCATGTGCCCTGGGCGAAAGAGCGCCCCTTTAACACATACCACAACTCATCATGCTCCGATACGGCAGAGAAATAGCGGTATAGTACAATGAAAAATACCTCACTTTTTACATCTCATGACGAGGCCCATCTATTTCTCCATACAAAATCATTGGTCCCATATAATGTTTGAAACAGTATATGATGAGCTCCACATAATGCTACCGTATATGTTGGTCCCCATGGATGAAGCTCCACTGTCTTATGGGCCCAAATAATGCTCCAAACATAATGGGCCCCATTTCTAATGCTCTAGTGTATAATGGGCCCTGTAAATGCTGCTCCAGTGTCTGATGTCCACCTTTGGAATGTTCCAGTGTATGGTGGGCCCCATCTATCATTCTCCAGAGTATAGTGCTCCCCAAAAATTGCTGTCCCAACATTGAAAACAATCAAATAAGTCTCCTCGCTAGGGAATCCCTGTACTTGTCTGGACTCCTCGTCGTCCCCATCTTCCATCTCACTGCACAGTATTTCAACTTTGCAAGTGCTGTGATCCTGAGCAAGCAGGGGGGGCCCACTCGTTGGCGACGGCACTGGCACAGGGCCCCTGATAGTACGGTGGTGTGTCTGATGGCGGGTGGGCCGAACCTGCACTTTCATCTGCAGCTTCCTCTTTGTCACCGTGTAAGATGGAACTGTATATGGGAAGGGTAACCTGAGTTTCATCAGGGTCAGATTCAGGTCGTGTAGTGTGCGAGGGGAATGTAGTGGTCTGGGTCAATGTACCAGCAGATTCATCGAGCAGTGGCTGGGCATCAGTGCACTTGTGTCGCCCCCAGGAGTACGGTCGCCACAGTGGCATTACCTTCTTCCTAGGGAGTGTGATGTCATGCTTGGGAGCAACGAACGATCTCTCTAGCAGGTTAACTGATTGGGCGGCGTTATTCCCACGAGTCATGACCCTCCAAACAGCGTTCATGAAGGCAAAGTGTTTGTTTTATGTGGGCAGTATGGTTGCAAAGCTGAACCTTAAAGGAATGTCCAGAAGGGCACCACCAGGAGTGGAGCCTACGGTTAAATTCGACTCCACCTGGGAAACCTCAACCATGCCAGCTACAGAACAGATGCACACATTGCAAGCTTAATTCCGTTAACGAACGAGACTCCGTCATGCCCCGCGGTCCGAGTCCGGCTTACTAGAGGTACACGTGAGGCTCTGGCACATGAGATTGGCCAATAACTGGTGTGTCATGCCCTTACATGTCCGTGGCTGCATGTGCACTACACTGAAAAGGCCAGCGTTTGTCGCTTACAGGTGCAGATAACCCGCTGAACAACGTTAGTGATGGGGATCACTGATTACAATTATTACCCGCGAACAATGATTTCCCAGTAAGTGCAGGTCAACCGCAGTTCCGGAATTAGGCCTAACCGTCATTCCTGAAAAAATGAAAAACTTACGTGTGTAAACCACAGGTGCTGTAGCTTGCTTAACAGCTCGCCAGCCGTTCTCACGCCCAGTATGGATTACACGTGATTGCACAAAGGTGAGAAAGGGTACCGTATCCCCAGATAACATGTATGGATAGCGTACACATTCAAAATATATGTCTATACATCAGGAGGCAGGCTCAGACGGTGTTAGGTCCAATATGGATTGCACGTGATTGCACAAAGGTTAGAAAGGGTACGTATCCCCGGATAACATGTATGGATAGCGTACACATTCAAAATATATGTCTATACATCAGGAGGCAGGCTCAGACGGTGTAAGGCCCAGTATGGCTTGCAAGTGATTGCACAAAGGTTAGAAAGGGTACCGTATCCCCAGATAACATGTATGGATAGCGTACACATTCAAAATATATGTCTATACATCAGGAGGCAGGCTCAGACGGTGTTAGGCCCAGTATGGATTGCACGTGATTGCACAAAGGTTAGAAAGAGTACCGTTTCCCCGGATAACATGTATGGATAGCGTACACATTCAAAATATATGTCTATACATCAGGAGGCAGGCTCAGACGGTGTTAGGCCCAGTATGGATTGCACGTGATTGCACAAAGGTTAGAAAGGGTACCGTATCCCCAGATAACATGTATGGATAGCGTACACATTCAAAATATATGTCTATACATCAGGAGGCAGGAAGACGGTGTTAGGCCCAGTATGGATTGCACGTGATTGCACAAAGGTTAGAAAGGGTACCGTTTCCCCGGATAACATGTATGGATAGCGTACACATTCAAAATATATGTCTATACATCAGGAGGCAGGCTCAGACGGTGTTAGGCCCAGTATGGATTGCACGTGATTGCACAAAGGTTAGAAAGGGTACCGTATCCCCAGATAACATGTATGGATAGCGTACACATTCAAAATATATGTCTATACATCAGGAGGCAGGAAGACGGTGTTAGGCCCAGTATGGATTGCACGTGATTGCACAAAGGTTAGAAAGGGTACCGTTTCCCCGGATAACATGTATGGATAGCGTACACATTCAAAATATATGTCTATACATCAGGAGGCAGGCTCAGACGTTGTTAGGCCCAGTATGGATTGCACGTGATTGCACAAAGGTTAGAAAGGGTACCGTATCCCCAGATAACATGTATGGATAGCGTACACATTCAAAATATATGTCTATACATCAGGAGGCAGGAAGACGGTGTTAGGCCCAGTATGAATTGCACGTGATTGCACAAAGGTTAGAAAGGGTACTGTTTCCCCGGATAACATGTATGGATAGCGTACACATTCAAAATATATGTCTATACATCAGGAGGCAGGCTCAGACGGTGTTAGGCCCAGTATGGATTGCACGTGATTGCACAAAGGTTAGAAAGGGTACCGTATCCCCAGATAACATGTATGGATAGCGTACACATTCAAAATATATGTCTATACATCAGGAGGCAGGCTCAGACGGTGTCAGGCACAGTATGGATTTGACGGCCCAGACTACACAGCGGAGGAGCAGGGAGAGGTAAAGATTGCAAATGCTGGGGCCCTGCCCAAGCAAGGGGGGCCCACTCGTGGGCGTCGGTACTGGCACTGGGCCCCTCATAGTACGGCGGTGTGTCTGACGGCGGTTGTGCACCACCACCGTCAGAGACACTTGATTGCACTATGAAGGACCCTGTGCCAGTGCCCGCGTCCAAGAGTCGGCCTACCCACCTGTCCAGGGCAACGGCACTCACACGGTGTCGTGCGCTAGGTGGTGACCCCGGCCATGGGGGGGGGAGGCAGCACAGTTAGGGAGTTTTAGAAAGTGGCATATGTTGATGTTGGACATTCAGCTGATGCAAAAGGTGAAATAGGTCAAGTCCCAGGAAGAGGTGGACCAAAGCAAGCCATTTTTCTGTCACCCTATGTGTCATCAGGGGAAGGTGGGACAAAATCCTTGGAAACCCATGCGTGGTTCATTTTAATGAAGGTTAGATCATCCACATTTTGGGTTGACAGACGGGTCCTTTTTTCTGTCAGGATTGATCCAGCTGCACTGAAGACTCTTTCCGATAGCACACTTGCAGCTGGGCAAGCGAGCTCCTGTAAGGCATATTGGGCCAATTCAGGCCAGGTGTCCAGTTTAGCGGCCCAATAGTCAAAGGGGAATGACCTGTGTGGGAGAACATCGATATGGGAGGAAAAGTAGTTTGTAACCATAGTTGACAACTGCTGTCTCCTGTCACTTTCCATCGATGCAGTATTACCAGTTGTGTGAGCGGTACTTGAAAAATCAGTCCACAACATTGTCATGAAACCCCTGTCTCCAACGCCACTTCTGCTGTGTGCACCACGAACACCTCTGCCAAGCTGCCCCCGGCCCGTACGGCTCGTGTGAGAACCATCACCGCTGCTGTGTGCTGGGAATGCCTCAAGCAACCGATTTACCAGAGTTGCTTGTTTATTAGCCAATATTAGGTCAAGGTTCTCCTGTGGCATGATGTTTTGTAATTTGCCTTTATAGCGTGGATCCAGGATGCTGGCCAACCAGTAGTCGTCATCGTTCATCATTTTGGCAATGCGTGGGTCCCTTTTTTGGATCTGCAAGGCATAATCTGACATGTGGGCCAATGTTCCCGGTGTCAATGATGCACTGCGAGTGCTGGTTGGAGGAGCACTTTCTGGCAAATCCACATCCCTCCAGTCACGCACAAACCCTGTACCAGACCTTGCCACGCCAACATTTTCACTTGCCCCATGAGATGCATCCTCCTCCCCTAAGTAATCATCCCCATCATCCTCCTCCTCCTCCTCTTCTTCCTCCACCTCGTCCAGGAGAGGTCCATGAGCAGACAATGGCTGAATGTCATCAAGGATTCCCTCCTCCTCTTCCTCCTCATCAACATTGGCTGCAGACGCCTGCTCCTTAAGGTGCGTCAAAGTTTGCATGAGCAGACGCATAAGTGGGATGCTCATGCTTAGGATGGCGTTGTCTGCGCTTACCAGCCGTGTGCATTCCTCAAAACACTGAAGGACTTTACAGAGGTCTTTCAGCTTCGACCACTGCACACCTGTCATCTCCATGTCTGCTCTCAAAGTGCCTGGCCGTGTATCCTCCCACAAATGCATTATGGCCTGCCTCTGCTCGCACAGCCGCTCCACCATGTGCAGGGTGGAGTTCCACCTTGTTGCAATGTCGATAATGAGGCGGTGGTTGGGAAGGTGGAGCAATCGCTGCAGCTTCTGCATACGAACGGAGTGTACAGGCGACCGGCGGATGTGCGCGCACAGTCTTCGCACCTTCTGGAGCAGGGCTGTTAACTCCGGATAATTTTTGAGGAAGCACTGCACCACCAGGTTCAAGGTGTGAGCCAAGCAAGGTATATGGCTGAGTTTTGAAAGGGCTATGGCTGCCACAAAATTACGGCCGTTATCACTAACTACCTTGCCTGCCTCAAGATGTACACTGCCCAGCCATGACTCAGTTTGTCGCTTCAAGTACTCGGCCAGCACCTCGGCGGTGTGTCTGTTGCCCAAACACATCATCTGCAACACAGCCTGCTGACGCTTTCCACTAGCTGCTCGATAGGGGGACACATCGTGTGCAACAGTGGCAGCTGCAGATGGAGTGCTCGTACGACTGCGCTCTGTGGACGAGCTTTCGCTTCTGGAGGAGGAGGAGGAGGAGGGTCGAACGCCTACAGCCAACTGTTTCCTATACCGTGGGCTAGGCAGCACTGTCCCACCACCGCTGTCCCCTGTGGACCCTGCATCCACCACATTAACCCAGTGCGCAGTGATGGACACGTAACGGCCCTGGCCATGCCCACTGGACCATGCATCAGTTGTGAGGTGCACCTTTCCGCTCACTGACTGCTTGAGTGCATGGACAATGCGGTCTTTCACATGATGGTGGAGGGCTGCGATGGGTTTGCGAGAGAAGAAGTGGCGACTGGGTAGGTCATAGCGTGGTACTGCATAGGCCATGAGTTCGCGGAAAGCTGTGCTTTCCACCAACCGAAAGGGCATAATCTCAAACGAGATTAGTTTGGCAATGTGGGCGTTCAAACCCAGTGTACGCGGATGAGAGACTGAGTACTTTCTTGACCTACTCATAGTGTCTGGGAGGGTGAGCTGGACTTGAGAGCTGCATATGGTGGAAGTAGCGGTGGACAGGGCGGACTGAGAGAGGGTTGATGATGGTGATGGAGTTGGTGTTCTTTCTGATGGCCTAGAATCAGTCTATCGTTAATATAACAGTGGGATTCCCTGACTGCTGTGGCCTTGCAACGACACCTCAACATTTGCTGCTGTGCTAACCGGTGGGCTTACAGTGGGGGAAACAATGTAGCGTTGCTGACTACCTTCGTTGTGATCAGTTGCACATGTGGCACTTGAGGTTTGGTGTTGTGTCCACGCTTGCAAGTGCATGCTGGTTAAATGTCTAAGCATGCAACTGGTATTCAAATTTTTCAGATTTTTCCCTCGGCTAAAGGTCTTTGCGCACTTCTTACAGATAACCTTGGCCTGATCATGAGGATTTTGGTCAAAAAAGTGCCACACTGCACTCTTCCTACTTTGGCAGACATTTTGTGGCCTAGCACGCTGTGATCTTTTGACCCTCTGGACAAGCTGTCCAGCAACTCTTTTGATGTTTGGAAACTGTCTTTGGAGTGCTCCGGGCCTGCCAGATAACAGCTGTTGCGATGTCGATGTCTGCTGTGGATGCTCCTCATCTGAGCTATTGGAAGCAGCACCCTCTTCCCCCAATGGATGCCAATCTGGGTCAACAACTGGGTCATCCATCACCTCCTCTTCTATGTCATGTGCACCTTCCTCTGTGTCACCGTGTATGGTGGTATAGTGTGCGGGAAGGGACACCTGAGTCTCATCAGGGTCAGAATCTGGCTCTGTACACTGCGAGGACAATGTAGTGCTCTGAGTGAATGTACCAGCAGAATCATCCATCAGCGGCTGTGCATCAGTGCACTCCATGTCAGATTCATCTTGGCCTGGGTAATTCACCATTTGACTTGATAATCCAGGCATGGTATGTGAAAACAGCTCCATGGAGTAATCAGTAGTATGGCCTGCGTCATCCTTCAATCTTGGTTGGGGTGAAGGACACAAGGAAAGGTGTGGTTCATGAACATGAGCCTCCAATGACGACTCAGTGCTTTTACTTTTTACAACTGAAGAAGAGTAGGCGATAGAGCTGGAGGCTGAGTCAGCAATGTAAGACAAAACTTTTTCCTGATGCTCTGGCTTTAAAAGCGGTTTGCCAACTCCTAGAAAACTAAGCGTTCGAGGCCTTATGTAGCCAGACGATGACGCAGGCTCAACACCTCCTGCATTCGGTCCTATTTTGCTCTTGCCACTACCATCAGATCCACCACCAACACCATCATTACCAGCTGCCAACCCCCGCCCAATTCCACGGCCTCTTCCACCAGCCTTCCTCATTTTTGGTAGAAATGTAGACAAAATCCAACAAACTATATAGTAATGTAAAACAAGGTACAAGGTGTCTATAGGACAGGGGAGATTTTGAATTTCTGCAGACACTTGTGGACACTGGACACTTTTGGATTGTGTGAGGCCCTCTGATATCTGAGCGCTATGTCACAGGCTCGATGGCACAGCTGTGACAAAAGAGACGAGAGGATAAGGGAGATTTTGAATTTCTGCAGACACTTGTGGACACTGGACACTTTTGGATTGTGTGAGGGCCACTGATGTCTGAGCGCTATGTCACAGGCTCGATGGCACAGCTGTGACAAAAGTGACGAGAGGATAAGGGAGATTTTGAATTTATGCAGACACTTGTGGACACTGGACACTTTTGGATTGTGTGAGGGCCACTGATATCTGAGCGCTATGTCACAGGCTCGATGGCACAGCTGTGACAAAAGTGACGAGAGGATAAGGGAGATTTTGAATTTCTGCACACACTTGTGGACACTGGACACTTTTGGATTGTGTGAGACCCAATGAATATCTGAGCGCTATGTGACAGGCTCGATGGCACAGCTGTGACCAAAGTGACTAGAGGATAAGGGAGATTTTGAATTTCTGCACACACTTGTGGACACTGGACACTTTTGGATTGTGTGAGGCCCAATGAATATCTGAGCGCTATGTGACAGGCTCGATGGCACAGCTGTGACCAAAGTGACTAGAGGATAAGGGAGATTTTGAATTTCTGCACACACTTGTGGACACTGGACACTTTTGGATTGTGTGAGGCCCAATGAATATCTGAGCGCTATGTGACAGGCTCGATGGCACAGCTGTGACCAAAGTGACTAGAGGATAAGGGAGATTTTGAATTTCTGCAGACACTTGTGGACACTGGACACTTTTGGATTGTGTGAGGCCCACTGATATCTGAGCGCTATGTCACAGGCTCGATGGCACAGCTGTGACAAAAGTGACGAGAGGATAAGGGAGATTTTGAATTTCTGCACACACTTGTGGACACTGGACACTTTTGGATTGTGTGAGACCCAATGAATATCTGAGCGCTATGTGACAGGCTCGATGGCACAGCTGTGACCAAAGTGACTAGAGGATAAGGGAGATTTTGAATTTCTGCACACACTTGTGGACACTGGACACTTTTGGATTGTGTGAGGCCCAATGAATATCTGAGCGCTATGTGACAGGCTCGATGGCACAGCTGTGACCAAAGTGACTAGAGGATAAGGGAGATTTTGAATTTCTGCACACACTTGTGGACACTGGACACTTTTGGATTGTGTGAGGCCCAATGAATATCTGAGCGCTATGTGACAGGCTCGATGGCACAGCTGTGACCAAAGTGACTAGAGGATAAGGGAGATTTTGAATTTCTGCAGACACTTGTGGACACTGGACACTTTTGGATTGTGTGAGGCCCACTGATATCTGAGCGCTATGTCACAGGCTCGATGGCACAGCTGTGACAAAAGTGACTAGAGGATAAGGGAGATTGGATTGCTTTTAAAAAAGCAGTTTGCAGATTAGTGGGTAAACAGCAATGCCAGCCTGTCAGGAAGCCTTAAAAGGCAGCCCAACAACCAACACCACTGATACACCACAATATAGCCTCCCCTTGCACTGCACACACAGTGACTGGTGTGTTGTGCAGGCCAAATCGCTAGCAGCAGAAGCAGTTTTTTTTTCTTCTCAGCAGGACAAAAAAAAAAAATTGGGATTGCTTTTAAAAAAGCAGTTTGCGGAGCAGTGGGTAAACAGCAATGCAGGAATGTCAGGAAGCCTTAGAAGGCAGCCCAACAACCAACACCACTGATACACCACTATATAGCCTCCCCTTGCACTGCACACACAGTGACTGGTGTGTTGTACAGGCCAAATCGCTAGCAGCAGAAGCAGTTTTTTTTTCTTCTCAGCAGGACAAAAAAAAAAAATTGGGATTGCTTTTAAAAAAGCAGTTTGCGGAGCAGTGGGTAAACAGCAATGCAGGAATGTCAGGAAGCCTTAGAAGGCAGCCCAACAACCAACACCACTGATACACCACTATATAGCCTCCCCTTGCACTGCACACACAGTGACTGGTGTGTTGTGCAGGCCAAATCGCTAGCAGCAGAAGCAGTTTTTTTGTCTTCTTCCCTGCCTAACGCTCTCCCTACAGAATCAGCAGCAACCTCTCCCTATACTGAGATCGGCAGAAGTAAGATGGCGGTCGGCGTGCACGCCCTTTTATACCCCCTGTGACGCCCACCAAAGCAAGCCAATCACTTGCATGCACTTCTGAAAGATGGTGGTGACCCCTGCCTATGTCATCACGTTGCCCACAGTGTCCGTGGATCCTGATTGGCTGAAAAAGAGCGCAAAACAAACTTTTGAAACGCGACTTTGGCGCGTAAGTCGCCGACCTCGTGGCCGACCTCATCCTAGGGTCGGGTTTCGTTTCATGAAACCCGACTTTGCCAAAAGTCGGCGACTTTTGAAATTTTTCGACCCGTTTCGCTCAACTCTAGTGACGAGCACTTTGGAGCATGCCACTGATAAGATGTACTGAATTCATTAAGTAGCATGCACAACTTAATGAAATCTGCTTGAAAACGCTTGTCTTAATGAATTGTGGCCTATATTCAGAAAGTAGTGTATATCTTATGCTTAGTTCCTGCTGGTATATTTACTGTGTGTAGTCCCTAAGGACATTTATATCTGAAATAGAAATCCATGTAGCAAATCTTGACCAATTTGTGAAATAGATCCCATGCCAGTGCTGTACTTATAATTAATGGATGATATATCAGACATATTGATGGCCACATTTCATAACTATTTTAATAAGAATAAGTGATTCATTTTCTCTTCAAATAAATCTGTTATGTTGTGTTCTAGCACGATCGTAAAACATGTTTATTTCACCACACAGCAGATTTATTAGAAAACAATCTGTGATGGTCATACTGAAGCTTTCCATGGTTTTCTTTCCTACCCATCCCTATCCTTTATTAAACATTGTACTGCATGATGTTCATTCTAAAGCATACTTACATAATTTATTACCCTAATATAGTAATCAGAAGTCTACAAACAAGCAGTTATGAAAGCAATAAAAGGTGCTTGTATTAAATGTCATCAGTTTCATTTATATCTAACCTCTGTATCCGCTAGTGTTATTGAGCCCAGATAAAGCGGTGTCATTCATAAATCACAGCTAGCAGTATGGAAGTGAGATTGGAAACAGCTTATCCATTTAAGGCTTATGATGAACACTGGTCTCACTAATGCTTTGTATCTGTTTTTATTTTATTCCCAGCCTGTAAATGGATTCCTACTGTATCTCATGCATTTGTTTTGCTCTCCCTGCTTGGAATGAAAAGATAGAAGGTCTGTCTTGTGAAATGAAGCCCTGGGACCTGCACTGGTTCAGGCTGATACCGAACATTTATCTTTGTTAAAAAGCCAAAATTTGTACTTAGGTATAATTAGAAAATGAGACAACTTGGCGCAGATCAGAATTTGTCAGATTTAACGTGGTTTGAAAATAATGAATGAATTCTGGAAAGAAAATGCCGTCCTTTGGATTTCTTCAGAAAGAAATATATCAGTGGAGCAAATAAAATTTCAATTATTTTAGTTGCAAAACAACAAAAACATGTATACGTATATTTTCCCACTTCTCGCCACTTACTGACATAAAAATCTGCCACAATGAAGACAATCACCATTAGAATCTGTTCATGTCACTTTTGACATATACAACTTGATATAGGCTTGGATATTTCAACGCTCTGTATTCTGAAAGTGCAGCTTAATACTCAAGGCTCACAAAAAGTAATGCTAAAATAAAAAGGTAAAAATATATAACATTATCAGAATTTACAAGATCTTTGTGGGCTCTTAGTGAACTGGGACTTTTTTCCCACTATCAGAGGATTAGAATCCTGCCATCTTTTACTCCAAGATGTATTCTTGACACGCAATCTATGGCTACAAATTTGGCATGCTTAATCCATGACATTTCCATTTTCACTTCAGTCTATACATGCATGTTAAGGTAAAATTTGCATGGTGTTAAATCCTACATAGATGGTATCATTACCCATCTAGGCTTCACACCATCTACCTCTCTGTTTCTGACACATGCTTGCTGTGCCAGTGTGCGTCGGCCATTATGCCTCATTTATGGTTGGAATGCAGCAAGATTATGTATCTCTTGGTGAAGGTGATCACTGCACACCATTAAAATACTGGGAGTAGGGATAAAATCACTCCTCAGATTGCTTTTATTAATGCTTCATCCATAGGTTCCCAAAAGTTAGATCTTCTTTGCTTCTGTTAAACAGCTGCATATTCCATAAAAACCGCACCATTTGTGCTCTGTCCAATTATCTACTTTTGTTGAGAGGTACACAGAACATCTAAGTTACATGGAGTAATTCTCTTCAAAAAGTTCTGGCCATACTGATACATTTTTGAAGCTCTAGAGAAAGTGGATCTTGTTTCAGAACTCTCCTGAATTTCAGACACTATTAATATAAGACTTTCATGATGTTCTGTTCACTCATTCATCTATCGTACTGAGGTTTTTGAGGCCGAATCATTGACAAATATTTCTCTGTCCTAGCTAATCTTTCTTTCCCTAACAATTCTTCCCTCAACTTACCCCTCCCCTTTTTTGACCCCTCCCCCTTATTTTTTATTTTCCTCTTTTTTCTTCACACTTTGATCTCTTTCTCTTCATTTATTTACCTCTTTGTTGACATTTTTAATGTATTCATTATATGATCTCATGGCTACCTGATTCAGTATGTGTGGTTAAAGAATAGTCCGTAGTATTACGAGTGCAGCAAAAAGCTGATGCTTTTGTTTTTACTTTATATGTTGCCTTGTAAAGGTCCATGTGACCAATTTATGCTATTGTATTTCTCATCACTTTTTGCCTTAAAACTTGTTAAAATTTTATCTCAATAGAATTAAACAAAAAAATTGCATAGTGGTTTTGTAACTTTTCTAATATAATCTTAGTTGATAGGGAAACAAAGAGTCCATCATTGACTGACCAAAGTTGCTCAAACAACTGAAATAGACCCCAGCTCCCATTCAAAGCCGGCGATCTTGATGGGAGGCGTGGTGGGTCAGATGCTTGTGATTCATGTAGAGATGCAACCTCTTCATAAATCTGGGCATATGGCAAGTGGCATGCTCCTCCATCCTCTATTCCAGAAAGAACTGTAGTGTCACCCCCTAGCGTTCCCCACACATTTTGGCAGAGCTGTGAGAAACTGGTGTGAAAACTCCAATAGATGCACAATACCTGAAAGCTTTGATGAAATGAACCCACTGACTCCAACTGAGAATATTTTTTCAATCCATCTGTTCTCCCGTTAATAGTTAAGCCCTACCTTACCTGTGATTTTTGCTCAATATATTCTAAAAGGTTGCCAGTTTTATTAGAAAAATATGATTTTGTGATTTCTGTCTTGAGATGTAGGTGTTATATGTTTTTATGGATGGCTGCCTGGTAGTTGTAGATTGCAGTCTGTGAATTGTTTTGTTAGCATATTACTATGTTGTTTTTCCATAATTTCTTAGTCAAACTGAAGAAAAGGGAAGGATGAATAAATTTGTATGTTTTAGTTTTGTGAGTATACCACATTATTAGATTTTGACTAGACTCTGTGTTTTCTCCAGTTGGTTTCCTTCTGAAATTCCCTACAAAGTGCAATCCCCTCACAGTACAATGACTTGCGATCATATCTGTTATAAATTATTGTTTTGATTCCATGATGAACAGATTGTTATTGCATAGCTGCAATAATCCAGCTTAGTTTAATGGATGTATAGCACAAAGCTTATGTAACACAGCTGAAGATAAGGCAGGGCAGAACAAATGCAGTCACAAGATTTCCATGGAAATGAGATTACAATCATGGTTTTGGTTTCCTTTCTTTTAAAGGATTTAACTGTTTAAATCTTAATGGCTGCAGGAGCCACATATCCTCCAAACATGATTGATCACCTGCTAGTAAAGTCAGCAATATATGTTCTCAGTAAGATTTTCGGAGATAAAGGGAACTGACAAGATTAGGGGACTAATGTTTTGGTACAACACTTACCTACTAATATCTGATATGTTTAATCTCACTTTAAGTCTCTGGGCCTGAGCTAATTGGTCAACATCCCAGAGCAGCTAAAATTCTTAATTTCAAACCTATGTGTACAATGCACTGTTTATATGCCTGTAACACAGTACTGGATTTGATACAGAAAAATAATTAGCGGATATGCCTGTCACATAAATCTCATTTATTTTGGAGCTTGGCATCCTGGCAAGCACTCAGACTTTATTTCCCATCCTTCTACTGCAATCATAATATAGTGTGATCCTGTAATTCCCCCTCTGTTATATAAACAAAACTCATCACATAGAGCATATTCCTCAAGTTTCAGTAGCATAGGTATCGGTAAGGAAACAGTGGTCGGCCCCATCCAATGGAACCACCATTCTTATCTACAGTGATGGCAAAAAAATCTTTACAAGTTCAACGAAACCACAAAATTTTAACATTCAAGTGTTTTATTGTTGATATTTCTTTACAATTAGCATTTCATCATTAATTAGTATTAATTAGTATGTACATTTTACTAAGCAAGTTTCACAATTAGACAGTTTTGGATTATCTCCCCCATTGTGTGCACTTTTAAGAAGTGAAATCATGACGTGGATTTTACAGGTAAAGATTTTTTTTTGCCAACACTGTGTTAGGGTTTTGGCGGATTGCACTAAAAATTTTTTAAAATAAAGTGCAGTCGCAACCCGGGGTCCACTGTGCACAGATGTAAACTGCTGCTAGTGTGAACAATGATGGAACCCAGCAGCGAGTGTATTCCTTAGGCATGCTGAGTTAACACCACACAGCGTGATCGGAATACTGAGTACCTGCCTCTGTTACTACACAGAGAGGTACTACACTAAGTATGGTAAGTACTTTACCCTGAAAATCATACAAAGAAAAAGCACCAAAAAGAGCCAAAATAGTAAAAGTATATAGCACTTTATTGAGAACAAAGAAAACATTAAAATCATGTAACTGAATATAAATAGGGATGTTACAGTGGAGAACCAAAAGGGTGGAACCACAGTAAGGGCTCATACTCACTTGCGAGAGACTCGCATTCTCGTGCGAGACTCTTGCATGAAAACCCAGCACTGGGACCAGAGCGTGCAACTACATGTACTTCTATGCATCCGCAGGCTCCAGTCCCAGTGCTGGCGGCAGTGCCAGGTTTACATGCGAGAGACTCGCACAAGAATTGTGCGAGTCTCTCACAAGTGTGTATGAGCCCTAAGAGACAGGCAAACATACAGGTTTATAACAGAAGAGATGTAACGCTCTAAAGTGCAAATTCTTAGTGCAATATACAGTATATATAACCAACAATGTGGTCTATACAGATTAATAGATAAAGCAAAAGTCCAAGGAGGTTGTGTACCCAAACAGTGACATAAAGTGCAAAGTTGGGGCCAGAAGAAGGCACAGTGCCGAAACGCGTGTAGAGGTGGATGGCACCACAGAGTATTAGGTATCATCTCAGGTTTTTATTGTACTACTATTTATATTACTCCTCGCTCTGCACTTTATGTCCCTGTTTTGTTACACAGCCTCCTTGGATTTTTGCTGTATCTATATATTGCACTAAGCATTTGCACTTTAGAGCGTTATATTTCTTCTGTTATAAACCTGTATGTTTGCCTGACTCTTACTGTGGTTCCACCCTTTTGGTTCTCCACTCTCACATTCCTATTTATATTCAGTGACATTATTTTAACATTTTCTTTGTTCTCAATAAAGTGTTATATACTTTTAATATTTTGGTTCTTTTTGGTGCTTTTTCTTTGTATGATTTTCATTATTTATGCACTGAACTATTTCTTGCCCATATTCAGCACTCCTTTACTGATTATATATAGTTTTTTTTGTTGTGGGTGCTGGCCTTATTATAGGTTATAAGTACTTTACCCTGTTAACATCACAGGGAAGTTAGCACGTGCGTTGAGCTCACTCTGCGACTAAACTGTGCTAACCGCACACACAAATGAAGCAGATGCTGGGCCAAAAGAAAGAACTTTTATGACGCTAGATACAATACCCTATTGACTTCATATAGAGGTATACCAAAAGGGTTGAGCTTGCTCTGTAACTGAACTGTGCTAACCCCACACCAGAACAAAACAGATGCTAAGCTAAGCGGCTGGTACCTGTTGTGAATAATCTCTCTGGCTTCACTCTGGTGATTACTGAAGGTAGTGGAGCTGGTCAGATTGAGAGAGGGGTTGCGAGTTCTCTTTCTGGGCTCCCTCTGGTGGTTACTGGAGGTAGTGGAGCTGATCTGAATGACAGAGGCTTGCCACCTAATAATGAGGAAGACGATTGGAGATGTGGGGTTTCTGATTGGGATTTAAGACAGCTGACGCCCTCTATCCCTGCTGGTGATTTTCTTCCTGTGCCATCTGAGGTCTGATGTCTCCTGCTCTTTCACTGCATGGTTCAGCTAAGTGGTTCATTTTCTATTCTGTTTGCATTTGATCTAGTTTTGTCTATCTCTGCTTTGTGTGGGTCAGCCAGCTCCGGCCGGGGCTGTGCTGAATCACCGCCCATATGTTACTGCATGTGCCAATTTGTTTTGTCCCCTGTTATATTGGTCTCTTTTTGCTTTGCTTTCAGAATATACCAGAGTGCTGATATAGCGGGGGCGAAGTCGTGCGACTTCAGTGTTTTTGTGCATCAGACATGTTGGACTTTTTGCAGGGTTTTTTGCGTGATTGTAGATAGTGTCTTTCCTTTCCTGTCCTGTCTAGTCAGTGTGGACCCCATCATTTGCTCAGTCTATTTTTCTGCCTGTGTTTGTGTTTTCATCTTGTCTCACCGACAGTATATGTTTGGAGGCTATCTATTCCTTTGGGGTCTGCTCCGGGGCAGTTTAGATTTTCCCTTTTCTTATCTTTAGGCCTAGTTAGCTCTCCGGCTGTGCCGAGGCATCTAGGATCATCGTAGGTATGCTCCACGGCTACTGCTAGTTGTGTGGACAGGATCAGGGGTCTGCAATCCGCTTAGTTACAAACCTCTCTGGTTTTCTGTGGCTTAGCCTGGGCCTGCTATTCTCCTCGGTGACCCATTTATAACAGGTACCCCTTAGTCCTGATGTGAAGGAGAGAATGGCTAATGAAATCAATAATTAAACCTTATATAAGCTAGATCAGATATTTTGTGACAAAGATGGCATCTGTATCCTGGACAACACTCTGGAAGGAATCTTTGTAATGCAGAAATGAAGACACCATATATGGAGTGAAGTTGAAATCGACCTATCATAGACTGACACTGGTTGTTCAGAAGATTGTGTAATGCCCTTTTCCTGTCTATTACAAGAGTCTTTGTTTTAAGAATAAAGTCCAGTTGTGGGCCATCCTTTGCTGAGAAACGAGTATACATCTGACTTTGTTTGGTGTGTCACTTTATGTGCGCACTTGGTTCATATACAGTATATGTGAGATTTTGTTTGGCATTGTAGCACAGGGACAAACAGAATACATTACTCACATCACCTTAAGGCCATTCTAACCCCTCCAAGTTAATAACGTTCTGATGGATGGTGCATGCAGGCCATGTTTTATCTTTATAACTAGAATTGCAATAAGAAACATGACGACAATATCTACCACCTAGGAACTGCAAGGGCAAAGATATCCTTTAATTTTGTAATCTCATGGAATTTTGATGAAGCTAGCACATCCCACAGCAAGCCCCCATGTGAGCTTACAAAGGGGGGGTATGTGGGTGTAGGCTTGAGCTAATAAAAATGAAAGTTTAGGTCCATGTCTTTGTTAATTCCAGAAAACATAAACTTGCTGTGAGAGTGTTCTATTTTCCCAATCGGAGTGCTTCCCTCCGTAAAGATAAGAGCCATTCCTGCAACATCAGATTAAGTAATTCTCTTTTGTTATTCCTTTTTATTTTATGTAATTGCATATATTGTATTGTTTTGTTCCCACTTTGTAACATCTTTGTATATTTTTATAAACACTGCCTACTTTTCTGGATTATATATTTTAAATGTAATATCTCTGTTCCTCTTGCTCTGTAGACCACACCCCTGAAGTCATATGCTGCCTGTAAGGTATGCAATCTGCCTGTATAAATGATTGGTGGTGGAGCTCACAGTCACCGTACCAGGTATATACATATATTCCATCTGTTTACAATCTGAGGTGTACCATACCATCTCTGCGAGTTCCCCAATAACCGGCCTAGTGTGGAAAAAGCCGCATTCTCGTCCGTCAGTCGTCACTCAATTGCGTATTTGACCTGACTATTGGAAGCAGCGGAGTTGCGTCTATTGACAAACTGGTAACACGGATGGGATCTGCTTGACTATTCCAGAAGTTATCCTTGACAGACAACATTTGACAGTTCCTCATTCTGCAGCTACAAAAAGTATATTCACTCAATAGGGGATGAAGGGGTTTGTTACTATTCTTTTAATAAAGATATATCCAAGGTGATTTTATTTGCTGTTTTCATAAAACATATGGCTAAAAAGTAATCCATAGTGTAATAATTATTTATCTGGTGAACACGGTATAAATAGAATCTATCTTACATAAGATGAATACGAAATTGCTCAACAGCACTTAATAAATCAGAAGTATCTTACATACAGATTTCTTTTCAAGTTTGTTGATGAATCTGTAACATTTGCTCTTTTACTATTTTTTTTATCTTTATCGAGAAAATAGTTCTGTGTTATTACAGAAAACTACATAATACATTGCAGAATATGTTGTGAGACTTGCCGGTACTTACATTTTCGCATTTATCTTTATTATGATATAGTTATTTAAACAGTGATATTTGTGAATAATATGTAGACATTGCGTGATTATACAGCAGCTGGCTATGATAGTGATGGTTAACAAATGACTACCTTAACATGCTGTAATTTTCAGAACAGCTATTATATATTTTTAGACTATAAAAAAGCAATATAAAAAATATGTCTTCTGTAGTACAATCGATTTTTTTTATTTCAGGTAGTTATAAAATACACAGCAATATGTACATTTTGCACTTTCAGAAAAACTTAGTGAAGAGTCTAACTGTGGAAGCACTGATGGACTGGGTTAAAACATATATAGTCTGTAACCATACTGTCACGGTGTGACACGACCCAACGGGTGGTCGGTCAACTAACGGCACCAATCGCATACAACTGGATGGTAAAGGTGAGAGGAATGCCCTAATGATAGGGAATCAGGGATGGCCACCACCTGAGCTCCAACCTGAGCCTGTCATTGCATTCAGTTAACACCCTATGTGGGTCCTTTCTCCTGCCGCCGTCAGGATGCCTTGTCCTTATTTGTCACCTAACTCTGCCCTGGCTAGTGCACTGGCCGGCAAGGAGCACTAGCCTCACCTTTGCATATAATAAACACAGGGGGAAGTGGCAGACTCCAAAGGGACAAGGTAACAAAAACACCCGAGTTAGCTTATGTACACTGCTGCTAAGCTCCACTCTGCAGATAATAACAGCTACTGGACTTCAAACGCCAGATGTGGCTGACACTAGAGAACTGCTCCTGCTTGGCTGGTCTCTAGAACGGAACTGTATCACAAACAGTCAGCTGATACATCAGGAGACCTTTTGAACGATGAGGGAGTGGTCACTGCCCACATCAGCTGACCCAGCAGCCCTGCAATTACACCAGCGTGCCAGCAGGGTAAAAACTGACATTTAACCCCCACTGGCCTGAAAGGAAAAAAGTTTTAACTTAGTGGATCCAGAGCTGCCACAAATCAAAAAATGGATTGTGACAGTACCCCCCTTTCAATGAGGGGCCTCTAAACCCTCAATACCGGACCTCACCAGAACGACATACAGTGAGGACTCCTCAATCCTCCAGAGTTCACGTCCGCAGTCATCTGACCCCCTGATTTATGGCGAACGCAGCCTGATGGAGGTGATAATAAGGTAGGCTCCGGAGGTGCCACAATCTCCAGAGCGCCGACCTTTGGAATGTGTTGTGCATGTGCATTACTGGGGGTAACTCCATATGGAAAGTCCCCGGCCCGAGAATGGCAGACACCCGAAATGGCCCAATCATCTAGAACTCCAGGTCCCAGTAGCACAGTTCAACCTGTTGTTTTTGTTGGACACCCAAACGTACTCGTTCACACACAGGTCTGGACCTGATCGTTTATTGCCACACATGCGTTTGCCACAAGATGGTGAACTCTTTGGGGAACCAAAAACAGAGGCATCTCCCTTTGTCACCACACTTACATCCCCACTATGCACAGAGGGAACCAACACCCTTCCCTGACCCCTCCTCTGAAATGGACTCCGACACTCATGGCTAGCTTGTGGTGAGGGTTGAATCTTGCCCCTACTCCCTGGCAGCACCTCTGCTGCCCCCATCAGAGAAGGCATAGGTTGTAGAAGGATGGCAGATATTGTAGCTCCCAGGAAGCAGTCCTTACATGACTGGTCCCAGCTGACTACTTCCTTGGACTGCCAATCTATGACCAGGTTGTGTTTCTTCAACCAAGGGAGGCCTAAAACGATGGGAGTTGCCATTCCCTCCAAGATGTAGCATGACAAGGACTCTTCATGACAAGTCCCTATACGCAGGTGTATATCATCTATGACTTGGGTCACTCTCCCCTGGCTGAGTGGGACAGAGAAACCAGAGAAAGAGGAAACAAAATCCTCTAATATTCAGGAAAAAAACAGAAACAGGCAGAGATGCTTAACTGTCTAAATAGGCCTCAATACAACTACACTAAACAGGATGCAGCAGACCCAAATAAAATAGCAACTGCATAGGTGCAATAATACCAAATGACATCCAGCCCAGAAAAAACGTGCCAAGACAAAAAAAAACAGTATATACAGCCTAGATACCCAACGTTTCGATCCTCCCAATCTTAATCATGGGGTACTTGGTAACTGTAGTGTCAGAAATGTGGCACTTGTAATATATGTGAATCCCTCGCCTTGTCCAGCAGACGGGACAAGGCGCGGGAGCGCCACCTCCGTGTATGACCCACACTACACCTGGCAATTCCCCAGGTTCAGAGTTACTAACCACAGCCACTGTAGCCCTTATTTGGCCCTATCCTTATATACCAGCACCTGGGGACATCCTAAGGGGATTCACATATATTACAAGCGCCACATTTCTGACACTACAGTTACCAAGTACCCCATGATTACGATCTGACAGGATCAAAATGTTGGGTATCTAGGCTGTATATTCTGTTTATTGTATTGGCACATTTTTTCTGGACTGGATGTCTTTGAATAAATTTACAATCTTTTGCAAATTATTCAATACGAGTGTGCCGTGAATCATATTTCTTAACTGTATCTGGGTCCTATATGGTCCAATTCACTAGCACCTTGCCCTTTAAATGATCTGCGTGCACGCCATCCTACTACTATAATACCAAATGAGACAGCCAACCTACAATCAGGGATTGGCCATGTAGCACACAAGTGCAAAAAATAATCCGTATGTGGCAGTGTTCACACAGGGAATGCAGAGCATCTGGTTCACAGCCTCTGAGTAACGCCATATGGCGGGCTGCCAAGTGCTTTCTGTGGTTTTTATGTTAGAGTAGGACTGGCAAATGTAAGCAACCTTGACGTGGTTTGCAAGCTTACGTATTATGGCCAGAATATCAACTAATATCTTGCATATATTTATATGTGTTTGTGCACTTTATATTTTTTTCAGGGTGCAGTTGGGACCAAATGGTTCTGTAAACTGTGGCCTCTGTTCACACGTGATGCTTAGTATTCTGCTACAGATGGATCTTGATAAGTTAGAAACTTGGATTGAAAGGTGGCAGATGTGGTTTAACAATGATAAATGTAAGGTTATACATATGGGAAAAATCAATATTACCATTACAAACTGAATGGGAAACCACTGGGTAAATCTGACATGGAGAAGGACTGGGGGATTCTAGTTAATGATAAACTTACCTGGAGCAGCCAGTGGCAGCCAGCAGCCAAGGCAAACAGGATCATGGGGTGCATAAAAAGAGGTCTGAATACACATGATGAGAGCATTATCTGTACAAATCTCTGGTTAGACGACACACGGAGTACTGTGTACAGTTTTGGGCATCAGTGCTCAGAAGTATATAATGGAACTAGAGCAGGTACAAAGGAGTGTGACAGAATTAATAAAGGGAATGGGAGAACTACAATACCCAGAGAGATGAGAAAAATTAGGATTATTTAGTCTAGAAAACAGACAACTGAGGGTTGATCTAATAACCATGTATAAGTATATAAGGGGACAATACAAATATCTCTCCGAGGATCTGTTTATACCAAGGAAGGTGACAGTCACAAGGGGGCATTCTCTGCGTCTGGAGGATAGAAGGTTTTTCCACCAACATAGAATAGGATTCATTACTGTTAGGGCAGTGAGAAACTGGAATTCCTTGCCTGAGAAGGTGGTGATGGCGAACTCAGTCGAGGGCTTTAAGAGAGGACTGGATGTCTTCCTGGAGCGTAACAATATTGTATCTTACAGATATTAGGTTCTTTAGAAGGACGTAGATATTGGGATTTATTCTGATGGAATATAGGCTGAACTGAATGGACAAATGTCTTTTTTCGGCATTGCTAACTATGTTACTATGTTAATATGTTACTAGGATGAATAACAGATTACCTCCCATACTACATTGGCTAGTGCTGTAAAGGTTCCCACACACTTTAGGTATCAGCTACATGCTAATTCAGCAAACAGCTATGTCTCCACACTAATCCCATGTACATGCCAGCTTGGTTAAGCCACACCTCAGGGAGTGGATGATGCCCTTGGAGAACCGTCAAAATTGGGCATTGGATCTCAATATGCCCATCACTTACAGTATTTTCTCTGAAATCATCTGTTGGGGGAGTCAGTATACATTAGATGAACCAATCCTGTTATGCAATCAGGCATAGTAACAGTGTGATTGGCCAGAAAGGGACGTGGGAGTGGAGGAGAGGTAAGTAGCTGTGAGTTCTCCCTAACTCCAGATTATAATAGAACATACATGAGTATGAGTAGAAGCTTTGAGAACACATACAGTCGTGGCCAAAAGTATTGACACCCCTGCAATTCTGTCAGATAATACTCAGTTTCTTCCTGAAAATGATTGCAAACACAAATTCTTTGGTATTATTATCTTCGTTTAATTTGTCTTAAATGATAAAACACAAAAAGAATTGTCCTAAAGCCAAATTGGATATAATTCCACACCAAACATAAAAAAGAGGGTGGACAAAAGTATTGGCACTGTTTGAAAAATCATGTGATGCTTCTCTAATTTGTGTAATTAACAGCACCTGTAACTTACCTGTGGCACCTAACATGTGTTGGCAATAACTAAATCACACTTGCAGCCAGTTGACATGGATTAAAGTTGACTCAACCTCAGTCCTGTGTCCTTGTGTGTACCACTTTAAGCATGGAGAAAAGAAAGAAGACCAAAGAACTGTCTGAGGACTTGAGAAACCAAATTGTGAGGAAACATGGGCAATCTCAAGGCTACAAGTCCATCTCCAAAGACCTGAATGTTCCTGTGTCTACCGTGCGCAGTGTCATCAAGAAGTTTAAAGCCAATGCCATTGTGGCTAACCTCCCTAGATGTGGACAGAAAAGAAAAATTGACAAGAGATTTCAACGCAAGATTGTGCGGATGTTGGATAAAGAATCTCGACTAACATCCAAACAAGTTCAAGCTGCCCTGCAGTCCGAGGGTACAACAGTGTCAACCTGTACTATCCATCGGCATCTGAATGAAAAGGGACTGTATGGTAGGAGACCCAGGAAGACCCCACTTCTTACCCCGAGACATAAAAAAGCCAGGCTGGAGTTTGCCAAAACTTACCTGAAAAAGCCTAAAACGTTTTGGAAGAATGTTCTCTGGTCACATGAGACAAAAGTAGAGCTTTTTGGGCAAAGGCATCAACATAAGGTTTACGGGAGAAAAAAGAGGCATTCAAAGAAAAGAACACGGTCCCTACAGTCAAACATGGCGGAGGTTCCCTGATGTTTTGGGGCTGCTTTGCTGCCTCTGGCACTGGACTGCTTGACCGTGTGCATGGCATTATGAAGTCAGAAGACTACCAACAAATTTTGCAGCATAATGTAGGGCCCAGTGTGAGAAAGCTGGGTCTCCCTCAGAGGTCATGGGTCTTCCAGCAGGACAATGACCCAAAACACACTTCAGAAAGCACTAGAAAATGGTTTGAGAGAAAGCACTGGAGACTTCTAAGGTGGCCAACAATGAGTCCAGACCTGAATCCCATAGAACACCTGTGGAGAGATCTAAATATGGCAGTTTGGAGAAGGCACCCTTCAAATATCAGGGACCTGGAGCAGTTTGCCAAAGAAGAATGGTCTAAAATTCCAGCAGAGCATTGTAAAAAACTCATTGATGGTTACCGGAAGTGGTTGGTCGCAGTTATTTTGGCTAAAGGTTGTGCAACCAAGTATTAGGCTGAGGGTGCCAATACTTTTGTCTGGCCCATTTTTGGAGTTTTGTGTGAAATGATCAATGTTCTGCTTTTTGCTTCATTCTCTTTTGTGTTTTTTTCATTTATGACAAATTAAATGAAGATAATAATACCAAAGAATTTGTGTTTGCAATCATTTTCAGGAAGAAACTGAGTATTATCTGACAGAATTGCAGGGGTGTCAATACTTTTGGCCACAACTGTATGAGTATATACTACAGGCCTACACCCTAGGATGATATAAGTTAATTGCTTTCTTGGGGTTTTAATGAAGTTTGATTAACGTAATTTCTGCTCTGCTTAATTGTGTAATTGGTGTATTAAAATTGTTATTAGTAAAATTAAAAGCATGTTAGGAAATTATTTGCTTGAGGGTCCCCAAGATTTCGACTGCCTATGGGCCTCCACAGCAGGGGCAGACTGGGACTGAAATTCAGCCCTGGTTTATGAAAGCAAACAGGCCCAAGCTGTCCCTGTTTCTTTCCTAGATGGGATCTCTTTAACTAATATTACCCTGCATGAAGGAAATCAAGATTTACTGCAAGATTTACCAATATAATATCGCTAAATAAGATTTATTAATTATTATTATCAATAATAATAATATTAAATTTTAACAGACATATACTACCACACCAAACCAAATATCACCAGCATACATAGCAGTGATGATACCACCTTACTGATCATTAACTAAAACCACTGTACTCAGACTATTACCCCAGGATAAGGCACTTATCAGGACAATGGAGGGTCTCTGATATTTTCAGTTGCATTGCTTTTAATAAGCAAAGGTTCATTTTTTATGTAATTTCCATGGATCTTACTAGGGAGAGCCATTAATAAGTGTGTTCATCTCCAAACTAACACCCATTGTATCAGCACATCGGAGTGAGGGAACCCTCCTTTTCTGCATAGGTATGGCTTTAGATTAGAGAAAACTACTTATCAGTGATTATGGCATATCCAATTCTTCAGATGGAAATATGGCTTTAATCACTTTCTACACCATCCTTATGATTTACATTACTGAGTGTTCTAACATCAGACTAAACCAGATTACTATTCTTCATATTACAGAGCACAGAACAATTTATTATTAGGTTATAGCACAGCATAACTCCAGGCAAAGTCTCATGAATTTCCAAATCTCATAAGCCAAGTTTCAAAACAAAGCTTTAGTTTAACATGCATAATTTTGTTTTTCGAACAGAAGATAAAAAAGCACGACCATAGCAAATGCAAAATACATTTCGTTTAATAAAAAGAATATCTTCAAAAAAGTTTGAAATTGTAATGTTTCACTTCACTAGCCTAACAATGATATGACTATAATCTAAATGTAGAGGACTTGTCTGTGATAAACTAAATAATTGGATCTTTGCTGTAAAGTGCAGCAAAGAACAAAAAGTAACTTTGAAGACAGCAACAAAATCTTGGAAGATTTAGGCTCAATCAACCCTTTGCAAACTTGAAATGTTTTCTGCATCTACTTATGATGTGTTAATACTGAACATTGATTTATACATTAATACGACATGCTATTGGCATTTAGCTTTTGAAATGTCTGTACCAAAATCATAAATCCGCACAAAGTCATGATTTACAACCACCCCATTTATCAACAAAATAGAGGACATAGATGTAAAATAAATCACTTTAGTCACCTAATTTAATTGGATCCTTTCAAATTATTTTGACTTTTATTATAGAAACAATTATTTTTTTTATTTAGCCATACACTTGGCTGATACAGAGTAAATCAGCAGGTTAACAGTGTGATCTGATCCTGCCCAGTGTCCGCAATTAGAACCCCACTGTTAGGAGGAAATACACTTTATTCGTCCCAGCAGCATTCAGGTATCAGTCGGGCGGCGCCGATGCAGGTTCAGTCACCGCTCTTGTATATAGAGAGCAGCGGCTGTAACCACACCCTCGGCACTGACTAACAGCCAGCCCTAAAGCTGAGCGAGCTGTCAGTCCGTGCTGGGGGTGCAGTTACAGCCACCACTCAATGTACACAGAGCGGTGACTGAACCTGTTCCGGTGGCACTCCCATCAATCCAGACTGAT
This sequence comes from Dendrobates tinctorius, assembly GCF_039654945.1. Classification (NCBI taxonomy): domain Eukaryota; kingdom Metazoa; phylum Chordata; class Amphibia; order Anura; family Dendrobatidae; genus Dendrobates; species Dendrobates tinctorius. Next base: position 20,741,039 of record NW_027361779.1, on the reverse strand, counting down.
GCAGGGAGGGATAAAGTTAATTTCCTCCTGGCAGCAAGGCTTTACATGCGGACACGGGGCAGGATCAGAACACTATTAACCTGCAGATTAATCCCATATGCGCAGGTTAATACAGTAGAGTTGTTTTATCTATCAGGTTCCCTTTGAACTATTTAAGCAGTTCTACAGTGGACTTAGCCCCTATGCAACTCATACCTACAAGTATATATTTCCCTTTCTTAGTTGTACAAAAAAATAATTTTATTGCATATGCAAATGAGGGCACCTTAGTGCACCAATGGCTTAGCCAATGGCTCAGCGCACCACACTGCCCCCTCAATTAATATAACATGCATATCCAATTAGCTTGCATCTTGGGCCACAACAAGGGTGCACCAAGGAGCCCTGATTTGCACATGAAATAAAAGCATTTTTCTGCACAATTAAAGAAGGAGAAATCTATACTGCAGGTAAGAGTTTTATAAGGTCTATTTCCACTAAGGAATATAAAAGTAGTTTAAATTGCGTTTTTACGGTGACAGGCTCCCTTTAACCCCTTCACGCCACAGTCCATTTTCATTTTTTCTTCTCACTTTTTTGCCCCCCTTCTTCCCAGAGCCATGCCTTTTTTTTTCCATCAATATGGCCGCATGAGGGCTTTTTTTGCAAAATGAGATGTACTATTGAGCTACATGATTAATTTTACCATATAATGTGCTGGAAAATTGCAAAAAAAAATAATAAATTACAAGTGCGCTGAAATTGCAAAAAAACTCGAATTTCACAATTTGTTATTTTTTATTTTACCGTATTCACCAAATGCTAAAACTGACCTGCCATTCTTATTCTCCAGGTCATTATGAGTTAGTAGTTACCAATCATTTCATTTAAGTTTTGAAATAAATCCAAAGTTTGATATTTTTTAATAGGTTTATTTTGAATGGGGTGAATGGGAGTGATTTAAACTTTTATATTTTTTAAAACTTTTTTTTTTACTTGCTTCAATAGTCTCCATGGGAGACTAGAAGCTGCGGTCATCTGATCACCTGTGCTATACACAGCAGGGCTTCAGCTCTGCTGTGTGTAGCAAAAATGCTCACTTGTTATGAGCACCAATCACTGGGCAGCGCTCATAGCTATCCGGCTATGACAACCACAGGGGTCTCTTGCAGGCCACGGGTTGTCTTGCCAACCCATCGGCAACCCACAGTCATGTGACACGGGCGCCGATGGGCATGGTTTGTTACATGCACGATAATGTTAAATGCCACTGTCAGAGATTGACAGCGGTATTTGCCATGTAACAACTGCGGGTGGATTGCGATTCCATTTGGGGTTGTTAGGGGCACATGTCAGCTGATGAAGAGGGAAGACCGGTGAAGGGGTTAAAGCAGAGATAAAGTAAACAATCTTTTTAAGGCTGTTTATGTGGTCAGAGTGGTCAGAGATTGGCTCACTTGGTGAACAACTGGAAAACATTTTATTTTCTACTGAAAGAGCTGTTTTGTACTTTATTTCCAGGGAGTAGAGATGAGCGAACTTGTTCAGAAAACGTTCACCAATCTCAAATTCGGTTTGAATGTATCACATTCGGATCTGTGTTTGGCTTCCCAAGCATTTTTCCCCAAAGTCGACAAAATTTGGTCACAGTAGGGTAAATGATCACATTTCCACTAATGCATTTGTTAGGACTTTGGCTAGGAAAGTGGTTCTGTATACAGAGCAGGAGAGACATGTTTTATGAGGGGAGGGGATGTGTATAGATCAGAGGAGCAGCGGAGTGTAATTTTTTTTTCTTTATTAACCCCTTAATGTATTTTTACTGACCTGAGATATAAGAGAATAGCATCCCCATACAGGTGACAATCCAGCAGCTGTCAGCTGTCCACTATAGCTGACAATTTGCTTTATCAGCCACAATTAGTTTTGGCACTGACTATGGTTGTTTAATGCCTTTGATGCTGCTGTCAATAGTGACTACATCATAGAAATTGTTAACAGAGTGTGGGTGCTCCCTCTTTAACCCCATTGGCACCCTGAGATCTTGATTGTGTGGTCCTGATTTTTGACATGGCAATTAATGGCGAAATAACAGTCTTAGAGTCTGCCAGTTGTTGTAACCTGTTCAGAAGATAGCGATATTTAGGTGGTAAAAATACACTTTTTCATTCCTGTCATGTCACTTTGCATTAATTCCTGAAAATCACCTGAAAGGTAAATAAACTACCTGACAGCAGTTTTCAATATGTCAGGGGGTTCTGTTTTTAAAATAGTATCACTTTTGGGGTGTTTCCAATATATAAGACCACACAAAGTCCCTAAAAAAATAAATTTTGTAAATTTCCTTGAAAAAATGAAAAATTACTGCTACATTTTTAAACCTCCTAAAAGGCTAACAAAATAAAGCAACATGTTAAAAATGGTTCTGATGTAAAACACACGTGTGGAAAATTGTATTTATTAATATTCTTCTGTGGTATGACTGTCTGGATTAGGCCGGGGTCACACTTGCGAGTGTCACGTCTCAATACCTGGCACTGCCGCCGACACTTGGACTGGCGAGCTCGGCTGCATAGAAATAGATGCAGCAACACACTCCAGTCCCGAGTGCCGGCTGCAATGCCAAGTATTGAAATGCCAGACATGCGAGTTTCTCGCAAGTGTGACCCCAGCCTTAAAGGGATACTCTCAGTTTGAAAATTGCAATTTGTTTTACATTTTTGTCAAATTATTGATATTTATATAAATAAACACAAAACTTATCGACCTAAATTTACCATTATCATAAATTATAATGTTCCACTAATAACAATTTCAAAATCATTGGGATTTGTTAAAGAATTCCAGAGTTGTTAACACATAAAGTGACATTGGTCAGATTTCAAATATTTTGACCAGTCACTAAGGGGCTAACTTAATGTGTGTACATTCCAGCAGCCAATCAGGGCACAGAAACCATCCACAAAGTCCAGACACAAGGACATCTGACATTGGCTCCCGAAGTCACACATTCCTCTCCATAGAAAGTCACTAAGGGGTTAACTTAATGTGTGTACATTCCAGCAGCCCTTCAGGGCACAGAAACCATCCTCAAAGTCCAGACACAAGGGCTTCTGCCATTGGCTCCCGAAGTCACATGTCTCTCTCCATATAATAAGCATACATGTTGTTTTGCCGGCGCCATTTTCTCAGTGTAAGAGCGCAGAGAGACTGCTCCAGCTGCTGTAATTTGTCATATAGCTAGATGTTCGAATAGTTTTGTGCAGGTAGGAGTCCACATTTCCAACTAAAAATCTTTTGTACTAATACTGTGTTGCAGTCAGGGCTAGAGATGGGCAAACCTTTCAAGGATCGATCCTGAGGTCCAATCGTCATCCTCATTCTCAGGTGGCAGATCTCCACCGATTGTCACGTCCGCCATGCCTGTTTTGCCTCATGACCCTGGAGCGGTGTGCAAGCGCATCTCATGTCTGCTATCCTGCTGTTCCCTAGAGCAGTGTGCACACTCACCTCATGACTGTTGGGCTGCAAGATGCCTGCGTTTCTGCTCTGCCTTCTGTGATCATCTCGTCATGTCTAGAATCCCTGATCATGTTCTTCCTATGGTCCAGCATAGGCTGGTTCTGCATTCATCTCGTCATGTCTGGAACTCTGATCATGTGACCTGCCTAGGTTTCAGCACTGGTTCTGCAATCATCTCTTCATGTCTGGAATCCTGATCATGTGACTGCACTCTGTGGTCCTGGGCATCTGAAATGGAAGTTCTCCCCTGGTCCTGACCCAGAAGAGGAGGTGCTATGCCCTATATCAGACCGCCCCTTCCTATGCTCAGGGCCTGATTATTGTGTTGCTTCCCTGCAGGACTGTATGTCTGCTCGGTCACTCCCTTTGTCTTGTGCCATGTCTTGTCTTTGTCATTTTTTGACTTGTAGTCCTTCCTGTGTTCTCTGCCTTGCCTGTTTTGCCATGTCTTGCTTTTGCTATGCTTTGACTTGTAGTCCTTCCTGTGTTCTCTGCCTTGCCTGTTTTGCCATGTCTTGTTTTTGCTATGCTTTGACTTGTAGTCGTTCCTGTGTTCTCTGCCTTGCCTGTTTTGCCATGTCTTGCTTTTGCTATGCTTTGACTTGTAGTCCTTCCTGTGTTCTCTGCCTTGCTATTCCTTGCCTTGTGTTCCTCCCTATGGTCTCTCTCTTTGCTTGCTCTGCCTTGCTCTCTCCTTTGGCGCCCTGTAGTGCTCCCTGGCACACGCACCATTTCTCCTCTCTTTAGTGCTGTTTTCCATGTCTAGTCCCAAGATTCTCCCTTGGCCGGCTCTGGGCTTCGGCCTAAGTTCCCCTGCTAAACTCTGTCCTATTGTGCTCTCTTGCATGTTTCTAGGCTAGTCCCAAGGCTCTTCCTTGGCCCGGCTCTGGGCTTCGGCCTACGCTCCGCTGCTAGCTCTGTTCTCGCTCTGATCTGATTCTCTGTTTCTGCCTATGTTCTGCTCTGTGTTCCGTAAATTCTTCCTTGCCTTGTCCTTGCCTTGAACCCTGGCGTGGGTTCCCCTTGGCCGCCTCCTGTGCCAAGGTCGTGCCTTGTGCTGGCGTTACAGCCGTGTGCACTGGCCAGTGAGGTGTGCGTCCTGCGTGGCTCCTAGCACGCGTCCTGCCCTATGCCTTGGCGTGTCTCTACATGCACTCTGTCTTGCATCCTATGCTTTGGCGTGTCGCTATACATGCACCCTGTCTTGCTTGTTACTTTGTGCCTTGGCATGTCTCTACACATGCGCCCTGTCTCGTTGGTTAAACCTTGTACCTTGGCGTGTCCCCTACACATGCACCTAGCCTTGTACCTTGGCGTGTCCCCTACACACGCACCTAGCCTTGTACCTTGGTGTGTCCCCTACACACGCACCTAGCCTCAGACCTTGGCATGTTCTTTAACTCGCACCACGCCTGGATATCTGTCGTGCCTCCTTGCCTGAACCCTGGTTTGCCTGCCGGATGCCTGGAACCTGCTGATTGCTGCCAGAGATCGTAAGCTGGATGACTGCAGCCTGATGTCTGGAGCTGATGTCCGCAGCCTGATGCCTGATCATGTCAATCATTGCCAGCGGTCCGGAGTCCGATGCCATTGTGCCTTACCCGTACCCAGGCGTGCCACCTGGCACGTGCTATGCTATGGACCTTGGCGTGCCCACGCACGCACCCTGCACGTTTTGTTTTTACGTTTGCACTGAATGTATCCTGAAGTTCTCAATGAAGATATCTTGCACTTACCTCTTGTCTTGTCTGGTTTCCTGCTTGTCCCTGGTCGTCAGTCACTCACATAGTGTCCCCTGAGCCGGCCGTCTGGTCCCAGCAGTCAGGTGGCTCACCCCCTTGGTCTTGCCCCTGACACTCCCTGTATAGGGGGTGGATTCTCACAAGGTCAGCTCGCCCTCGGTGGGTGGGTGCCACGACCCAGAGGGTCCACTCAAAAAATGGGCTCAGCAGGAGCTGAGTCCATCACACCGATCAAATCAGCCTCACCACCTCCCGTCACCACCAGAGGGGGTCTGGAAGGGAAACTCACAACTGGTGAACCAAAGAATGAGCTCACAACAGTACCCCCCCCTTGAGGAGGGGTCACCGAACCCTCATCCACACCACCAGGCCAATCAGGATGGGCCCGGTGAAAAGCACGAACCAATCTACTGGCATGAATATCGGAGGCAGAGACCCAAGAATTATCCTCCTGACCATAACCCTTCCATTTGACCAAATACTGGAGTCTCCATCTAACCAAACGAGAATCCAATATTTTCTCTACCTCATATTCCACATTGCCTTCGACCAACACAGGGTGAGGAGGTGCTGCCATAGGAACCACTGGCTCAACAAACCTCTTCAACAGAGATTTGTGAAATACTTTATGGATCTTGAACGTAACTGGAAGAGCCAATCGAAACGAAACAGGATTAAAAATTTCCAAAATCTTATAAGGACCAATAAATCTTGGCTTAAATTTAGGAGATGCAACCTTCATAGGAATATTCTTAGACAACAACCAAACCATATCACTCACTTTAAACCGAGGACCAATGGTCCTATGCCGGTTGGAAAATAGCTGGGCCTTATCCTGAGAGAGTGACAACTTATCCACCACTTGGTCCCATATCTGCTGCATTCTCTTAACCACAGTGTCCACACCTGGGCAGGACGAAGATTCCACTTGCCCTGAAGAGAATCGAGGATGAAACCCAAAATTACAGAAAAAGGGTGACATCAAAGTGGCAGAACTAGCTCTATTGTTCAGTGCGAATTCGGCCAAGGGTAAAAATGAGACCCAATCATCCTGATCAACAGATATAAAACATCTCAAATAAGACTCCAAGGTCTGTTTGTTCTCTCAGTCTGTCCATTGGTCCATTGGTCTGGGGATGAAACGCGGAGGAGAAGGATAACTGAATTCCCAGATTGGAACAGAAAGTTCTCCAAAATCTAGACACAAACTGAACTCCTCTGTCGGATACAATGTTCTCAGGAATCCCATGTAACCGAACCACCTGTTTTAAAAACAAGGGCACCAACTCAGCGGAAGATGTCAACTTTGGGAGTGGTACAAGATGGACCATCTTTGAAAATCTATCACAAATCACCCAGATAACGTCATTCTCTGAGAGAAAGGAAGATCAGACATAAAATCCATTGAGATATGGGTCCATGGCCTCTTGGGCACCGGCAAGGGCCTCAGCAACCCACTAGAACGAGAACAGGGTTTAGACCGAGAACAAGTCCCACAGGACTGTACAAAATTCCTGACGTCACGAGATAAGGCAGGCCACCAAAAGGACCGACTCACCAAAACTCTGGTACCAAAAATACCTGGATGACCAGCCAATGCGGAGCAATGAATTTCAGACATCACTCTCTTTCTCCACTGGTCAGGAACATACAATTTTCCCATAGGGCAACGCTCAGGTTTATCCTCCTGAAATTCCTCCAGGGCGCATCTCAAATCGGGCGAAATGGCAGAAAGAACTACCTCCTCACCTAGGATGGTAGTAGGCTCGGTCACACTAAGAGAATCGGCAAAAAAAACTCCTATAAAGGGCGTCTGCCTTAACATTCTTAGTGCCCAGAAGAAAAGAGACCACAAAATTAAAATGCGTGAAAAACAAGGCCCATCTAGCCTGTCTAGGATTCAAGCGTTTGGCCAACTCCAGATAAATCAAATTCTTGTGATCAGTGAGGACCACAACTTGATGTCTAGCTCCCTCCAACCAATGTCTCCACTCCTCAAATGCCCACTTCATGGCCAACAATTCCCAATTCCCCACATCATAGTTGCATTCAGATGGGGAGAACTTTCGAGAAAAGAAGGCACAGGGATTCATCTTAGAAGTCACAGGGTCTTTTTGGGACAAAACAGCTCCTGCACCAATCTCAGAAGCATCTACCGCCACCTGAAATGGAAGTGAGACATCAGGTTGCCGTAAAACTGGTGCTGAAGTAAATCTCTGCTTAAGCTCCTGAAATGCTGAGATAGCCTCAGGAGACCAATTCAGCACATCAGCACCCTTCTTGGTCAGATCAGTCAGTGGTTTGACAATACCAGAAAAATTACCTATAAATTTACGATAGAAATTAGCAAAACCCAAAAACTTCTGGAGGGCCTTCAAAGAAGTAGGCTGAACCCAATCATAAATGGCCTGTACCTTGGCCGGGTCAATTTCAATAGGATCAATCCCAAAAATGAAATCCTCTGTACACCAAAGAGGCATTTCGATCCCTTAACAAACAGGGAATTCTCCCTCAAAATCCGGAACACAGTCCGGACGTGTTCCACATGAGAATCCCAATCACTAGAAAAGATCAAAATATCATCCAGATAGATGATCAAAAACTTATCCACAAAGTCACGGAAAATATCATTCATAAAGGACTGGAAGACAGAAGGGGCATTAGTGAGCCCAAAAGGCATAACCAGGTACTCAAAATGTCCCTCCGGAGTATTAAACGCTGTCTTCCATTCATCCCCATGCTTGATGCAAATAAGATTATACGCCCCCCTGAGGTCAAGCTTAGTAAACCAGCAGGCACTCTTAACTCTGGAGAATAAATCAGACATCAGAGGTAACGGGTACTGATATTTAACCGTCATCTTGTTAAGGGAACGATAATCAATACACGGTCTTAATGAACCATCTTTCTTGGCCACAAAAAAAACCCCAGCACCTAAAGGTGACAAGGATGGTCTAACATGACCCTTCTCCAATGACTCCTTAATATAGGATCGCATAGCATCATGTTCGGGTACTGATAAGTTGAAAAGCCGACCCTTGGGAAATTTACACCCAGGCATCAACTCAATAGCACAGTCATAACTCCTATGAGGAGGCAAAGACGCAGACTTGCTCTCACTAAATACATCAGAAAAATCGGCTAGATAATCAGGAATATCATGAGACTGAGGAGAGGTGGAGAAAACAGGAGCATCCCTAAGAACACACTGACAACCCCAACTCACGACAGACCCAGATTTCCAATCCAAAACTGGATTATGAGTTTGTAACCAAGGAAAACCCAGAACAATAGTATCATGCAAATTATGCAGCACCAAAAATTTACAATTTTCTTGGTGGTCTGGGGCAACTCGCATTGTCACCTGGGTCCAAAACTGAGGTTTATTCTCCGCCAAAGGAGTAGCATCAATACCCCTCAAAGGAATAGGCGTCCGCAGAAGCGTCATTGAAAAACCACAACGTTTAGCAAAGTCCAAATCCATCAGATTCAATGCTGCTCCTGAATCCACAAAAGCCTTCATGGAAAATGTGGATAAGGAGCAGATCAGAGTAATTGCCAAAAGAAACTTAGGTTGTATACTGCCCACAGCAAATGTGTGTGCAAAACGTTTCTCTCATTTTGGGCAGACAGAAATAGTATGAGAGACGTCTCCACAGAAAAAGCACAGCTTATTACACCTTCCAAACTCCTGATGTTGCGCCCTAGACAAAACCCCATCACATTGCATAGGTTCAGACGTTTGTTCAAAAGGTGGCAGCGCCTCCCGTGAAGTTTTACATTCACGTAAACGCCGATCAACTTGAATGGCTAATGACATAGAATCATCAAGACCAGAGGGAACAGGAAATCCCACCATAACATCTTTTACGGTCTCTGATAAACCCTTCCGAAAGAGAGCTGCCAATGCACTATCATTCCATGTAGTAAGGACCGCCCACTTTTGGAATTTTTGACAGTATAACTCTGCAGAATTCTTACCCTGGTTTAATGCCAACAGGGTTCTCTCAGCTTGATCAACAGCATCATACAACAACCCCAAGGCTTGAAAAAATGCATCCACATTAGTCAGAATTGGATTTTCAAGTGTCAGAGAAAAAGCCCAATCCTGGGGATCGCCGTGCAGCAAGGAAATGACAATTTTAACCTGCTGCACAGAGCTCCCCGATGAACTAGGCTTCAAGGCCAGAAATAATTTACAATTATTCTTAAAATTCAGAAATTTAGACCGATCCCCAGAAAACACATCAGGAGTAGGGTTCTTAGGTTCAGTAGCATGTTACTGATTGAGGTAGGTGGAACTTCCCCGCACTTCAGCAGCCAGATTCTCCACACGATCAGACAATTGCTTAATCTCCATTAGGAAAAAGAAAAAAAAATCTTCCTACGGCCCCAGAGAAAAAGAGGAAAAAATATATATAAAATAAAATAAAAAATTCTGACACTTTTTTTTTTTTAACAACTTTTTCCTGCTTTTGAGTACCCTAGAATCTGCGGTATGGCTGGTGATTCTGTTATGAATGGGTCACCGAGGAGAAAAAAGCAAAACAAGCTAAGTCACAGAAAACCAGAGAGGTTAGTAACTATGCAGATTGCAGATCCCTGATCTTAACACACAACTAGCAGTAGCCGTGGAGCGTGCCTACGATGAACCTAGACGCCTCGTCACGGCCGGAGGACTAGATAAGCCTAAAGCAAGAAAAGGGAAGACTATCTGTCCCAGAGCAGACCCCAAAGGAATAGATGTCCCCCACACATGTATTGAGGGTGAAACAAGATGAAGGCACAAACACAGGCAGGAAAATAGGCTGAGCAAATGATGGGGCCCAAACTAACTAGACAGGAAAGGAAAGACACTGTCTGCAACCTGCAAAAAACCCTACAAAAATAATGTCCAACACTTCTGAAAGCAAAATTAACCCTGAAGTCACTAGACTTCTCCCACTATATCAGCACTCTGAAATATTCTGAGACAGAGCAAAAAGAGACCGAACTAGTAAGGGACAAAAAGGCAATTGGCAAAATACTGATAAATAAGAGTGGAAATTCAGCACAGCCCCCAGCCGGGGGCTGGCTGACCACACAAAAAACTGAATAGACCAACAAAATCAAGTGTGAACATTAGCAAAAAAACTTAGCTTTAGATGACTGGAACAGAGCTGAAAACCAAGAGCTGACAAGCCAGAAGGAATCACCAGCAACTGAACAGGGCGTCAGCTGTCTTAAATCCAATCTGAGAATCCTGAGGTCCAATCGTCATCCTCATTCTCAGGTGGCAGATCTCCACCGATCAAATCAGCCACACCACCTCTCGTCACCTCCAGAGGGGGTCTGGAAGGGGAACTCACAACTGGTGAACCAGAGAACGAACTCACAACATTGTACCTTGTCATACACCAGCCAATTTCAGCCTGTTAAATTGAGGTGTAATCTATAGTGGGCCTGAGATAATAGTTCAGCCTCCTAAAATCTCTAGGGAGATTCAAATTCTCCCCAATACTATATACACCTTGTACCTTCCCATACACCAGCCTATTTCAGCCTGTTAAATTGAGGTGTAATCTATTGTGGGCCTGAGATAATTGTTCAGCCTCCTAAAATCTCTAGGGAGATTCAAATTCTCCCCAATACTATATACACCTTGTACCTTCTCATACACCAGCCTATTTCAGCCTGTTAAATTGAGGTGTAATCTATAGTGGGCCTAAGACAATTGTTCAGCCTCCTAAAATCTCTAGGGAGATTCAAATTCTCCCCAATACTATATACACCTTCTACCTTGTCATACACCAGCCTATTTCAGCCTGGTAAATTGAGGTGTAATCTATAGTGGGCCTGAGATAATAGTTCAGCCTCCTAAAATCTCTAGGGAGATTCAAATTCTCCCCAATACTATATACACCTTGTACCTTGTTTTACAGTACCATATAGCTGGTGGTATTTTGTGTACATTTTCCCAAAAATGAGGAAGTATGGTGGAAGAGGACGAGGAAGTGGGCAGGGGTTGCCAGCTGGTACTGATGGTGGTGGTGGTGGTGCATCTGCTGGTAGTGGCAAAAGCACAATAGCACCTAAGGCAGGAGGTGTTGAGCCTGCGTCATTGTCTGGCTCCATAAGGCCTCGAAGGCTCCCTTTTCTGGGAGTAGGTAAACCGTTTTTAAAGCAGGAGCTTCAGGAGCAAGTTTTGGCTTACATTGCTGACACTGCCTCCAGCTCTATCGCCTCCTCTTCTGAAGTTTCAAAAAATAAAAGCACTGAGTTGTCAGTTTAGGCTCCTGGTCAGGAACAACACCTTTCCTTGTGTCCTTCACCCCTACCAAAAGTGAAGGATGTGGCATGCCACACTACAGATCACTCCATGGAGCTCTTTTCACATACCGTGCTGTTATGAGCTCATTTTCTCCTTCACCTTTGATGTCCGATGAACTCCCTCTGCTGGTGAAAGGAGGTAGTGAAATTGATTTGGATGGGAAAAACCTGTCATCTGAACAGGTGGAGTGTGATTGGACATCCGGAATCTCTGAGTGGATATAAGGCCGCTGACGCCCTGCTGGGTTGCTGGTGATCCTCTCTGCTTTGAGCTCTGGCCTCCAGTTTAGTCCTGTCTACTAAAGCTAAATTTTTGCTCTGCTATTGTTCCATGAGATTTTGTCTGGTTTTCTTAGTGTTTGTGTTCAGCCAGCCCTGGTTGGGACTGGCTGAACTCCATTTTTGTCTCTGATCAGTTGATCTCTTTGCTCTGTTTTCAGAATATACCTGAGTGCTGATATAGTGATTTTGAAGTCTAGTGACTTCAGGGCTTTTTCTATCAGACGTGTTGGACATTATTTTTTGGCAGGGTTTTTGCGTGATTGCAGACAGTTGCTTTTCTTTCCTGTCCTATCTAGTTAGTGAGGGCCCCATCATTTGCTCAGCCTGTCTTTCTGTCTGTGTTTGTGTTTTCATCTGTTTTCACCGTCAATACATGTTGGGGGCTGTCTATTGCTTTGGGGTCTGCTCTGGGGCAGCTTAGATTTCCCCTTTCTTTCTTTAGGTTTATTTAGTTCTCTGGCTGTGATTGAGGTGTCTAGGACCACCGTAGGAACACCCCACGGTTACTGTTAGTTGTTGTGAATAGGATCAGGGGTCTGCAATCCGCTAGCTACCAACCTCTCCGGTTTTCTGGACTTAGCTTGTATTTTTGTTTTTTCCTCCTCCGGTGACTCATTCATAACACCGTGCCTGGGTTATCAAGTCAAATCGTGAATTCCCCAGTCCAAGATGAATCTGATATGGAGTGCACTGATGCACAGCCACTGCTAAATTTTTCTGCTGGTACATTCACTCAGAGCACTACATTGTCCTCGAAGTGTACTGAGCCAGAATCTGACCCTGATGAAACTCAGGTTCCCCTTCCCGCATACTATACCACCTTACACAGTGACAAAGAGGAAGGTGCAGATGAAAGTGCAGGTTCCTTGAGCAGGTGGGGGGATACTCATGGGTGACGGCACTGGCACAGGGCCCCTCATAGTACACAAAAATGTCTCTGCTGACCCACCGGGAGGGCCCACCCATCATCAGACACACCGTCGTACTATGAGGGGCCCTGTGCTAGTGCTGTCGCGAATGAGTTGGCCCCCCCTGCTTACTCAGGATCACAGCACTTGCAAAGTTGAAATACTTACCTCTCCCTGCTCCAAATCTGTGACGTCTTCGGCGTTTCCTGACAGTGATATTCTGGTCAGAAAGCGCGATGACATCACGTCTGTACACCCTCTGTCTAAACAGTCCAAGTGCAGAGAGTTGGAAGATGGGGACGACGAGGAGTCCAGAGTACAGCGATTCCCTAGCGAGGAGACTTATTTAATTGTTTTAAAGGTTGGGAGCAATTTTTTGGGGAGCTCTATACTCTGGAGAATGATATATGGGGCCCACCATACATTGGAGCATTCCAAACGTGGGCATCAGACACTGGACCAGCAATTACAGGGCCCATTATACACTGGAGCATTAGAAATAGGGCCCATTATATATGGAGCATTTTTTGGGCCCATAAGACACTGGGGCATCATTCATGGGGCCCATCATATACTGGAGCATTGTAAATGGGGCAGATTATATATGGAGCATTATTTGGACCAAATAAGAGCATCATCCGTGAGGCCCGTCATATGCTGGAGCTTTCCAAATGGGGGACATCAGACACTGGAGCAGCATTTACAGGGCCCATTATACACTGGAGCATTAGAAATGGGGCCCATTATATTTGGAGCATTATTTGGGCCCATAAGACAATGGAGCTTCATCCATGGGGACCAACATATACTGTAGCATTATGTGGAGCTCATCATATACTGTATCGAACATTATATGGGACCAATGATTCTGTATGGAGAAATTTATGGGCCTCATTACTCTGTATGGCACACTATGCGGTGGCCATAATACTGTATGGAGTAATATACTGTCTGTTTTTGGAGCTATTGGAGAATTTAAAATGGATTTCAGTCATGTGATGTAAGAAGTGAAGTATTTTTCATTGTACTATACCGCTATTTCTCTGCCGTATCAGAGGATCATGAATTGTGACATGTGTTAAAGGAGCCCACTGACACTCTTTGGCCCTGGGCCCACGAAAATCTGAAGCCAGCCCTACCCCTCCACAACTTTAGCCAAATAACCCCAAGTTTTCAATGCCTAACTATTATTATAAAGTAAATTAAGGTTGACAAGCTTAAGTAATAAGAATTAATGTTTTTGGCATTAAAATGTGCACTGTAGGTGTGTTTCCTGTCCTCCTCTCACTGCCGACTTTTCTTCCCCATTGACTTGCATTGAGTTTTGTGTTTCAGTTGGCCTTCAACTTTTCACGATAATCGACCGATTGCATTCGACCCAACTTTTGCGAAAGTTGGGTTTCATGAAACCCGACTTGACCCGAAAAAAGGCAAAGTCGCTCATCTCTAGTCAAGAGGAAGAAGAGAGACACCAGACCTAATAATGCAAACGAGCTGAAGGATGCTACCAAAGCAACCTTGGCTTCAATAGCACCTCAGCAGTGCCACAGGCTGATTGCCTTCATGCCACGCCACATTGATGCAATAATTGATGCAAAAGTAGCCCCGGCCATGTATTGAATGCATTTACTGAACACACATTTCAGTAGGCCAACATTTTGGATTTTAAAATCATTTTACAAGCTGGTGTTATAAAGTATTCTAGTTTACTAAGAGAGATAATGACTTTTGGGTTTTCATTGGCTGTAAGCCATAGTCATTAAAATTAATAGAAATAAACACTTAAAATAGATCACTCTGTTTGTAATGACTCTAATATATGTGTTTCACTTTGTATTGAAAAACTTAAATAAATTAATTTTTTGTTGATATTCTAATTTAGTGAGTAGCACTTGTATTATAATTGCCCAGTTTTTTTAAAACTTCTATTACTGTATGGTCTTACTCGACTCTCTGCAGCAATATTATTATTATTTATTATTATAGCGTTATTTATGTGAAAAGGGTATATATAATAAAAACAAGTACAATAATCTTAAACAATGCAAGTCACTGACTGCAAAGTTCCAGAATAGAGGGGATCTATGGGAGAAATCTAGTATGCGATTTTGGGAAGAGGACATAAAAGGGAAGTAGAGAAGATGTTGTGAAATTGGAGGTTGCATTCAGGTAAGCACCAGGAGACTAGGTCACAGATGTATGGAGGACACAGGTTTTGGATCGTTTTGCATGCCAAACTTAGGGTTCTGCACAGGAGTCTCTGGGCAATGGAGAGCCAGTGCAAGGATTGACAGAGGGGAGAAGCCCTGGGAATAGTGGCTGACGGGTGGATTAGTCAGGCCGCAAAGTTTAGGATACATTGGATGGTGCGACAGTGTTAGAAGGGAGGCCACAGAGCAGGAGATTGTAGTAGTCGAGGCAGAAGATGATGAGGGCATGCACTAGGAATCTGCGGATTTGGTGGATATTTTAGAGCTAGAGTCGGCAGGAAGGGGAAAGGGCTTAGATCTCAGATTTGAAGGAGAAATCAGTGTCAAGCCATTGATTATGATGGATAGGTCAGTTGGGGGATTTGAATGAGATGGTGAGAAGATAATGAAATCAGTTTCATCCTTGTTATGTTTTAGAAATCTAGCAGAGAAGAAAGATGAAATAAAGGACTGACATTGTGGGATTATGGTAAGTAAGGAGGTGATATGAGACCCAAAGAGGTAAATCAATGTGTCATCAGCATAGAAGTGATACTGAAAGATGTGAGACTCCATTAGCTGTCCCAGGCCGAAGGTGTACAGTGGGTACGGAAAGTATTCAGACCTCTTTAAATTTTTCACTCTTTGTTTCATTGCAGCCATTTGGTAAATTCAAAAAAGTTCATTTTTTCTCATTAATGTGCACTCTATTCACTGTACAGGGTGGGCCTGTATATGGATACACCTAAATAAAATGGGAATGGTTGGTGATATCAGCTTTCTGTTTGTGGCACATTAGTATATAGGAGGGGGGAAACTTTTCAAGATGGGTGGTGACCATGGTGGCCATTTTGAATTTGGCCAATTTGGGTCCAACTTTTTTTTTCCAGTGAGAAGAGGGTCATGTGACACATCAAACTTATTAAGAATTTCACAAGAAAAACAATGGTGTGTTTGGTTTTAACGTAACTTTATTCTTTCATGAGTTATTTACAAATTTCTCTTTGTTTACAGCTATTGGCATGTCTCAGAGGTTAACACGTGAGGAGCGGATAGAAATTGTATTGATGTCTGGTAAACACAGTACCTGGGTCATTGCAGCAGATTTCAATGCAAGACACCCTAAGCAAGAAAATTGTCACCATTCCCATTTTATTTAGGTGTATAAATGGCCCACCCAAAAAAGTTTGCCTCATCACTGAACATAATGTTCTATGTAAACTGAGGTCCTGTTCCAGTTTTTGTTTTGCCCACTCTGCAAATTCAGCATGCCGATCTGGCATCAGTCAAACATCCCTTCAGCGGTTATTAGCTTCTCACAAATGGCACCCTTACAAAATCCTGCTGCTGCAGCATCTCAATGAGGATGACCAAATAATGTTAGGATCAGAAATAGTGCTGATTACTGGGTTGGCACTATGTTAGATGCGCAATGCAAAAGTAAATTTTGCCAGATGCTTCACCCCCTCAAAAGGGATGCGTGTGTGCTGGATTGTAAACAATCTTGAGTGATTTTTCACAAGACACCAGTGAGGTGCACAGTGTGTATCACAGTTATAGACTTCCAACCCCGGCAACATCAAGTCGTCAGTGCAAAAACATTAGCATCAGCAGTGTAAGTGGCAGAAGCAGCACAATGGATTAGTGGTTAGCACTGCCGTCTTGCAGCACTGGGGTCCTGGGATAAAACCCAATCAAGGACAACATCTGCAAGGAGTTTTTAGGTTCTACCCGTGTTGCTGTGGGTTTCCTCTTGTTACTCTGGATTTCTTCCACACTCCAAAGACATACTGAGCCTCAATGGGAACAGTGCCGAAAATGTCTGTGAAGCGCCGTGTAATTAATGGCGCTACATAAGTGAGTAAAATAACTAAAAATTAAAATAAGCAATTTCTGTGAGTTGATCACACATTTTTTAGACCAGTCAGTGCACTAGCAGAACAGAATACAAGTCTAACACGTAATGAACGACTGGAGAAAATTATGCAGGAGTAGTTCAAGCTCAATATCAATGTCATCAGAGGGGGTTTGGACCCTTTGTATTTTTGTCTTTAAAAATGGAATAGTGGCCTGAACTTGCTTGTCGTGCCTTGGAGGTTTTGTCATGTCCAGCAGACAGTTTTCTCTCAGAACGTGTCTTCAGTGCTGCTGGTGGTGTACAGATGGATAAGCACTTCCACCTGTCCCCTGAACGTGTAGACTGCCTAACTTTCATCAAAGTGAATGAGTCATGGATCCCCAATGACTTTTGCACCCCAATCGCAGACTGGGAAGACTAGCAATGGTGTCTTTTTTAGTTTGCTGCATTGATCTCACGTTATTGCAGTCTGTGACATCTTTGTTGTGTCTTCTGTTCCTGCTGTTGCTAACTGCTGCTGATGTTACAAATAATTTTATGAAATGAGGAGACTACAAGGTGAATCTCAATCTTGTGGGTTGCCTGTAGTGGAAGGGATGTCAGAGACCCATTGTACTATTTCTACTCTGGGGAAAATTGAAAATGTATGTAAAAAAGAGCGCAAAGCACCACTATGCTAGCCAAAGTAATAGTAAAAGCATAAGTGGAAACATGGTGATTTACTGAGCTGTGACCGAATTTTGCAGACTTTGAGTAAAAATGCTTTTGAAAGTGAACACGAATCAGAATGTGCTACTTTTGTGCCAAGTTTGAAATTTTCAGAACACGTTCGCTCATCTCTGGTCAAAACTCAGGAGGTCAAATTTGCTAATCAAAATTGTTAGAGCTAATATTGGGGTGCAGGCACCAGGCCCCATTTGCTAATCAAAATTGTTTGGGCTAATACTGTGTTGTAGTCAGGACTCTGGAGGTAACATTTACTAATCAAAATTATTTGGGCTAATATTGGGGTGCAGTCAGGAGGCCCCATTTGCTAATCAAAATTGTTAGGGCTAATATTGGGATGCAGGAACTAGGGCCCATTTCCTAATCAAAATTGTTTGGGCTAATACTGTGTTGTAGTCAGGACTCTGGAGGTAACATTTACTAATCAAAATTATTTGGGCTTATATTGGGGTGCAGTCAGGAGGCCCCATTTGCTAATCAAAATTGTTAGGGCTAATATTGGGATGCAGGAACCTGGCCCCATTTCCTAATCAAAATTGTTTGGGCTAATACTGTGTTGTAGTCAGGACTCTGGAGGTAACATTTACTAATCAAAATTATTTGGGCTAATATTGGGGTGCAGTCAGGAGGCCCCATTTGCTAATCAAATTGTTAGGACTAATATTGGGGTGCAGCTCGAAGGCCCCATTTGCTAATCAAAATTGTTAAGCCTAATATTGGGGTGCAGCCAGGAGGCTTATTTGCTAATCAAAATCATTAGGGCTGATATTGAGTTGCATACAGGGGGCCCTATTTGCTAATAAAGATCATTAGGGCTAATATTGAGGTGCAGTCACCATGCCCCATTTGCTAATCAAAATCATTAGGGCTAGTATTTTGTTAAGGCACACTATCTAGGAAAAAAAATACTGATTGCTCATTTAGGGACAGGTGACTGACAGGTCTGGGCCTAGGGTTGTGAAACAGTTGGTTAAAAGAGGGAAAGGGTACATAAAACATGAGTGGGAAAATGCGAGGTCATAGTGGAAGGGGGAAGAGGCTTTGTGTTCAACATGTATGTGGGTTAGGTGGTGATGTTACTGAAAGCTCTAATGAACAAACATAATCTCATCCTATTCAAACACAACTGACAACATGTGTTACTGGACAGGCTACTCAACTCCTTTTCTTTGGCAACTGCACAGCAGTATGCCTTGTAGATGAGGGTCAGAAAGAGCATGTGTTCTAGTGGATAGCAGGCACTGCATCAAGTAGCCTCTCCTCCTCTTTCTCCACCTTAACATCACACACAGTACAATCCTCAGAGGTGGCACCCAAATTACCCTTGTTTCCCCCCTGCATCACAACTTTCCAACCACCCAACTTACTTAGACCAGCCCACGCACCAGCAGAACATAGTACAAGTCTGACATGTTGTGAACGACTGGAAAGGATGGTGCGGGAGTATCTCGAGCTCGATTTCAATGCCATAAGGGGAAATTTGGACCCTTTTGCATTTTGGTCTTTAAAAATGGAAGAATGTCCTGAGCTTGCCTGTCACACCTTGGAGGTTTTGTCATGCCAGGCAGCCAGCATTCCCTCAGAACATGTTTTCAGTGCTGCTGGTGGTTTCCTGATGGATAAGCACATTCGGCTGACCCCACAAACTATAGACTGCCTAATTGTCATCAAGATGAACAATTCATGGATCTCCAATGACTTTTGCACCCCAGTCGCAGACTGGACAGACTAGGCGATGGTGTAGTTTTTAGTGTTCTGCATTGATCTCACATTATTGCACTCTGTGACACCTTTGTAGTGGCTTCTGTGCCTGCTATTGCTACTACTGCTGATGATCCAAACAATTTTTTAAAATGTGGAGACTGCAAGTTGCGTCTCCATCTGATGGGTTGCCTGTAGTTGAAGGGTTGTCAGAGGCCTATTATACTATTTCTACTATGTGGAAATTGATGCCACTTTAGTGGTGTGTGACAATAATTTTTTGAAATGTGGAGACTCTAAGTTGGGTCTCTATCTGATTGGTTCCCTGTAGTGGAAGGGGTGTTAGAGGCCCATTATACTATTTCTACTCTGGGAAAATTGATGCGTCTTTAGTGGTGTGTGGCAATTATTTTTTTAAATGTTTGCACTCCAAGTTGGTTCTCCTTCATGTGTGTCGCCTGTAGCAGTAGCACTCCCAGACCGGCAGGCCTGAACTTACTTTCAGTCAACTACCTGTGTTACTATGCTTACATTTGTATAACATTTGTGGTCTACCAAGCTTATATTTGTGCCACCTGAGTGCGGCTGGGCAAAAAAGCAGTTTGAAATGTCCTATGAGGTATCAGAACTCCTAACAAAGCTGGCTTACACCACTCCCTCACCCACCCACCTTGTCTTAATTGAAACTTCAATTCATAGCTCTAAATAATAGATGATAGCCCAGGCCCTGATACCTCATGCATGGCCCATGGCTGACTACTGCTGTGCCATTATCAAATTTCTACTGTGGGTGAATTGATCATCAGTCAACTACCTGCATTAGTAAGTTTCCATTTTTCTACCAATAGTAGCCTACAAAACTGATGTTTGTTACACCTGAGTGTGGCTGGGAAAAAAACAGTTTGAGTTGTTGTATGGGGTATTAGGTCTCATAGCAAAGAAGGCTTACACCTCTCCCTCACTCACCTCATCTTAATTGAAACTTCAATTCAAAGTTCTAAGTGCTGGCCAAGACCCTGATACTTCATGCATGGCTCATGGCTGACTGCTGCTGTGCAATTATCAAATTTCCACCACTTTTCCTGGTGTCTGCCCATAATTTTTGTAAATGATTGGACTCCAAGTTGGGTCTCCTTCATGTGTGGTGTCTGAATTTGGCAGACCTTTCAGAGCACCAGGCCTACACCTGTCACTCATCCACCTATTACTGATAAATGTTAAATGCCCCCCTGAGGAAGCGATATTGATGCAAAAAGCGCATTGTGGATCTAGGTATGACTGACTCATAGAATGGGTGATTACTGGCTTCATTGTTTATATGTTTTGAATATGCACAGCTTGTAGCAAAAGAACGCATATATATATTTGGTAACAGACAATGGATAACTGCTCCCATGTTTGAGGATCTTCTTGCTAACAATCTATATAGAGTGACAATTAAATTAAGGTGTACCAGTTTATTTAAATGTCTCTTATGATCTTCTAACATGGGATTAGAAGATCTTTTGCTTGTCTGTACTTTACTATTAAATCCTGACCTACACTCCGGCCTCACTTTTTCACCCACAGATTAAGTCACATTTTACTTGTATTAAGTTTACCCATGTATTTTCTGAATGTTAATCTTTGTATATCAATAAACTTTTATACAGGGTGGGCCATTTATATGGATACACCTCGGTGGGCCAGTTATAAAGTTGGATCCAAAATTGTCGACTTCAAAATGGCCACCATGGTCACCACCCATCTTGAAAAGTTTTCCCCCTCCCATATACTAATGTGCCACAAACAAGAAGTTGATATCACCAACCATTCCCATTTTATTTAGGTGTATCTATGTACATGGCCCACCCAAGTGTATCCATATAAATGGCCCAACCTGTAGTTTTGGCATATTTTGACTCTATTTTCTCTTTATATGACACACTGTCAAACTATAATGCAGGTGTCCAAAGGTAAACTCAGGGAGGCCGGAAATTCCTTATAAAGCAGATGTCAACAATGCCACTCGGGGCCACCATCAGGGCCTTACTGCCCTTACTGCAATGGGTCCTGGTGAGCAGAAGTACACAGGGAGGGCCTGGACCCTGCCTGGACCCCTATTTTCAGCGTCTGTTCACTCGGTCCCAGAATATAATAAAACACTGTGTGCCGTCACTCTGCTATCGGCGGTGCACATCTTGGCTCTGTGAGTTTTCTGGGAGCTCCTTGACCATGAAAACAGAATGGCTGTGCAGCTCCATCTCTCTCCACCTTTCCTGTGACGTCTGGTGATGTTGCTTACGCGATTACGTACACGCATTACTCGCCAGGACACCAGCAGGGAAGCTACAGTATTCCTGCAAGGGGTTGGCTGAGAGGAAAGTATGAAAAACTTTTTTTAACCCCTTGATGAACTTGGGGTTTTCCACTTTTCATTTCCATTTTTTGATCACTGTCTTCCCAGAGCCATAGCTTCAATATGGTTGTGTGATGGCCTGTTTTTTGTGGGATGAGTTGTACTTTTGTTTACCATATCCTGTACTGGAAAACAGGAAAAAAATTCATATGTCATTAAGAGTACACAGATACCAAACATGTATAGGTTCTGTTTGGTATCTGTTTAGATAGGTTCTGTTTTATTTAAGTGGTGAAAAAATATACAAAGTTTGCAAAAACAAAAGGTGCTGTTTTCTGAGACCCGGAGCATCTCTATTTCTCGGGATCTGGGGCTATGTGATGACTTAAGCTGATGTTTTTATTGATACCATATTGGTGTAGATATGATGTTTTGATTGCCTGTTATTGCAAAAAAAACATAGTTTTGTGTTGTGAGTTCATTTTCCCCTTCACTACTGAGGCCCGAGGAACTCCCTCTTCTGGTGAAGAAAGGTAGTGAGCCTGATTGTCAAACACCTGGGCCTAATGATGATGACTGGCTGAGTGGAGTTACTGACTGGATATAAGGCTGCCGACGCCCTTCTGCCCTGCGGGTGATTTCTCTGTGGGATCCTTGGAGACCAGTCTGAATTCCTGCTCTTCTAAAGCTAAGTTTTCTGCTCGGCTTTTTGCATTTTTGCTTTGACTTTGTTTTGCTTTGTTTTTCTGGATTTCTGCCATTCCCTGCTGGGGTGAGCTGAATTCCTTTAGCTCTGTCTTCTGAAAATACCTGAGTGCTGATTTAGTTTTTGAAGCCTAGCTGCTTCAGGGTCTTTTTCCATATCAGCTTGTTGGCTTATGTCTTTGATAGGGTTTTGACAGATTGCAGACAGCAACCTTCCTTTCCTGTTCTGTTTAGTTAGCTTGGGCCCCATCGTTTGCTCAGCCTATCCTTCTATCTGTGTAAGTGTTTTTTCATCTTGCTTCACCGTCATTATATGTTGGGGGCTGCCTGTCACTTTGGGGTCTGCTCTGGGGCAGGTTAGATTTCCTTTTCTGTCTTTAGGCTATTTAGCTCTCCGGCTGTGATCGAGGGGTCTAGGGCACCGTAGGAACCCCCCACGGCTACTGCTAGTTGTGTTGATAGGTTCAGGGGTCTGCAATCTGATAGTTGCCAACTTCTCTGGTTTTCTGGACGTAGCTTCTATTTTTGTGTCTGCCTCCTACGGTGACTCAATCATAACAGTTTTGTAATTTTGATTTATTTTTTTCCATTACGCCGTTTACCTATCAGATTAATTCTTTTTATAATTTGATAGACCTGGCATTTCTGAACGTGGCGATAGCAAATGTGTGTGTTTTTGTATAGTTTTATTTTGACTAAAATCTGTAATCATCCGATTGCATGTCCCACAGGACGGCACTCATAGTGATCTGGCAATGACATCCACAGGGGTTTCCTGCAGACCCTGGGTTTTCATGCCAACCTATTGGCAACCTGCGGTAATGTGACATGGGTGCCGGTGGGCATGGTTTGTAATGCGCTCCCTTAGCGAGCATTTTAAATGCCGCTGTCAGAGATTGACAGTGGCATTTTACATGTTAACAACTGCGGGTGGATCGTGATTCCACCTGCGACTGTTAGGGGCACATGTCAGCTGATGAACTCAGCTGACATGTGCCAGAAAAACAGTGGGCTCAGCACAGGAGGCTGCATGGAGTGTGGGGACACAGCCTATGATGTTTATAGGCATCATAGGTTGTGAACGGCTTAGCCCCCGAGGAAACCCAGTTGAAACTTGCGTCGGGGCTGCACCTGACCTCAGAGCACACAGGGAACATTATGGGTAAGCTGGCCTGCGCTGGTATACTGCTTTATTTATGACTGTGCGTGTATTTGTGCCTGCTTTCAAAGACCTCGAAGCCGGCACTACCTGGTGTGAGCAAGCTATATATACGAGCTGAGAGTGGAATGAATGATTATTTTTGGCAGTATCCCTGGGCAACCATATGGCACACTAGTGACACTACAAGCACTTTATATATGAAATAGAACATTAGCAATATTTATTCAGGTGGAGCTCTACCCAAACTCTGTATACATCTGTGATGTGCATAGGTCTTTCACACCTGAGCATTTTTTCTGTATTCTGATTTTCCCTGTACATATTGTGTGTAAAAATTCTTTTATGCTTTTTTTGTTGATATTGTAGTTACTATGTTTCAGCGGAATTTTTTATTCAGCTGCATAATGTAGATGTTGGGAAATGTGCTCTGGAAGTACTGCTCTAGATTAATGAGTTATTTTTTGCAGTAGCTAGTCCTTACTGGAAGAAGTGATGGCAGTCTGCTGGATGAAGAAGAAAACAAAGATGAAGGACTTCAACAAGAGACATTAATGGTGTGTCAGTCTATTACATGTTCACTTAAACTATATGTCATGATCCCAGTGCAGGTTTTTTGAGCTGCACACCGGGGGTTAATGTCTGGAGCTCTGTGCAGGTTTTGACCTGCACACTTGGGGTTAATGATTGTGGCCTCTTTCTGGTTCTGGGAGAGCTTCATAAACCCCTGGGTAGCTTCAATCCCTGCCAGTTATACTTTTGCCTTTGGCCTAGTGTGCTGACCCCCGTGTGCCTGTGTGTTGCTATAGCTCGTTTATATGGTTCTGACCCGATTCTGTTTCCCGTTGTGAGTTTGCCTGTTGATTTTGTACTGCGTTATTATCTGTGTATGACTCTGGGTAACTTTGTCTCGCAGTTACTCTGCTAGGAATTGTCTTCCAGTTCCTAGCTCTGTGGAGTTTAGGCCACACCTCTAGCAGTCACGTGCTTCAGCTCCTGCGGCTCTGAAGTACGCATCTATTCGGTTGCTGCCCGCTCCACAGTTAGCTTTGAGCACAGTTCGCTTTACTCAGGACACGCGCACTGGCTCAGTGAGCAAGTTCAGTGCGGTGTTCCTGACTTTATAACTGGCCTACAATTTTTTTTTTTTTTCTCTCCTCACTTCTGCAGCATGGACCCAATGTGTGCTTTATCTGAGCAGGTGAAATGCTTGACTCAGTCACTGCAGAAGCTTAGTTTGGAACACCAAGCTCTGGCCCAGTCCCAACGGTGGGTTGAGGACTCAGTTCAGGGGGTACTTTCCGCAGGCTTCCAGCAGGTGGGGAATAGAGATGTCATTTTAGTCCCACCTGAATCCCCGGTTAAATTGCCAGATATATTTTCTGGTAACAAGGATGATTTCAGGGCATTTAAGGAGGGCTGTAAGCTTTTTTTTTCTTTGAGGGGTGGTGATGTCCCTGCTTAGGGGGTCCCCACAAGCCTGGGCATTCTCACTTTCCTCTTCTGCCCCTGAGAGAATGTCTGTGGATGCATTTTTTGAAGCCATAGGGCTTATTTATGATGAGCCTGATAGAGTGCGGTTGGCTGAGGACAAAGTCATGAGTGTCTGTCAGGGGGAGCACTCGGCCGAATGGTTTTGTACTGAATTCAGACGTTGGGCAGCCGAGATTTCCTGGAGTGACGCCGCCCTGCGGGGGCTGTTCCACAGAGGCCTGTGTGAACGTCTGAAGGATGCTTTGGCACTTCATCCTCCGCCTGACTCCCTGGAGGATGCCATGGTCCAAGCGGTTCGCATGGATCGCAGGCTGCGGGCTAGAGGCTTTATGCAATGGGAAACGACCTTATTTTTCAGTGGAGATGAGACCCAGACCCTTCCTATGGCTGTGGAGGTGAACGCTGTCACCTGTGAGGGAAAGGAAAGAAGACACCGTCGGGAAAAGCAGTTGTGCTTCTATTGTGGGAAATCTGGACATTGGAAGAAGGACTGCCCCTCCTGTCCGTCATCCTCCAAGATGGCGGGAAACGACTAGGTCTGGGTAGTAATCGAGGAGGCTACCCAGACCTTCAGGTACAATTTTCCTCTTGTGCAAAAATGGTGCTGCAGGTGGAACTGGAACTTGGTTATGGTCCTGTTCAGACTACTGCTTTTATTGACTGCGGTTCGGCTAATAACCTGATTGATACCAAGGTTATGACTCTTAATAAGATAGGGACAGTCAGGCTTCACAATCCTGTTAAACTTGTGGCAATTGACTCATCTCCTCTTACCCAAGATGGTATCTGTTGCAGGTCTGAACTTTTTTCTCTAAAAGTGGGTTCCACTCATGTGGAGAAACTAAGTTGTCTGGTGGTAGATAACTTGCCTGCAGGACTGGTACTGGGGATGCCTTGGCTTCAACGCCATAATCCTACCATTGATTGGGTTACAGGGGAAATCACTCAATGGGGATGCAATAATAAATGTGGTAACCGGGGACATCTTGTTAACGCTGTTAAATCTGTGTCTGTGTCGTCTGTCGATCTGGAAGGTATTCCGGAGTACCTGAAAGATTTCGAAGACGTTTTTTCCGAAAGTGAGGCTGAGGCGCTGCCACCACATAGACCCTATGATTGTGCCATTGATTTAGTACCTGGAGCCAAGTTACCTAAGGCTCGATTGTTCAATTTGTCTGGGCCTGAGCGCCAAGCCATGAAGGAGTACATAGCTGAGAGTCTCCGCAAAGGGCATATCAGGCCTTCTGTGTCACCTGTGGCAGCAGGGTTCTTTGTGAAGAAAAAAGATGGTGGTTTGCGGCCGTGCCTCGACTTTCGGGAACTGAACAAGATAACGGTTAGGAACTCTTACCCGCTTCCCCTCATCCCAGACTTATGTAACCAGTTAGCTGGGGCCCAATGGTTCTCCAAGTTAGATCTGCGGGGGGCCTACAATCTGATAAGGGTTCGGGAAGGGGACGAGTGGAAAACGGCATTCCTCACATCAGAAGGACTCTTTGAGAACCTGGTAATGCCATTTGGGTTAACTAATGCACCTGCTGTTTTCCAAAATTTCATCAATGTTGTGTTTTCTGATCTGATAGGCCGTTTTGTTATTATTTATTTGGATGATATTTTTGTGTATTCCCCGGACAGTCAATCTCACTTGCAACATCTAAAGACAGTTCTCCAGAGACTCAGGGAGAACCAATTGTTCGCCAAATTGGAAAAGTGTTCGTTTTTTGTACAGGAGCTGTCTTTTTTTGGGTTGATTGTGTCCTGTGAGGGGTTTCGTATGGATCCTAAGAAGGTACTGGCAATCGCTGACTGGGTTCAGCCTCAAGATCTTAAGGGGCTCCAGCGCTTCTTAGGATTTGCGAACTGTTACCGGAGATTCATTAAAGGTTTCTCACAAGTGGTTAAACCACTCACGGATCTTACCCAGAAGGGAGCTGATGTAAAAAATTGGTCTGTCCTCGCTAAGGAATCCTTCTCAGCGATTAAGGAATGTTTTATGTCTGCCCCGGTGTTGGTGCAACCTGACCCGTCCAAACCATTCATTGTGGAGGTGGATGCTTCTGAAGTGGGGGTGGGGGCTGTGCTGTCCCAGGGTCCGGCCACCCTTACCAATCTCAAACCCTGTGCCTTCTTCTCCAAGAAGTTCTCTCCAGCTGAGAAAAACTATGATGTAGGCAATAGAGAACTTCTTGCGGTCAAGCTGGCGTTTGAGGTATGGAGGCACTTTTTGGAAGGGGCGGCTCACCCTATCACGGTTGTCACGGATCACAAAAATTTGGCATACCTTGAATCTGCTAAGAGGCTTACTCCTAGACAGGCCCGTTGGTCACTTTTTTTTTCACGATTTCAGTTCTCAATTACTTTTCGACCGGGGTCCAAAAATGTTAAAGCGGATGCCCTGTCCAGAAGTTTTGATCCAGTGTCTCCCCCTGAGCCGCCGTCCTCCATTCTTCCCCCAGGGGTGGTAGTGGCGGGGGTCTCAACTGAGTTGGAACAAGAAATCCTAAGGGCTCAGGCCCTAGCTCCGGCAACCAGGCCAAGCGATAAACTGTTTGTTCCAGATGCATTGCGGCCTAGACTTCTGCAGGAGTTTCATGATTCTAGGCTGAGTGCTCATCCAGGTATCACGGCCACTAGAGAGGCAGTAGCCAGGGGTTTTTGGTGGCCTTCATTAAGGTCCGATGTCAAGGAATTTGTGTCTGCTTGTGGCATGTGTGCCCGTTCCAAAAGCTCGCATAACCGACCGGCTGGGGAACTCATACCTTTACCGGTTCCTGATAGGCCATGGACTCATCTTTCCGTGGATTTTATTACCGGCCTTCCACCTTCCAGGGGCAATACCATGATCTGGGTGGTGGTGGATAGGTTTTCTAAACAGGCCCATTTCATTCCCTTGGCAGCATTACCTTCAGCAGAAACATTGTCAAGGTTGTTTGTGCAGCATGTGGTCCGATTGCATGGGGTACCCCTGAATGTTGTGTCTGACAGAGGTGTGCAGTTTGTGGCCAAATTTTGGAGGGCGTTCTGTATGAAATTGGGCATCTCACTCTCCTTCTCGTCGGCATATCACCCGGAGAACAATGGTCAGACGGATCGCACCAATCAATCCCTGGAACAAATTCTCAGGTGTCTGACCTCCGCCAGACAGGAGGATTGGTGTGATGCGTTACCGTTGGCTGAATTCGCTTTTAACAACCGGGTGAGTCAGTCCACCAACATGTCCCCATTCCTGATTAACTATGGCTTTAATCCGCATTTTGGGGAGTTTTCTCGGGTGGATTCCGGTTGTCCAGGAGCAGAGGGGTCCGTTCAACGGTTAAAAAACCTCTGGGCTGAAGTCCGGCGTAATATCTCTCGGGCCCAGGGGAGACACAAATATTTTGTGGACAAAAAGAGAGCCTCGGGAGACATGTTTCATGTGGGAGAGAAGGTTTGGCTCTCCACGCGTAACATCAACTTAAAGGTACCATCAGTTAAGTTGGGACCAAAGTTCATTGGTCCGTACGAGATTATGGAGATAGTCAACCCAGTGGCATATAGGTTGCATCTCCCCGCCTCCTTAAAAATATCTAATGTGTTCCATAAGTCTCTGTTGAAACCAGCAGGATCTGTCAAAGAGAACTCTGAGACTGTTGTTCCTCCAGTGCTGGTGGAGGGTCAATTGGAGTATGAGGTCGGACATATTGTGGACTCTTGGCGGGTTTCGCCGCTCTTTGCAGTACCTGGTCCATTGGAAGGGATATGGACCAGAAGAGCGCTCATGGGTCCCTGCTCGCTTGGTACATGCAGATCGCCTGGTTTAGGCATTTCATGCCAAGTACCCGGGAAAGCCTGGGGGTCCAGAGGCCCCCCGTTGAGAGGGGGGTACTGTCATGATCCCAGTGCAGGTTTTTTGAGCTGCACACCGGGGGTTAATGTCTGGAGCTCTGTGCAGGTTTTGACCTGCACACTTGGGGTTAATGATTGTGGCCTCTTTCTGGTTCTGGGAGAGCTTCATAAACCCCTGGGTAGCTTCAATCCCTGCCAGTTATACTTTTGCCTTTGGCCTAGTGTGCTGACCCCCGTGTGCCTGTGTGTTGCTATAGCTTGTTTATATGGTTCTGACCCGATTCTGTTTCCCGTTGTGAGTTTGCCTGTTGATTTTGTACTGCGTTATTATCTGTGTATGACTCATCGCCTGTGACCCGACTACTCTCTGCTCGCCCCTCTTGTACCTTGCAGCTATCTGTGTATGACTCATTGGCTACGTCCTGACTATTCTCACTGTCTATGCCCCTGGGTAACTTTGTCTCGCAGTTACTCTGCTAGGAATTGTCTTGCAGTTCCTAGCTCTGTGGAGTTTAGGCCACGCCTCTAGCAGTCACGTGCTTCAGCTCCTACGGCTCTGAAGTACGCATCTATTCGGTTGCTGCCCGCTCCACAGTTAGCTTTGAGCACAGTTCGCTTTACTCAGGACACGCGCACTGGTTCAGTGAGCAAGTTCAGTGCGGTGTTCCTGACACTATAACTGTATACTACATACAGAGGTCCCGTGTATAATGTTACCGGTGAGTCACTGTGTTACCTGTTCTTTATACACTATATTCAGAGCTCCTGTCTATAATGTCACTGGTGATCCCTGTATTACCTGTACACTATATACATGGCTCTGGTGCATAATGTCATTGGTAATCCCTGTATTACCTGTACACTATACACAGAGCTCCTGTGAATAATGTCATTGGTGATCATTGTATTACCTGTACACTATACACTATATACAGATCTTCTGTGTATATTTCCCTTGTATGTGGCATTATTCTATCACTATGTGGTGGTAACATGTGGTCTAGTTATGGTGTGATGGTATTTGTCCCTTGTAAGTATTATTATTGGGTCACTATGTGATGATAATATGTGATCTGGTCACAGTGTGGTGGTATTTCTCCCTTGTATGTGGTATTATTCAGTCACTATGTGGTGGTATTATGTGGTCCTGACATGGTATGTGGTATTATTGGTCTATTTAAAATATGTATGTGACACATTCCTTTAAAGAAAAATAAATAAAAATATACCTAAAAAGAGTATTGGATATTTTAAGAAATGTTTAATAGGTTAGTGTAGAGTAGGGCCATGCCAAAAGAGTCTGGCTTGTCATGGTGGTGGCTTAAAAAATCTTTTGGTCAAAGCAAAAGCTGATGGCTATGAATTTGATCTGGTGTTCGATGGGACCTGTTAATGTAAAATTGGTGAGGACGTGGTGCAGAAGTGGAGTTTTTCCAAGAGTGGGCAGTGGGACTGTGAAAGGTTCAAGGGGTGGAGGCCCTGAGATTCCTGGTGGCAGTCCTGGTGCCACTGTTGCTACGTGGGCTACAGCAACCCACATTTTTACCTGTAGATGAAATAACATATGTTTCTTTTTACATTATCCCATCCATTGCTATTCAATGCTCTGTATTTGTTACTGATGCAGCTCTGCAACTAGAATTATTCATTTTCTGACTAAATAAACATAGGCAAATCCGAATTAGCAGGTCAGCAACATACTGTTTTTCTTTCCTTTTTTCCATTCTTCAGATCACATTTCTGTCCTACTTTTCAATTAAAGAATGAGAACACTGAAATCCATATTTATAGTATGCTTCGCAGGAGGTAATCATTATTTTTCACCCCTATAGTTTTAAAAATGGCGAATATGTCTATATAATTTTTACTAGAGATTTAGTTTAAAAGAGTAAGACTATGGAGAATTAAGGTATGCAAAGATTCATCTGGGCTGCCTATGAGACTTAAAGCTTCTC
Organism: Dendrobates tinctorius; assembly: GCF_039654945.1. Classification (NCBI taxonomy): domain Eukaryota; kingdom Metazoa; phylum Chordata; class Amphibia; order Anura; family Dendrobatidae; genus Dendrobates; species Dendrobates tinctorius. The sequence continues at coordinate 20,710,347 of NW_027361779.1, read as the reverse complement.
ATCTAAGAAGAAAGTGCACATGCTTACTTTACTGACTGTTGCTATGTCTACCAGATACAATGCTATTCTTTACAATTTATGAATTATAGGTATACCTATTAAAATTGATATCCAATGTAGACACAAAGGGGAATTTGAATTTCTATTATGCAGACAAAATAGTGAATTAAATCACATTATTTTTATATTTTTCGTTAAATTGAGACTGACACTTTTATTGAATGCTTTTTGTCTCAGTCCATATATGCCCAAGGATAAATACCATTAAATAACTTTTTTTTGCACACATTACGATGGCTGTTATACAACAAGTTGGTAATTGGATGTCTTTCCCATTTACTCTCATATTTTGCATTTGTGAAATGCTGACCTTGTTGAAAATTAAAACCTTACTCTGCAAATCTTTAAAATTACACACAGAAATCTTTTTTATTGAGTCTTAGCTTTTTCCACATAGAAGATGGCACTAATAATTAAGACAACTGAATGTGGTCCATAGGATGACCTTTGGTATATGTGATATCTAACTGTGCTGAAAAGAATTTTTCTTAAAGTAAAGTGATTGCTTAATTAAAATTTGTTATTGTATGTAATGTAATTTGAATTATCCACAAGAACATTTGCAATTCTTATGCTTTTTAATGTTCTTTACCTTTCGAAACATATACATTGAGAAAAATAATCAAATTCGAAATTGTGCATATTGCCAAATATTCATTGCCCGCAAAATTGTGGTGTATTCTCAAAAAAATAGCAGTTTGTCGCATTGAAACTTATTTACTCTACTTTTTAGTTCATTTGTTTTTTGCTTTTTTTTTATTTTTTTTCATCAAGTTTTCGAATAAATAAAAAAAGAAAAATAGGGACCAGGTTGAAGTCACTTCAGACTGACTGCTGACAGATTCGCTTTAAGGTATCTGCACATTGTACAGTTTTCCATACTGTAAGTTGATTTTGTCTCATCGTCAAAAACTATTTCTAACATGTCTGCAAGTAAAGCTACAAGTTATTGAGCTCAGTGGGCATTTTCCATGAAGCATGTTTTCTCAGGCCCTATCTTTTTCACTTATTTTCCATTCTCCTTATGCTCTAGCCTAGGTATCTGCATTTCCCCCTATGTCTCATATGCCGATATAGCTGGAGAAGAAATTTCTATGAGAAAATGTAGTTTTGCCATTTTAGCTGTTTACCAAAATATGTTAATGAAGAAGTTGCAGACAATGGCAAATTCCTGCAGCATATAGTGATTGAGCTAGGTGGCTTCACAAGTCTGCAGTCACACGAACATGTTTCCAACATGACAATGATCCAAAATACACATCTAAAGCTACTATTATATTTCTGAAGAACAGGGTAAAAGTCGTTCAGTGGTCAAGAATGTCTCCTGATCAGACCCCTATGAGGACTTTTGAAGAGACAAGTTGAGCATCACTCTCCATCCAGCATCCAGGCTCTAAAAGAGGTTGTTTTTGAAAAAGTGACTAAGATGGTTGTTGCAATATGTTGCTAACTTGTTCATTCCATGCCTAAAAAACTTGGTGCTGTTCTTAAAAATCATGGAGATCATACAAAATGCTAGATATGTATTTTTGTATGTGACTGTATTCATTTTTGTATTGACTAATTTGCATAAAACTGAAGCATGTGTAATACAAGTTATACATTATTGACCTTACTTTCATGCTATAGTTAAAAAATGTTCTATTAAACTTAGTCTCGTCAAAATTTTGAAAATTGTTCTTATGTTCAGTGAGATATTGATCAAGGGGTTGTACTCATGAATGCGGAACATTGTATGTATATTTTATCTTCTGACTGTTTTATAATTAAATAAATATCCATCTTTTTAGTCTGTCTACATTCTTGTGGCTATGATTATTTCATTTCAATTTCATTTTTGTCCAGTGTTGTACAGTATATTGTTTATTGTATTTATTTTGCTTGAAAACATGTCATTTATCTCATACTGTAACCTCTAATTCTCACCAGGTTATATTCTCAAAAGAATACTCTCACTTTCCATTCTGAGGAAACATTGCTATTTTGAGTTTATTTCATTTATGTTCTGCTTTTATTTGACAACAATTTCATAGAATACATTTATTTACTCCATGTCCTGGTGAGGTTTTCAATCTCAGGCATAAAAGTAGCATCCATACTACCAGTGGGGTTTTGGTAATGCTGAGTTAACATCAGGCTATTGGTTTATTTTTGGTGTATATGACATAAAGTTGCATACGATAGCCATAGGCTCCAATGAAGATAAAACATGCCACAGTACATGTATTTTGTAGGATGCGATAGTTTTCAATTATATAGTTAACTATGCTTTTCAGTGTAGCAGGCGAAAATCAAATGCCATTGCCCCCAACTCCCCCCATTTATGCTAAAACATCACTTTTTTACCAGTGGCATATTTAGGATGGGGCACCTGCTCAGGGCTCAGTCGGCAGGGAGGTGGCATCGGGCTGCCTGATTCGGCCATCTGAGATATCTCAAAGGCATCTGCTTTTTGCCACCCCCCATAGTGGTATTCGGCTATTCTCTTAGCTGGCTGTCAAGCTGACAGCTGACTCAGAGAAGGTGCAACAGGCAGGCTGCCTGAATTTAATTGTACTATTAAAACCCAAACAGCAGGCACTTTCAGGTCAGGGCAACATTAGCGGCATGATCAAGTCATCTGATCACACTGCTGATGTCACTCTCCTGTGCTGCATAGGCAGGGAATGTCGGTGCGATAAGCTCTACAATGGAACTGAAGAAGCAGAAGTTATATTGTCATTAGAAATCTTGTGGGTGTGAGGAGGCACAATATAAAGACTGGGTAGTGTTGGGGGGCAGGGTAGAGTTTGGGAAGCATGGGTTACGCTGTGAGGGTACAGTTTAGAGGGGACAATATACAGACAGGTGAGGGTGAGGAGGGAGCACAGTATAGAGACTTGTTAGTATAGATGCACAAAGTGTGACTGGAGAGTGTGAAGAGGAGGCCCATTATGGAAAGGAAAGGTCAGTGTGGAGGTCATGTACCATAAGACGGACTGTGTGGGGGGCATATTTTGTGCAGGGAGCACAGTTACAGGTATAATTTATTCAGGGGCCCAGCATAGGGCATATATTTTTATTATGGAGTGTTATAATGACACTGTTATTTTAAAGGTACTATGTCAGGATGTATTACAGAAGACCGGAGAAGAGAAAAGTATGCAGAGACAAGCTATGGATATGAAAAGTCAGCAATGCATCTGAACAAGATGGAGAAGCAAATAAAGAGAACAACCCCAACTAGAGAAGATGACTCTTATAAGGTACCTAAATGTAAAAGTTTATTTGTGATACTGACTTTGTCTTATGAGTAGTGTTGAGCATTCCGATGCCGCAAATATCGGGTATCGGACGATATTCGCGGTATCGGAATTCCGATACTGAGTTCCGATACTTTTAGCATATCGAATACCAGAATCAGAAGTTCCCATAATGCTATGAGCCAGTTTGATTTGATTCAGCCAATGACAATCCTCAGAAGTGTGGGCACATCCTGTTAGGCATGTAGGCATGTTAACTAATGGCATGGCTGTGATTGGCTGCTGAAATGATGTCATGATGCACTATAAAAGCCGCCGCCGCCACCATTTCAGGTTCACTCTGCTGTGAATTCAGTTCGGGACAGGCTGCTGTTCAAGAATCTGAGGGACAGTTAGAGATAGCGATTTTCCAAATCATATTGTGCTTTACCCAGGCTACATAATCAACCACTGTAGCTTTCTTTTGCCTTGCAGCAGTGTTCACAGCTGTCTGCAAGGTCTGTGTGAGTGCAGCTCACGCTGTGTAGTGTGTCCTGCAGCCACGTCTGGTTGTAGGCCGCTCAGCGTGCGTCACTGCCTCACACATATTTTTCTTTTATTGCTGCTCATTTTTTATTCTCCTATTAGTGTGCATCCATCCGTATCCATATACGTTGGTTGCAAACACTATAGGAGTAGACAGCGGAGCCTCTCTGCAGCCTTTCAGTGCTAGTGCCCAGTTATCTGCACTGTTCACGGCTGTCTGAGAGGTCTCTGTGTGTGAGTGCAGCTCACGCTGTAGTGTGTCCTGCAGCTACATCTGGTTGTAGGCCGCTCAGTGTGCGTCACTGCCTCATACATATTTTTCTTTTATTGCAGCTCATTTTTCATTCTCCTATTAGTGTGCATCCATCTACATTGGTTGGTTGCAAACACTATATAGGAGTAGATAGAGGAGCCTTTTTTCTGGCTTGTGCCCTTCAGCCGCAACAAGATTAGTATTACCCTATTTTTTGGAGCCTCATCTTTTGCATTGTAGGTTACCTTCCTGCATTGTAATAGCTCCAAAAAGTTTGTGATACTATCGCTTTAAAATCTTTGGTCACATCCTTTTTGTTTTTTTGAAAAAAAAAAAAAATAAAGTTCACCAAACACTCCATTTGACAGTTGTGTAGGCCACATTAGCTCATATTAAAGTGAAGTCCACACACTTTATAAAATTAGTGTTTCTTATACCTGTTAGCAGCTGTTCAGGAATAAGCACACTAAGCCCCCCTTTGTACTTTTCTGCCTATCTTTATCAGTCTACCAAGATGAAGAAGGCAGGGAGTAAGGCACGTGGGCGTGGGCGTGGAGTTTCAACAGGGAGAGGACGTGGGGATTCTGCAGGGAGAGGACGTGGGGATTCTGTGCCTGCTGCGGGCACCAGTGAGTCAGCATCCCCCAGTTTTACCAGGCAACAGTCCTTTATGCGCAGCTTTGTAGGACCTCGCCGTACCCCACTGCTGCGGGAGGAACAAATTGAAGTCGTTGTCGGATGGATGGCAGCTAACGCATCGACTTCAATGACTTCCATGTCCTCTCAGGGCCAGAGCACTGAAGAGCAACCATCTGTCTCTTCACCACCTGCCAAATTGCCCAGGCAGTCAGAGAGCCCTGTACAGGAGCCATCACAGTCTCTACTTCTGTTCTCTGAATCTGTTGGCTTGGAAAGAGGGGGCCAGCCAAGCAGCATTCAAGAATGTGAAGAAGAGGGAGTATGCAGTGATGCGCAACTTCTTTGTCCCTCTGAATCTGAAGAGGCGGGTGGGCCAGTGCCTATGGTCAGCACACCTCAGTACGCATCAGATGATGACGAGACTCAGGTGCCACTTTCTGGTGCGTACGGTGCTGGCGAGACTACCCAGGAGAATCAGGTGTTAGAAGAAGAGAGTGTAGATGATGAGGTCCTTGACCCATCATAGCGTGAGGAACAGGAAGGTGGTGGGAGCAGCTCTGAGGAAGAGATTCCCCGAACGGCCAAAACAGGAGGGAGAGGGAGGGGGCAGACTTGGTTGCCTGTAGCCTCGACTTCGGCACCCGATAGGAGCATTCCTCTTCCAAAAGCCAAAACGGGCGCTCCCAAGACTTGCAGTGCGTGGTCCTTTTTTGACACAGTTGCAGATGACATTTGCTTTGTCAAATGCAAGCTGTGTCATCAGAAAGTCAAAAGAGGGAAAAGTGTCAGCAACCTCAATACCACAAATATGTGGAAACATGTGCGGACCAAGCACGTGGTGGAGTTACAAAGACACACTGAAGACGTAGGCCAACCTACAGCACCACCTACCACCTCTTCAGCTCGTGTTGTAGCTTCTTCCTCCAGCTCACACACAGCTGGTTCGGCTTCCTCACAGGATCGCCATGGAAGAACCTCTTGCACTGTTGTCCAGAGACCCAGTGACATTCCACCCATAGCAACACGTTCCCGTTCATCCTCACACTCCCAGGCCACTCTACAGCCATCGGTAGCACAGGCATGGGAGAAAAGGTGGCCATACTCGGCAAACTATCCCCGAGCACAGGCTCTGAATGCTAGCATTGCCAAATTTCTGGCCCTTGAAATGCTCTCATTCAGGCTGGTGGAGACTGACACCTTCCGAAATTTCATGGCATTGCCAGTCCCACAATACACTGTGCCCAGCCACTTTTATTTCAGCAGGCAAGCCGTCACTGCCCTGCAAAAGCATATGGAGGGAAAAATTAAACATGCGCTACTAAATGGCATCAGTAGCAAGGTCCACCTGACCACCGATGCGTGGACCAGTAACAATGGACAGGGATGATACCTTTCCCTCACTGCCCATTGGGTTAATGTTGTGGAGCCGGGTACAGATCTTGAGAGTGGCGCTGTACGTGTTCTGCCAACTCCAAGGATTGCAGGAATCCAGTCTGTACACATTGACTCCTCCTCATACTCCAGTTCCTCAGAATCAGCGCTGCAGGAGCCTGTTAAGACTAGTGTTGAGCATTCCGATACCGCAAGTATCGGGTATCGGCCGATACTTGCTGTATCGGAATTCCGATACCGACTTCCGATATTTTTTCAATATCGGAAGTCGGCATCGGAATCGGAAGTTCAAAGTTGATTGACAGCCTGACGTCATCATGATGCGCGGTGTGTGCGCATCATAATGCGCCATCATTTCGGGCCTTCCGGGGGTCTCTGCCGGCCTGCCGGGGGGCTGTGCCGGCCTGCCGGGAGGCTGTGTGGACTGCCCGGGGTCTGTACCGGCCTGCCGGGGGGCTGTGCCGGCCTGCCGGTGGTCTGTGCACCCTGTGGGGGTCTGTACCGGCCTGCCGGGGGGCTGTGCCGGCCTGCCGGTGGTCTGTGCACCCTGTGGGGGTCTGTGCCGGCCTGCCGGGGGGCTGTGCCGGCCTGCCGGGGGGCTGTGCTGATGTCCGGGGGTCTGTGCAAGCATCGTCCGATGGGACTACAAGTCCCATCTGGCGATGCCTGCTACCATGACAGTGATTGACACATTAGCCAATGATGGGACAGTAGTAGTCCCATCACCTGGGTAATGTGTTAAATGTTAAAAAAAAAAAAAAAATACTACATACATACTACATACATACTACATGCATGCTACATACATACTACATGCTACATACATACTACATACATACTACATACATACCACATACATACCACATATATACCACATACATACTACATACATACTACATACATAACACATATATACTACATACATACTACATGCTACATACATACTACATACATACTACATGCTACATACATACTACATATATACTACATGCATGCTACATACATACTACATGCTACATACATACTACATATATACTACATACATACTACATACATGCTACATACATGCTACATACATACTGCATGCTACATACATACTACATACATACTACATACATACTACATGCATGCTACATACATACCACATACATACTACATACATACTATATATATACTACATGCATGCTACATACATACCACATACATACTACATACATACTACATATATACTACATGCATACTACATACATACTACATACATACTACATACATACTACATGCTACATACATACTACATATATACTACATACATACTACATGCTACATACATACTGCATGCTACATGCATGCTACATACATACTACATACATACTACATGCTACATACATACCACATATATACTACATACATACTACATACAATACATTAATACAATACATACATAGACATACAGTACATATAACATAGAGTAACATACTTACCAATACTTGTCACATTGTTCCCCGAAGCCATTGTCTTTTACGGAATAAATATTAACATAACAAACCACAAAAATACTCACCCACGATCCGAAGCAGTCCATGAGTGTGTCCCATGACGATCTTGGGTAGAGAACTGCAGCATCAGCTGTTGCTGCCGTTCTCTATGGGCTGCAGGAATCCAATGACGGAAGGTAGGTATCCTTCCGCACTGTATTCCTCCGCCACTTAAAAAAAAAAAAAGTCCCTAGTCTCACTTTATGCCATTGCTGTGTGGGAAATTCCCACGCAGCAATGGCATAAAGTGAGACTAGGGACTTTTTTTTTTTTTAAGTGGCGGAGGAATACAGTGCGGAAGGATACCTACCTTCCGTCATTGGATTCCTGCAGCCCGTAGAGAACGGCAGCAACAGCTGATGCTGCAGTTCTCTACCCAAGATCGTCGTGGGACACACTCGTGGACTGCTTCGGATCGTGGGTGAGTATTTTTGTGGTTTGTTATGTTAATATTTATTCCGTAAAAGACAATGGCTTCGGGGAACAATGTGACAAGTATTGGTAAGTATGTTACTCTATGTTATATGTACTGTATGTCTATGTATGTATTGTATTAATGTATTGTATGTAGTATGTATGTAGTATATATGTGGTATGTATGTAGCATGTAGTATGTATGTAGCATGCATGTAGCATGCAGTATGTATGTAGCATGCATGTAGTATATATGTAGTATGTATGTAGCATGTAGTATGTATGTAGTATATATGTGGTATTTATGTAGCATGTAGTATGTATGTAGCATGCATGTAGTATGTAAGTAGCATGCATGTAGTATATATGTAGTATGTATGTAGCATGTAGTATGTATGTAGTATGTATGTGGTATGTATGTAGCATGTAGCATGCATGTAGTATGTATGTAGTATATATGTGGTATGTATGTAGCATGTAGTATGTATGTAGCATGCAGTATGTATGTATGTTGCATGTAGTATATATGTAGTATGTATGTAGCATATATGTAGTATGTATGTAGTATGTATGTAGCATGCATGTAGTATATATGTAGTATGTATGTAGCATATATGTAGTATGTATGTAGCATATAGTATATATGTAGTATGCATGTTGCATGCATGTAGTATATATGTAGTATGTATGTTGCATGTAGTATATATGTAGTATGTATGTAGCATGTAGTATGTATGTAGTATGTATGTGGTATGTATGTAGCATGTAGCATGCATGTAGTATGTATGTAGTATATATGTGGTATGTATGTAGCATGTAGTATGTATATAGCATGCATGTAGTATGTATGTAGTATGTATGTAGTATGTATGTAGCATGCATGTAGTATATATGTAGTATGTATGTAGCATATATGTAGTATGTATGTAGCATGTAGTATATATGTAGTATGCATGTTGCATGCATGTAGTATATATGTAGTATGTATGTTGCATGTAGTATATATGTAGTATGTATGTTGCATGTAGTATATATGTAGTATGAATGTAGCATGTAGTATGAATGTAGCATGTATGTAGTATGCATGTTGTATGTATGTAGCATGTAATTTTTTTTTTTTTACATTCAACACATTAGCCGGATGATGGGACTACTACTGTCCCATCATTGGCTAATGTGTCAATCACTGTCATGGTAGCAGGCATCGCCCGATGGGACTTGTAGTCCCATCGGACGATGCCTGCACAGACCCCCGAAGCCTGCACAGCCCCCCGGCAGGCCGGCACAGCCCACCGGAGCCTGCACAGCCCCCCGGCAGGCCGGCACAGACCACCGGAGCCTGCACAGCCCCCCGGCAGGCCGGCACAGCCCCCCGGCAGGCCGGCACAGCCCACCAGAGCCTGCACAGACCCCCTGGCAGGCCGGCACAGCCCCCCGAAAGGCCCGTACAGACCCCAGAGAGGCTGTACAAGGGAAAAACAGGATTTTTCTTATTCCGATACCGGAAGTCCCATAGACTTGAATGGGACTTCCGGTATCGGAATCGGCGATACCGATACTTTTTTTTAAGATCGGCCGATCCATTCCTATCCGATACTTTGAAGTATCGGACGGTATCGCTCAACTCTAGTTACGACCGATATGAGCAAAGCCATGGCCAAATGTCAACAGGCCATACTGAAATTAATTTCTTTGGGGAATCGAAGCCACACAGCGCAGGAGCTCTGGAATGCCATCAAGCAGGAGAGCGATGTGTGGTTTCTGCCAGTGAATCTCCAGCCAGGCTTGGTAGTGTGTGACAATGGCCGAAATCTGGTGGCAGCTCTGGGCCTAGGCAACCTCACTCATATCCCATGTCTGGCATATTTGCTCAACTTGGTCGTGCAGAGCTTTCTGAGGGACTATCCGGATCTTGATGCACTGCTGCACAAGGTCCGCATAGAGTGCGCTCACTTGCGGCGTTCCAGCACGGCAAGATTGCGCATTGCAGCTCTGCAGCGCTGATTATGCCTTCCGGAACATCGCATCATATGTGACCTACCCACCAGGTGGAATTCAACGTTACATATGTTGGAGCGGTTGTGTGAGCAGCAGGCAGCAGTAATGGAGTACCAGCTGCATCAGGCGCAAACAAGTCGCACTGTGCGCCAGTCACACTTCAGCACCACTGAGTGGGCCTCTATGAAGGACATCTGCCTCGTTGTGCGTGCCTTCGATGATTCCACGCGGATGGCGAGTGCAGATGATGCACTAGTCAGCATGACTGTTCCCCTTATCTGCCTGCTTCAAAAAACACTGCAAGCACTAAGGGAGGAGGTTTTGGAAGAGGTGGAAGATGAGGAGTCACAAATGCCATCTGCTTCTGGACAGTCTGCGCTACGTGGTTCCTCACAAAGGCCTAGGCAGGGGACACTTTGTGAGGAGGATGAGGAGGAGTCAATGGAGGAGCTAGACATCTCTCCAGAGGAGGGAGGTACACAATGCTCTAGTCAGTATGTACAGCGAGGGTGGGGTGATGCAGAGCAGGCAGAGATAACGCCTCAAGCAGGGGACAGCGTTTCTTGGGCAGATGGGAGTCTGCAGCACATGGTTGATTTCATGCTGCAGTGCCTGAGAAACTACCGCCGCATCGCCCACATTCTCAACACGGCTGATTATTGGGTGTACACCCTCCTAGATCCTCGCTACCGGGACAACTTACAAAGCCTCATAACACCGTTGAACCTGGAGCGTAAAATGCGGGAGTACCAAGACACACTGGTGCAGTCCATCATGTTCTCCATTCCACCCGAGAGCAGTGCTGCTAGTGCTTTACAAAGCAGCTCTGCGCATCAAGGCAGTGGAGAAAACTCTGTACAAAGAGGGAGCAGAGGCAGTGCCTCAGCACAAGGCAAGACCAGTATGGCCCAAATGTGGCAAAGTTTTGTGTGCCCGCCACAAATGTCTACACCATCACAGACGGCTCCAGTCAGCAGGAGGCAACGCTTCCGTCAGATGGTGACAGACTACATGTCTTGCCCTGTCAGTGTACTCCCAGACGTCTCTTCCCCCTTAAAGTTTTGGATCTCTAAGCTGGATACATGGCCAGAGCTTAGCCAGTATGCATTGGAGGTGCTGGCTTGCCCTGCTGCCAGTGTATTATTGGAACGCGTCTTTAGTGCCGCAGGTGGAGTACTAACAGACCGTCGTACGCGATTATCCTCCGATAACGTTGACCGGCTTACTTTTCTGAAAATGAATAAGGCCTGGATCTCGTCAGAATTTGCCAGTCCTCTTCCAGAATAAATAATTGGTTGGCAACAATATCCAGGTCTCCTGTTGTGTTCATGTTTCTACCACCTTAACTGTAATCCCTGGGCTTCAACACAGCCAGTTGTTGCTTAGAAGTGCCATCTGCACAGAGAAAAACACTAGCTCCTGTGTTAGTGGGGTTCAGTAACGCCAGCTGCTCCCCTGCTGTGTGGACGGCAATGTCTTCTGCTGCCTCCACATTCACATTACTACTGATTTCAAACTTGCTCAAACTAGGCCTCTGGCTCCACTCTGTTTCTAGTATTTCCCCTGGCCTCCAACCCCGCCAGTTGCTGCTCAGAAGTGGCGTCTGCACAATCAACACTTGTTCCTGTGTTACTGGAATTCAGTAACATCAGCTGATCCCCTGATGTGTGTCCGGCAATGTCTCCTGCTCTGTCCACATTCACACTACTAGCAACTGGCGGGGTTGGAGGCCAGGGGAAATACTACAAACAGAGTGGAGCCAGAGGCCTAGTTGGAGCACGTTTAAAATCAGTAGTTGTCTACAACAGATATTAAACTTGATGAAATTAGGCCTCAGCCTACACACTGATTTACCCTGGGCTCCAACATCACCAGTTGTTGCTCGGAAGTGCCGTCCGCACAGAAAAAAGCACTAGCTCCTGTGTTAGTGGGGTGCAGTAATGCCAGCTGCTCCCCTGCTGTGTGGACGGCAAAGTCTCCTGCTGCCTCCACATTCAAACTAGATCATATTTTCGACTAGCTCCAAGTAGGCCTCAGCCTGCTGCATGATTGATCCTGGGCTTCAACACAGCCAGTTGTAGCTCAGAAGTGCCGTCTGCACAGAGAAAAACATTAGCTCCTGTGTTAGTGGGGTTCAGTAACGCCAGCTGCTCCCCTGCTGTGTGGACGACAATATCTCCTGCTGCCTCCACATTCAAACTAGATCATATTTTCAACTTGCTCCAAGTAGGCCTCAGCCTGCTCCATGATTGATCCTGGGCTTCAACACAGCCAGTTGTCGCTCAGAAGTGCCGTCTGCACAGAGAAAAACACTAGCTCCTGTGTTAGTGGGGTTCAGTAACATCAGCTGCTCCCCAGCTGTGCGGACAGCAATATCTCCTGCTGCCTCCACATTCAAACTACATCCGATTTTCTACTTGCTCCAAGTAGGCCTCAGCCTGCTCCATGATTGATCCTGGGCTCCAACATCGCCAGTTGTTGCTCGGAAGTGCGGTCCGCACAGAGAAAAACATTAGCTCCTGTGTTAGTGGGGTTCAGTAACGCCAGCTGCTCCCCTGCTGTGTGGACGACAAAGTCTCCTGCTGCCTCCACATTCAAACTAGATCATGTTTTCAACTAGCTCCAAGTAGGCCTCAGCCTGCTGCATGATTGATCCTGGGCTTCAACACAGCCAGTTGTTGCTCGGAAGTGCCGTCTGCACAGAGAAAAACATTAGCTCCTGTGTTATTGGGTTCAGTAACGCCAGCTGCTCCCCTGCTGTGTGGGCGGCAATATCTCCTGCTGCCTCCACATTCAAACTAGATCATATTTTCAACTTGCTCCAAGTAGGCCTCAGCCTGCTCCATGATTGATCCTGGGTTTCAACACAGCCAGTTGTCGCTCGGAAGTGCCGTCTGCACAGAGAAAAACACTAGCTCCTGTGTTAGTGGGGTTCAGTAACGTCAGCTGCTCCCCTGCTGTGTGGACGGCAAAGTCTCCTGCTGCCTCCACATTCAAACTACATCACATATAAAACTTGCTGCAATTAGGCTCAGCCTACTCCATGATTGACCCTGGGCTCCAAAACAGCCAGTTGTTGCTCGGAAGTGCCATCTGCACAGAGAAAAACACATGCTCCAATGTTAGTGGGGTTCAGTAATGCCTGCTGCTCCCCTGCTGTGTGGACGGCAAAGTCTCCTGCTGCCTCCACATTCAAACTACATCACATATAAAACTTGCTTCAATTACGCCTCAGCCTACTCCATGATTGACCCTGGGCTCCAAAACAGCCAGTTGTTGCTCGGAAGTGCCGTCTGCACAGAGAAAAACACTAGCTCCTGTGTTAGTGGGGTTCAGTAACGTCAGCTGCTCCCCTGCTGTGCGGACAGCAATATCTCCTGCTGCCTCCACATTCAAACTACATCCGATTTTCTACTTGCTCCAAGTAGGCCTCAGCCTGCTCCATGATTGATCCTGGGCTCCAACATCGCCAGTTGTTGCTCGGAAGTGCGGTCCGCACAGAGAAAAACATTAGCTCCTGTGTTAGTGGGGTTCAGTAACGCCAGCTGCTCCCCTGCTGTGTGGACGGCAATGTCTTCTGCTGCCTCCACATTCACATTACTACTGATTTCAAACTTGCTCCAACTAGGCCTCTGGCTCCACTCTGTTTCTAGTATTTCCCCTGGCCTCCAACCCCGCCAGTTGTTGCTCAGAAGTGGCGTCTGCACAATCAACACTTGTTCCTGTGTTACTGGGATTCAGTAACGTCAGCTGATCCCCTGATGTGTGTCCGGCAATGTCTCCTGCTCTGTCCACATTCACACTACTAGCAACTGGCGGGGTTGGAGGCCAGGGGAAATGCTAGAAACAGAGTGGAGCCAGAGGCCTAGTTGGAGCACGTTTAAAATCAGTAGTTGTCTACAACAGATATTAAACTTGATGAAATTAGGCCTCAGCCTACACACTGATTTACCATGGGCTCCAACATCACCAGTTGTTGCTCGGAAGTGCCGTCCGCACAGAAAAAAGCACTAGCTCCTGTGTTAGTGGGGTGCAGTAATGCCAGCTGCTCCCCTGCTGTGTGGGCGGCAATATCTCCTGCTGCCTCCACATTCAAACTAGATCATATTTTCAACTTGCTCCAAGTAGGCCTCAGCCTGCTCCATGATTGATCCTGGGCTTCAACACAGCCAGTTGTCGCTCGGAAGTGCCGTCTTCACAGAGAAAAACACTAGCTCCTGTGTTAGTGGGGTTCAGTAACGTCAGCTGCTCCCCTGCTGTGTGGACGGCAAAGTCTCCTGCTGCCTCCACATTCAAACTACATCACATATAAAACTTGCTGCAATTAGGCTCAGCCTACTCCATGATTGACCCTGGGCTCCAAAACAGCCAGTTGTTGCTCGGAAGTGCTGTCTGCACAGAGAAAAACACATGCTCCAATATTAGTGGGGTTCAGTAATGCCTGCTGCTCCCCTGCTGTGTGGACGGCAAAGTCTCCTGCTGCCTCCACATTCAAACTACATCACATATAAAACTTGCTTCAATTACGCCTCAGCCTACTCCATGATTGACCCTGGGCTCCAAAACAGCCAGTTGTTGCTCGGAAGTGCCGTCTGCACAGAGAAAAACACTAGCTCCTGTGTTAGTGGGGTTCAGTAACGTCAGCTGCTCCCCTGCTGTGCGGACAGCAATATCTCCTGCTGCCTCCACATTCAAACTACATCCGATTTTCTACTTGCTCCAAGTAGGCATCAGCCTGCTCCATGATTGATCCTGGGCTCCAACATCGCCAGTTGTTGCTCGGAAGTGCGGTCCGCACAGAGAAAAACATTAGCTCCTGTGTTAGTGGGGTTCAGTAACGCCAGCTGCTCCCCTGCTGTGTGGACGGCAATGTCTTCTGCTGCCTCCACATTCACATTACTACTGATTTCAAACTTGCTCCAACTAGGCCTCTGGCTCCACTCTGTTTCTAGTATTTCCCCTGGCCTCCAACCCCGCCAGTTGCTGCTCAGAAGTGGCGTCTGCACAATCAACACTTGTTCCTGTGTTACTGGGATTCAGTAACGTCAGCTGATCCCCTGATGTGTGTCCGGCAATGTCTCCTGCTCTGTCCACATTCACACTACTAGCAACTGGCGGGTGTTGGAGGCCAGGGGAAATGCTAGAAACAGAGAGGAGCCAGAGGCCTAGTTGGAGCACGTTTAAAATCAGTAGTTGTCTACAACAGATATTAAACTTGATGAAATTAGGCCTCAGCCTACACACTGATTTACCCTGGGCTCCAACATCACCAGTTGTTGCTCGGAAGTGCCGTCCGCACAGAAAAAAGCACTAGCTCCTGTGTTAGTGGGGTGCAGTAATGCCAGCTGCTCCCCTGCTGTGTGGACGGCAAAGTCTCCTGCTGCCTCCACATTCAAACTAGATCATATTTTCAACTAGCTCCAAGTAGGCCTCAGCCTGCTGCATGATTGATCCTGGGCTTCAACACAGCCAGTTGTAGCTCAGAAGTGCCGTCTGCACAGAGAAAAACATTAGCTCCTGTGTTAGTGGGGTTCAGTAACGCCAGCTGCTCCCCTGCTGTGTGGACGGCAATATCTCCTGCTGCCTACACATTCAAACTAGATCATATTTTCAACTTGCTCCAAGTAGGCCTCAGCCTGCTCCATGATTGATCCTGGGCTTCAACACAGCCAGTTGTCGCTCGGAAGTGCCGTCTGCACAGAGAAAAACACTAGCCCCTGTGTTAGTGGGGTTCAGTAACGTCAGCTGCTCCCCTGCTGTGCGGACAGCAATATCTCCTGCTGCCTCCACATTCAAACTACATCCGATTTTCTACTTGCTCCAAGTAGGCCTCAGCCTGCTCCATGATTGATCCTGGGCTCCAACATCGCCAGTTGTTGCTCGGAAGTGTGGTCCGCACAGAGAAAAACATTAGCTCCTGTGTTATTGGGGTTCAGTAATGCCAGCTGCTCCCCTGCTGTGTGGGCGGCAATATCTCCTGCTGCCTCCACATTCAAACTAGATCATATTTTCAACTTGCTCCAAGTAGGCCTCAGCCTGCTCCATGATTGATCCTGGGCTTCAACACAGCCAGTTGTTGCTCGGAAGTGCCGTCTGCACAGAGAAAAACACTAGCTCCTGTGTTAGTGGGGTTCAGTAACGTCAGCTGCTCCCCTGCTGTGTGGACGGCAAAGTCTCCTGCTGCCTCCACATTCAAACTACATCACATATAAAACTTGCTGCAATTAGGCTCAGCCTACTCCATGATTGACCCTGGGCTCCAAAACAGCCAGTTGTTGCTCGGAAGTGCCGTCTGCACAGAGAAAAACACATGCTCCAATGTTAGTGGGGTTCAGTAATGCCTGCTGCTCCCCTGCTGTGTGGACGGCAAAGTCTCCTGCTGCCTCCACATTCAAACTACATCACATATAAAACTTGCTTCAATTAGGCCTCAGCCTACTCCATGATTGACCCTGGGCTCCAAAACAGCCAGTTGTTGCTCGGAAGTGCCGTCTGCACAGAGAAAAACACTAGCTCCTGTGTAAGTGGGGTTCAGTAACGTCAGCTGCTCCCCTGCTGTGCGGACAGCAATATCTCCTGCTGCCTCCACATTCAAACTACATCCGATTTTCTACTTGCTCCAAGTAGGCCTCAGCCTGCTCCATGATTGATCCTGGGCTCCAACATCGCCAGTTATTGCTCGGAAGTGCGGTCCGCACAGAGAAAAACATTAGCTCCTGTGTTAGTGGGGTACAGTAACGCCAGCTGCTCCCCTGCTGTGTGGACGGCAATGTCTTCTGCTGCCTCCACATTCACATTACTACTGATTTCAAACTTGCTCCAACTAGGCCTCTGGCTCCACTCTGTTTCTAGTATTTCCCCTGGCCTCCAACCTCGCCAGTTGCTGCTCAGAAGTGGCGTCTGCACAATCAACACTTGTTCCTGTGTTACTGGGATTCAGTAACGTCAGCTGATCCCCTGATGTGTGTCCGGCAATGTCTCCTGCTCTGTCCACATTCACACTACTAGCAACTGGTGGGGTTGGAGGCCAGGGGAAATACTAGAAACAGAGTGGAGCCAGAGGCCTAGTTGGAGCATGTTTAAAATCAGTAGTTGTCTACAACAGATATTAAACTTGATGAAATTAGGCCTCAGCCTACACACTGATTTACCCTGGGCTCCAACATCACCAGTTGTTGCTTGGATGTGCCGTCCACACAGGAAAAAGCACTAGCTCCTGTGTTAGTGGGGTGCAGTAATGCCAGCTGCTCCCCTGCTGTGTGGACGGCAAAGTCTCCTGCTGCCTCCACATTCAAACTAGACCATATTTTCAACTAGCTCCAAGTAGGCCTCAGCCTGCTGCATGATTGATCCTGGGCTTCAAAACAGCCAGTTGTCGCTCGGAAGTGCCGTCTGCACAGAGAAAAACATTAGCTCCTGTGTTAGTGGGGTTCAGTAACGTCAGCTGCTCCCCTGCTGTGCGGACAGCAATATCTCCTGCTGCCTCCACATTCAAACTACATCCGATTTTCTACTTGCTCCAAGTAGGCCTCAGCCTGCTCCATGATTGATCCTGGGCTCCAACATCGCCAGTTGTTGCTCGGAAGTGCGGTCCGCACAGAGCAAAACATTAGCTCCTGTGTTAGTGGGGTTCAGTAAAGCCAGCTGCTCCCCTGCTGTGTGGACGACAAAGTCTCCTGCTGCCTCCACATTCAAACTAGATCATGTTTTCAACTAGCTCCAAGTAGGCCTCAGCCTGCTGCATGATTTATCCTGGGCTTCAACACAGCCAGTTGTTGCTCGGAAGTGCCGTCTGCACAGAGAAAAACATTAGCTCCTGTGTTATTGGGGTTCAGTAACGCCAGCTGCTCCCCTGCTGTGTGGACGGCAATATCTCCTGCTGCCTCCACATTCAAACTAGATCATATTTTCAACTTGCTCCAAGTAGGCCTCAGCCTGCTCCATGATTGATCCTGGGCTTCAACACAGCCAGTTGTCGCTCGGAAGTGCCGTCTGCACAGAGAAAAACACTAGCTCCTGTGTTAGTGGGGTTCAGTAACGTCAGCTGCTCCCCTGCTGTGTGGACGGCAAAGTCTCCTGCTGCCTCCACATTCAAACTACATCACATATAAAACTTGCTGCAATTAGGCTCAGCCTACTCCATGATTGACCCTGGGCTCCAAAACAGCCAGTTGTTGCTCGGAAGTGCCGTCTGCACAGAGAAAAACACATGCTCCAATGTTAGTGGGGTTCAGTAATGCCTGCTGCTCCCCTGCTGTGTGGACGGCAAAGTCTCCTGCTGCCTCCACATTCAAACTACATCACATATAAAACTTGCTTCAATTACGCCTCAGCCTACTCCATGATTGACCCTGGGCTCCAAAACAGCCAATTGTTGCTCGGAAGTGCCGTCTGCACAGAGAAAAACACTAGCTCCTGTGTTAGTGGGGTTCAGTAACGTCAGCTGCTCCCCTGCTGTGCGGACAGCAATATCTCCTGCTGCCTCCACATTCAAACTACATCCGATTTTCTACTTGCTCCAAGTAGGCCTCAGCCTGCTCCATGATTGATCCTGGGCTCCAACATCGCCAGTTGTTGCTCGGAAGTGCGGTCCGCACAGAGAAAAACATTAGCTCCTGTGTTAGTGGGGTTCAGTATCGCCAGCTGCTCCCCTGCTGTGTGGACGACAAAGTCTCCTGCTGCCTCCACATTCAAACTAGATCATGTTTTCAACTAGCTCCAAGTAGGCCTCAGCCTGCTGCATGATTGATCCTGGGCTTCAACACAGCCAGTTGTTGCTCGGAAGTGCCGTCTGCACAGAGAAAAACATTAGCTCCTGTGTTATTGGGGTTCAGTAACGCCAGCTGCTCCCCTGCTGTGTGGGCGGCAATATCTCATGCTGCCTCCACATTCAAACTAGATCATATTTTCAACTTGCTCCAAGTAGGCCTCAGCCTGCTCCATGATTGATCCTGGGCTTCAACACAGCCAGTTGTCGCTCGGAAGTGCCATCTGCACAGAGAAAAACACTAGCTCCTGTGTTAGTGGGGTTCAGTAACGTCAGCTGCTCCCCTGCTGTGTGGACGGCAAAGTCTCCTGCTGCCTCCACATTCAAACTACATCACATATAAAACTTGCTGCAATTAGGCTCAGCCTACTCCATGATTGACCCTGGGCTCCAAAACAGCCAGTTGTTGCTCGGAAGTGCCGTCTGCACAGAGAAAAACACATGCTCCAATGTTAGTGGGGTTCAGTAATGCCTGCTGCTCCCCTGCTGTGTTGATGGCAAAGTCTCCTGCTGCCTCCACATTCAAACTACATCACATATAAAACTTGCTTCAATTAGGCCTCAGCCTGCTCCATGATTGATCCTGGGATTCAACACAGCCAGTTGTTGCTCGGAAGTGCCGTCTGCACAAAGAAAAACACATGCTCCAGTGTTAGTAGGTTTCAGTAATGCCTGCTGCTCTCCTGCTGTGTGGACGGCAAAGTCTCCTGCTGCCTCCACATTCAAACTACATCACATATAAAACTTGCTTCAATTAGGCCTCAGCCTGCTCCATGATTGATCCTGGGCTTCAACACAGCCAGTTGTTGCTCGGAAGTGCCATCTGCACAGAGAAAAACACATGCTCCAGTGTTAGTGGGGTTCAGTAATGCCTGCTGGTCCCCTGCTGTGTGGACGGCAAAGTCTCCTGCTGCCTCCACATTCAAACTACATGACATATAAAACTTGCTGCAATTAGGCCTCAACCTACTCCATGATTGACCATGGGCTCCAACACAGCCAGTTGTTGCTCGGAAGTGCCATCTGCACAGAGAAAAACACATGCTCCAGTGTTAGTGGGGTTCAGTAATGCCAGCTGCTCCCCTGCTGTGTGGACGGCAAAGTCTCCTGCTGCCTCCACATTCAAACTAGACCATATTTTCAACTAGTATTTACCCTGGCCTCCAACACCGCCAGTTGCTGCTCAGAAGTGGCGTTTGCACAATCAACACTTGTTCCTGTGATACTGGGGTTCAGTAACGTCAGCTGAACCCCTGATGTGTGTCCGGCAATGTCTCCTGCTCTATCCACATTCCCACTAGTAGTAGTAGTGCGAGAGGCCTAGTTGGAGCACGTTTAAAATCAGTAGTAGTCTACAACAGATATTAAAACTTGATGAAATTAGGCCTCAGCCTACACCCTGATTGACCCTGGGCTCCAACATCGCCAGTTGCTGCTCAGAAGTGTCTTTGGCATGGGTACTCCCTCCTGCCCAGCCTGGTTCCAGCACACCTGCTGTTTCCGGGTAGTGTCAACGTCACTTTGCCACCAATACGTTGTCCTGTCGTGTTGCGGTCGGGTTAGCCGAGTCTATGGTGCCTGCAGTTTCGGTGCTTCCTATGTGGGCTGCGGGTTCTGGTAATAAAGGCTGGTTCTGTAGTGCCAATAGGACAAGCACCCCCTGTAGGACTGTGGGTTTCGGTAACTGCGGCCGGCTCGCGGCCTTGCAACTTTGATTTTCATGGGTACCTTCTGCTACCCATCCAGGTTCCAGTACCGTCAGCTGGTTCTCGGCAGTGCCTTTGTTTGAGGTGCCTCCTTCTCGGTATCTGAGTTCCAGCAACGTCTGCTGGTCCTTGGTAGTGCTTTCTAGCACAGGTACCTCCTGCTTAGTACCCATGTTCCAGCACCGTCAGCTGGTCCATGGTTGTGCCATTGGCTCTTGTTCCTTCAGCTGCCACTCTGGGTTCCAGCACCATCAGCTGGTTCTTGGTAGTTCCATTGACTCTTGTAGCTTCTGCTACCCATCCGGGTTCCAGCACCGTCAGCTGGTTCTCGGCAGTGCCTTTGGCCTAGGTGCCTCCTTCTCGGTATCCGAGTTCCAGCAACGTCTGCTGGTCCTTGGTAGTGCTTTCTAGCACAGGTACCTCCTGCTTAGTAACCATGTTCTAGCACCGTCAGCTGGTCCACGGTTGTGTCATTGGCTCTTGTTCCTTCTGCTGCCCCTCCGGGTTCCAGCACCATCTGCTGGTCCTCGCTTGTTCCATTTGCTCTTGTTCCTTCTGCTACCCATCCGGGTTCCAGTACCGTCAGCTGGTTCTCAGCAGTTTGTCAGCCTTCTTGTACCTTCTGCTACTTTTCCAAGTTCAAGCTTGTGGAAACGGTTTTTGGTTCCCACTCTGGATCTCCCTGACGACGACCCAGAAGACGACGACCCTGAAGACCACACCGAAGAAGACCAAAAAGATGACCCTGAAGAAGATGACCAAGAGGACAAAGAACATGAAGACAACCACCAAGATGCAGAACAACAACAGACAGAAGACCAAGAAGCAGAAGAACAAAAAGCAGAAGAACCAAAAGCAGAAGAACATTAAGCATAAGACTAAAAATCAGAGCAAAAGATATTATCTAAATTCTAAGCAGAAGAAGACTAAGCAGTGTATGGGGGTGAGTCCGTTCCTCCTCGCGGTGCCCCTGGAAAATGCCTGCTGCTGCAGGCCAAACTGAACGTGGACAAATCCTGTTTTAAATCTTTTGTGACAGGCAGAACGGAAGGTGTAATCTTCAAACTTTTATAGATAACAACTACAGGAATGCCTGTCACAAATAAGAATATGATGAAGAAGAAGAATAGGAAGAAGATGAAGAAGTAGAATATGAAGAAGAATCGTTGAATAAGAAGAATATGAATAATGTACAAAAAAAGAATAATAGGAAGAAGGTGAAGAAGAAGAAGATGAATAAGGTGAAAAAGAAGTTGATGAAAAAGATGCTGCTGCTGAGGATCATGAAGGAGAAAGTGTGAGAGAAATAAAAAAGAAGGTGAAGAGCATGGAAGTAGTGAAACATACATATATGACAAAATATAAAAAAGGTTAACATTGTCAATATCTTTGTAACTCCGAACATCTTAAAAAAAAAATGTATTCCTGCTATTTCATTTGATTGGGCTAAACCTCTATGCCTTTAATGTCTCCTCCAGCTCCCCCAAAACATTCTACATTACACTGGTCAACAGCATTTTTGGTGCCAAAGATATTTCATCGAATTTAGGGTATTTTTGGGGTGCTGATTCTGAATATGTCATCAGTTTTGCCAGATTGGCTCAAGTTTTTGAGATTTTTGGTATCTTATTTATAGCACTTGTTGGTAAATGCGACGCATCATCTCATTAATTTCTTTGGATTAGTACTTGAACTGAGCAGATCTCAATATAGTTTTGTGTTAATTAGTGTTCTAAAAGTTTGTTCATAGCTTGATTTTTGCACTAACTTTATGTTGTTGTCTGTTTTCCAGTGAAAAGCATGAACTCATCATGAAGAAGTTGTCTTAACGATCCAGACTCATTCTGTTACATTTGTGGTGAATATACACTGCCAAAACATAGAAGAAACATAACACACTTCGTAAAAAAAGTGTATTTTGCCTATTTTGGGGTTATGCTTGGGGACCAAGACAAGTTTTGGGCACCACACATAGTGTGCAAAGCATGTATCGAATTATTACGAAAATGGAGCAAAGGACAAAGAAAAAGCTTCAAATTTGGTGTTCCAATGGTGTGGAGAGAGCCAAAAAATCATCATGATGACTGTTATTTCTGTGCAGTGCAAGTGCAAGGATTCAATAAGCATAAGAAACGAAAATGGGAGTAACATGGAATCTGCAAGAAGGCCTGTCCCTCATTGTGAAGATGTGCCTGTACCTGTGTTTACCATAAATAACAGTCATCATGATGATTTTTTGGCTCTCTCCACACCATTGGAACACCAAATTTGAAGCTTTTTCTTTGTCCTTTGCTCCATTTTCGTAATAATTCGATACATGCTTTGCACACTATGTGTGGTGCCCAAAACTTGTCTTGGTCCCCAAGCATAACCCCAAAATAGGCAAAATACACTTTTTTTACGAAGTGTGTTATGTTTCTTCTATGTTTTGGCAGTGTATATTCACCACAAATGTAACAGAATGAGTCTGGATCGTTAAGACAACTTCTTCATGATGAGTTCATGCTTTTCACTGGAAAACAGACAACAACATAAAGTTAGTGCAAAAATCAAGCTATGAACAAACTTTTAGAACACTAATTAACACAAAACTATATTGAGAACTGCTCAGTTCAAGTACTAATCCAAAGAAATTAATGAGATGATGCGTCGCATTTACCAACAAGTGCTATAAATAAGATACCAAAAATCTCAAAAACTTGAGCCAATCTGGCAAAACTGATGACATATTCAGAATCAGCACCCCAAAAATACCCCAAATTCATTAAAATATTTTGGACACCAGAAAAAAAATTTTTTTTCGTTGACCTGTGTTATTCTTAGTTGTTTTTCTTCATGTAGAATTAACCTACAAGGAAAGAAAGGGTTTTTTTAATTCCGATATTTCTGTCCCATTGACTTGAATGGGACTTCCGGTATCGGAATTGGCGATACCCGATACTTTTGTATCGGCCGATCCAATCCGATCCGATATTTCTCAATATCGGATGGTATCGCTCAACACTACTTATGAGTACTGTGGTTTCTGTATGGTCCGTAGTCAGATGATGACTGATGCCAACAACTCCCAGCATCTCCTGAGCATTGTTGACGACATACTGGGATTTGTAGGTTCAAATACAATTGTTTTTTGGCTGACATAACATTACAATTCATTGCTGTACTAAGCTTGAAGCAACTGTAGTCATGTACTGTTGGTGGTGTAGGCGACGTATTCTTGTTCTAATGGTGAGTCTGGTGATTTACTGTATTCATGAAATGATGATATTTCTGAAGATGTATTTCTGTACTTATGTAGGTTCAGGTGATGTACTTTTGTACTGAGTGATGGTGGTTTGGGAGATGTATTTCTGTACTGATGTTGGTTCTGGTAATGTAGTCATCTACTGATGGTGGTTCTGGTAATTTATTCCTGTACCTATGTGATGTTGTATTTTTGTATCTCTTGTGATTCTGGTGATATATTTCTGAACTCTTGGTTGTCCTGTGGATTTTTTCATGTATGGATAGGAGGCTCTAATAAAGTACTTCTGTGCTATTGGTGATAGTTCTAGTTCTGATCCTGTATACTTGCAACAATCGATAACGTGTAAGATTGCATAATACACAGCCATGTTAATAAAGTATTGTCTGGCAAATTAAGGGTTACTAGGTTTGCATTAATGATAGTTGCATTAAAGGGGTTTACCAAGAAGGTCTATGTGACTGCAGACCTCTGAAACCTCAGAGCGCACACTGTGAATGCTGTCAGGATTCTCCTGCATAGGCAGTGAAATCAGGCGGTCTTGTACCTGTTAGCATGTGATTTGCATACATGCAGTCATGTGCAGCACAATCCACTTGTATTAAGTGAGACTGCACATGTCTAGCAGGAATGAGGCCAGAGGTATGAACAGTGCATTCTTGTGTTCACATGACCTCTTGCTCTTGCCACTGTTAAGAGAGAATCGTGACAGTGCACAATGCCCACTCTGTGATGAATCACATGTCTTCAGTTACAAAAAGAGTGACTGGACTGCATACTTTCATCACAAACCTGGACAATCCTTTTAATTATAAAATTAAGCACTGTAGCATGCCGAGTCCTAACAGCTTGTCATATACTCACTGTCAGGATTTTTCTTTTCACGCCAATTCCACCATGACCACTCTTTTGGGATTTTTATACTTAGGTCATGTGTGGCTTAGCTTCTTCCTGCTTCTCTCAGTGAAGCACTGGCTGTAGTTTCTCACAGAACATTGAGAACATTAAGTATGCAAATCGCATATGATCAGTCACATGATAACAATTCAAATTAGTCAACTGGGGGCATATTTACCCAGGAAAACTTTTTGTGATGGAAAAGTTAAATCCACCTCTGCTTTTATTGATTTTGGTCTATGGAATCCTATTACAGACTTTTACTAAATTCTGCCAAGAAGTAACTATATCTGACCAGATACTCTCATACTTGTCAACTAGAGATCAGTAGATCTTTTCAAATTCAAACTCGCCAAATTCCCTGAATTGTCCCCCAAAATTTGATTTGCAACTAATACATTTGCATGTATCTCAATACTGGAAAGCTTGTAATTGCTAGGAAAAAAAGGGTGGGGAAAAGGAGAGAGAGAACCCTTATGACTATAAGAGCTTAGATGTTCCAGGAAAGCGAAAAATCGTGGAGCTCGCTGACCATAAGAACTTACCTCTACATGAGAGAGATAGAAACCTGCTGGCTATAAGAGCTTATACTCTATGAGAGAAAGCAATGACCATGCTGATTATAAGAGCTTACTCTCTACAGTAGAAATAGAGAGAACCTGGCTGACCATAAGAGCTTACACTCTACAGGGCAGAAAGAGATACCCCCTAACCATAAAAGTTTACTGCTCTACAGTAAAGAGAGAAAGGTTCCTGTGATCATAAAAGCTTACACTGCACAGAAGAGAAGGGCTTTATTCTGGGGTCACACTGCGTTATGACAGTCAGTTAGACGGACTGCATTACACCGCGGCATAACGAAATGTAATGCAGTCCGTTAATGCTGCCATTAACCCCCATTATCGGGCGCATCACCAATGCATACCATAATCGGCATGCGCTAGTGATGTGCCGTCATTCAGTGACAGAGCCTCGGATGCGGGCTGCAGCGTCTGAGGCTCCGTCACCGCCAGCGCAGATGAATTATCTGCGTTAGCGATATAGCATAACGCTATCACATTATGCTTTAGCGTTAACGCAGCCCGTCAACGCTATGGGTTGAACGGGCTGCTTTAACACAGTGTGACCCTAGCCTTACCCAGTGACTTTGCTTCATTGTAAAATGCTAATCTGTGATGCCCAGGTACTGATCATGACTAAACCAGATAAGATCAGAAAAAGGATGCTCTGCACTCCTCTGTAGGTGGGTGCATGAATAGTATTCCACTCCACAATAATGTAAAAAATAGATTTGGCAGTCCAACATAGAGGCATCTACGTTGCAGTACCGAATCTATTTTTTACATTACTCTACAAGGTAAGAGGTCATAGCTTCAGTGCATTATGGGGAGGCCCATGTGGAAACACAAAACGATGTTAGTCTGTTTTTTGATGCTTCAACCTCATGGGAAGTGGTGCCGGGCAAACTTTCTTATTTGTGAACCAAAAATCAAATCTGAAAATATTAGAATTTACATTAATCCGTGAATTTCAGTAACTTTGACTGGAATTTGTTTCTCTAATCTCTATTGTCAATTAGTCTAACCTTTTACTTGTCTGTTTGGAGGTTCTAGGCAGAAGTGGAGAACTCTTATACTAGATGATGCATGAAAACAATCCATCATAATAGTGTAAAATAGGAAGCTTGTATCAGGCTTAATTTTAGCTCTTTGCAAACAATGAAATGTTAAATGTTTAATGTACTTCATACCATGTGTAATTTCTGTGGTTCACTTAAAATATTGTTTTCCCTAGGGCAATCTACTGAGCAGAACTGACCTAAATGACTACAGAGGGCATGAGCAACTAACTAAATGCTGATTAAGTAAATGGCAGAATAATATTTCCCAATATGATTGAGTAAAGACTTTTCTCATGTTCTATTATTAAAATTTCATACAGAATGTAAATTACATTTACTGACCTGCACCTGTCATTAATTAATTGCTGCTCCAAGTTTTAATAATGGCGGTCCTGATTAGCAGTATTTTACCATTTGCTTCCTAATGGCTCCATTTGCACATTGCATGAAAAGCAAAGAAGATTTTATTTATGTTTTAGCACAATACATATAATTATTTTTTCGGATATCTTTATTTTTATACTTTATTCTGATAAGATCTATGGCACATACAATGCTATAAAAATATGTAAATGCAGAATTTGAATTATGTCTGTATTCAATGGAGTTTGCCTTGCTCCCAAAATAATGTTTTCCCAGTTGGGATACATCAGCAGTATATTTGTTTTTTTTCTGGAGCAAATGACATTCACGGGATAAAATATTAATGCCTGACGTTGGGGTCCTACATATCAAACAGCACAAAAAAGTGCTCCTCTAGCACCGTGTCCTGATACAAAGTTTCAATGGAAAGTACTCACAAGTCTCTTCATTGCAGTTCATGAGAATTACAAAAAGAGCTTAATAAACCATACCTATAATGACATATTCTAAATTACTGTGTCATGCCATAAATACATAAAATGGGAAATCCACTGTAAATTCGAAAACAATTTGAAGTTATATTCTGACATTACAGATTAGATATAAGTAGATTGAATCATCATTACTGATCCTTGAATTCATTGAAAACTGTAAATTTGAACAATTTGTGATTCACTTAATGTGAGTCATCTAAAACGTACAGACGACTTTTTTAGCCACAGAAAGCTCACCGGACATTGGGTGCTGAGGGCAGATTCCACAAAACGCATTACAGCAATCACATTAAGTGATGCAGCACTGCCAATCAAGAAGAACTATCATTGCTTGTACAAAAACAGAGGTAGAGAATGCAGCCATTTTAGGGTGAATCTGGATAGTGAGAAGATTTCATAGATCACATCTTAGCTCGCTTTCTCAAACTGAACATGGACTAAACAGAATACATCATCTTTCCCCATCTCACTCTACCCCTCCACCAGACCTATCCATCAATGTCAATGGCTGCTCACTTTCCCTAGTCCCTCACGCTCGGTGCCTTGGGGTGATCCTCGACTCTGCCCTCTCTTTCAAGCCACATATCCAAACCCTTGCCTCCTCCTGCCGCCTCAAACTCAAAAATATTTCACGGATCCGCACATTCCTCAACCATGAAACCAAAAAAACACTAATGCATGCCCTTATTATCTCCCACCTCGACTACTGCAACCTCCTACTCTCTGGCCTGCATTCTGCTGCCCGACTAATCCACCTGTCTCCCCGTTATTCCCCAGCCTCTTCCCTATGCCAAGCCCTTCATTGGCTTCCTATTGTCCAGAGGTTTTAGTTCAAAACCCTAACCATGACATACAAAGCCATCCACAACCTGTCTCCTCCATACATCTGTTACATGGTCTCCCGGTACCTACCCGCATGCAACCTTCAATCCTCTCAAGATCTCCTTCTCTACTCCCTCCTTATTTCTTCTTCCCACAACCGCGTACAAGACTTCTCCCGTGCTTCCCCCATACTCTTTAAATCTCTGACTCTCACCAACAGCAGAAACCTTCAAGAAGAAACTGAAGACCCACCTCTTCCGACAAGCCTACAGCCTGCAATAATCCTCAGTCTACTGAACCACCCTACAACCAGCTCTACCTTCTACTAGTGTATCCTCACCCATCCCTATAGACTGTGAGCCCTCGCTGGCAGGGTCCTCTCTCCTTCTGTACTTGTGTGTCCCTTGTCTTACACATGTTTATTTTACTTGTTTATATTTCTCCTTTTCATATGTAAAGTGCCATGGAATAAATGGCGCTATATAAATGTATAATAATAATAATACAGATCGCAAAAGAGATATAATGCATAATTTCATTTTTTAAGTTTTTCAAGCACAAGTAAGCTAACAATATTACTGAAAGAAAAAAAAATCTATTATTCTAACTCAGTGTCTGCCATGCAAAGTGTGTGTCTCAAAGACTACTGTACTGAGTTTTTACATTCCTGTTATATTAGTCTATTTTGATGTCCATAAACACCACATCAATCCTGTGGGCTGTTACCACTACTGGATTTTTAGACATTTAGGTAGCATTCATTGTTCAGTCTCATTTTTGGGAAGGTGGAAATATTTGTATTAAAAAAAATCAAAAGAGTATTGAAAAAAATACAGATATTTACCTGTGGATGTCTGCTGCAATTAGTGTGCATGGCACAAATTACTGTTTTTTTGCACATGTCACTACTATGCCATCAGGTAAGGGCCAGTAGTGCAAATCAATTAACATCATCTGTAGTGACAACAGCTAATTCCAGTGTAGTAAAAAATGTATATTAAGAAAAAAAAGTGTTCATGGAAATTGATGGGGAATCATAAAAGAAACAACCTCTATACCAATGCATCTGTCAATAAGTATTAGGAAGCTGCTAACACCAAAAGCATCATGACCTTTGGTATTAGCCATTTGGGTAGGGCGGGAGTTAGGGGCAGGCAGCCAAGGCAGCTGCCTAGAGCCCCCACTCTTCCAGGGACCCCCAGCCAGTGGCATGCCACTAATAGCGGCACATCACACAGCTGCTATGGTGCCCGTGAGTAAGAGGGGCCCGGTGTCGCCCACCACATGACGCATTGTGCATTGCAGTTGAAAGCAGTGATGGAGGAGAGAGAATCATGTGACAATCCCTCTCCCATCACTCCCCCTCTGTCTCTGACTCAGTGTGTGCCAGCAGTGGAGCTGATGAGACACTCTGCAGAAGCCACATCAGCAGGGAATGAGGAGGAGAGGTAAGCATTGTGTGTGTATGCATTATAGTGTGTGTGTCTGCACTATAATGAGAAGAGGTAAGTATTGTGTGTGTATGTGTGTGGCTGCACTATACTGTGTGTGCTTGTGTGTATGTGGCTGCACTATACTGTGTGTGTTTGTGTGTGTGTGTTTGTGTGTCTGCACTATACTGTGTGTGTTTGTGTGTATGTGTGTGTGGCTGCACTATACTGTGTGTGTTTGTGTGTGTGACTGCATTATACTGTGTGCTTATGTGTGTGACTGCACTATAATGTGTATGAGGGGGCTGCATTATACTGTAAGTGGGGACTGCACTATACTTTGTGTGGTGGGGCTGCACTATACTGTGTATGTGGGGTCTGTATTATGCTGTGTGTGGGGGAACTGCACTATACTGTGTATGTGAGGGGGCTGTACTATACTGTGTGGGGGGCTGCACTATACTGTGTGTGGGGGCTGCACTATACTGTGTTTGTGGGGGCTAAATTATACTGTGAGTGGGAGGGCTGCATTATACTGTGTGTGGGGGCTGCATTATACTGTGTGGGGGGGCTGCATTATACTGTGTTTGGGGGGTTACATTATACTTTGTATGTGTGGGTGACTGCATTATACTGTGTGTGTTTATTGGGGGCTGCATTATACTGTAAGTGGGGGCTGCACTATACTGTGTGTGGTGGGGTTGCACTATACTGTGTATGTGGGGGCAGCATTGTGCTGTAAGTGGGGGCTGCACTATACTGTGTGTGGTGGGGTTGCACTATACTGTGTATGTGGGGGCTGCATTATGCTGTGTGTGGGGGAACTGCACTATACTGTATATGTGAGGGGGCTGTACTATACTGTGTGGGGAGCTGCATTATACTGTGTGTGGGGGCGGCACTATACTGTGTTTGTGGGGGCTGAATTATACTGTGAGTGGGAGGGCTGCATTATACTGTGTTTGGGAGGCTGCATTATACTGTGTATGTGTGGGTGGCTGCATCATACTGTGTGTGTTTATGGGGGGCTGCATTATACTGTGTGTGGGGGCAGCATTATACTGTGTGGGGGGCTACACTATACTGTATATGTGGGGGGATGCACTATTCTGTGTGTGTTTGTAGGGGGGTTGAATTATACTGTGTGTGGAAGGGCTGTATTATACTGTGTGTGGGGCTGCATTATACTCTGAGGGGGCTGCATTATACTCTAAGGGGGTTGCATTATGCTCTATGAGGGGACTACATTATACTCTATGAGGGGGCTAATTATACTGTGTGTGGGGGTTGTATTATATTTTTTGAGGGGCCTGCATTATTCTCTATGTGGGGGCTGCTTTATACTCAATGAGGGGGGCTGCAGTATACTATGATGGGGCAGCATTATACCTTGAGGGGGTTGAACTATGCTCTATGAGGGGGCTACATTATACTGTGTGTGGTGCTGCATTATACTCTATGAGGTGGGCTGCATTATACTCTGAGGGGGGCTGTATTATACTCTAGGAGAGGGGCTGCATTATACTCATTATACTCTATGAGGGGGCTACATTATACTCTGAGGGGGTCTGCAGTAACAGTATACTCTGAGAGGGGCTACATTATACTCTATTAAGTACCATGGTCAGTGCATTATACCATATGTACTATATGGGACCTGCATTATACTGTGTCGAGGACTATTTGTACCCATCATTCTGCCTCAGCCCGAGAAAAGAGGCTGGGAAACAAGCATCGAACAATATTGTTGATCACTCGTTTAACAGCCTGAACTCAGCGCATGTAAACACAACAAAAATGTTTGTGTGTGATGGTGCAATATTGGGGCCCCACTTTAACCCCTTTCTGACATCAGATGTACTATCCCGTCCATGGGACCTGGGTCCCTATGCCCATGGATGGGATAGTACGTCTAGCGCGATCAGCGGCGCCCACGTGGTGAGCGCCACTGATCGCGGCTGGGTGTCAGCTGATTATCACAGCTGACACCCGGCACAATGTGTCAGGGGCAGTCACGGACCGCCCCGACACGTTAACCCCTTGCACACCGCGATCAAACATGATCACGGTGTACCGGGGGTTAAAGGGAAGCATCGGCAGGGAGGGGGTCCCTCCGTGCTTCCCTGAGCCCCCCACAGCAGCGCAATGTGCAGCGCTGCTGCAGGGGGCGCTTTCCCTGCAGGCCCCCGAATCCAAGATGGCGACGGGGGCCTTCGGGGGCCTGCAGGGAGCTGACTTCCTCAGTGCCTGCAAAGCGCAGGCAAGAGGAAGTCTACAGCAGAGCCTGTGACAGATCGCTGATCTGTCACAGTGATGCGATCTGTCAGAGGACAGTGATGTCCCACCTGGGACTATGTAATAAAGTTAAAAAAAAAAAAGTGTTAAAATAATTTTAAAAAAATCGCCAAATAAATTAGAAAAAAAAAATATTCCCCCAATAAAACCATTTTTTTTAAATAAAAAAAAACAATAAAAGTACACATATTAGGTATCGCCGCGTCCATAACGACCCGCCCTATAAAACTATCCCATTAGTTAACCCCATTAGCAAACCCCTTAAAAATAAAAATAAAAAACAAAGCAAAAAATAATGATTTATTATCATACCGCCAAACAAAAAGTGCAATAACGAGTGATCAAAAAGACGCATATAAATATCCATGGTACCGCTGAAAACGTCAGCTTGTCCCGCAAAAAATGAGTTGCCATACAGCATCATCAGTGAAAAAATAAAAAAGTTATAGCTCGCAGAATAAAGAGATGCAAAAATAATTATTTTTGATATAAAATAGTTTTCATTGCATAAAACCGCCAAAACATAAAAAAATGACCTAAATGAGGTATCGCTGTAACCATACTGACCCGAAGAATAAAACCGCTTTATCAATTTTACCGCACGCAGAACGGTGTAAACGTACCCCCCCAAAAGAAATTCACGAAACACTGGTATTTGTTCATTCTGCGTCCCAAAAATCGGAATAAAAAGCGATCAAAAAATGTCACGTGCCCGAAAATGGTACCAATAAAAACGTCAACTTGTCCCGCAAAAAATAAGACCTCAATTGACTCGGTGGGTCAAAATATGGAAAAATTATAGCTCTCAATATGTGGTGATGCAAAAACTATTTTTACAATAAAAAGCGTCTTTTAGCGTGTGACAGCTGCCAAAAATAAAAACCACCATAAATAGTAAATCAAACCCCCCGTTATCACCCCCTTAGTTAGGGAAAAATAATAAAATTAAAAGAAAATGTATTTATTTCCATTTTCCCATTAGGGTTAGGGTTAGGGCTAGGGTTAGGGCCAGGGCTAGGGCTAGGGTTAGGGCTAGGGCTAGGGTTAGGGCTAGGGCTAGGGTTAAGGCTAGGGCTAGGGTTAAGGCTAGGGTTAGGGCTAGGGTTAGGGCTGAGATTAGGGTTAGGGGTGTTTTGGGGTTCGGGTTGGAGTTAGAATTGGGGGTTTCCACTGTTTGGGCACATCAGGTGCTCTCCAAATGCAACATGGCGTCTGATCTCAATTGCAGCCAATTCTGAGTCGAAAAAGTCAAATGGTGCTCCTTCCCTTCCAAGCTCTGCCATGCACCCAAACAGTGTTTTATCCCCACATATAGGGTATCAGCCTACTCAGGACAAATTGCAAAACAACTTTTGGGGTCCAATTTCTCCTGTTACCCTTAGGAAACTAAAAAATTGGGGGCAAAAATATCATTTTTGTGGAAAAAAATGATTTTTTTATTTTCACGCCCGAGCGTTATAAACTTCTGTGAAGCACTTGGGGGTTCAAAGTGCTCACCACACATCTAGATAAGTTCCGTGGGGGTCTAGTGTCCAAAATGGGGTCACTTGTGGGGAGTTTCAATAGTTTAGGTACATCAGAGGCTCTCCAAACGCACATGACACCCGCAGACCATTCCATCAAAGTCTGCATTCCAAAACGTCACTACTTCCCTTCCGAGCCCCGACGTGTGTCTATACAGTAGTTTTCTCCCACATATGAGGTGTCGGCGTACTCAGGACAAATTGGACAACAACTTTTGGGGTTCAATTTCTCCTGTTACCCTTGTAAAATAAAAAAATTGGGGACTAATTGATCACGTTTGTGGAAAAAATACAATTTTTTTATTTTCATGCCCGGGCATTATAAACTTCTGTGAAGCCCTTGGGGGTTCAAAGTGCTCACCACACATCTAGATAAGTTCCGTGGGGAGTCTAGTGTCCAAAATGGGGTCATTTGTGGGGAGTTTCAATAGTTTAGGTACATCAGGGGCTCTCCAAACGCACATGACACCCGCAAACCATTCCATCAAAGTCTGCATTCCAAAACGTCACTACTTCCCTTCCGAGCCCCGACGTGTGCCCATACAATAGTTTTCTCCCACATATGGGGTATCAGTGTACTCAGGACAAATTGGACAACAACTTTTGGGTTCCAATTTCTCCTGTTACCCTTGGGAAAATAAAAAAATTGGGGACTAATTGATCATGTTTGTGGAAAAAATATGATTTTTTATTTTCATGCCCGGGCATTATAAACTTCTGTGAAGCACTGGGGGGTTCAAAGTGCTCCCCACACATCTAGATAAGTTCCTCAGGGGATCTAGTTTCCAAAATGGTGTCATTTGTGGGGGGTTTCCACTGTTTTGGTACA
Source organism: Dendrobates tinctorius (assembly GCF_039654945.1). Classification (NCBI taxonomy): domain Eukaryota; kingdom Metazoa; phylum Chordata; class Amphibia; order Anura; family Dendrobatidae; genus Dendrobates; species Dendrobates tinctorius. The sequence goes on along the minus strand of NW_027361779.1, from coordinate 20,676,298 downwards.
TCAGGGGCTCTCCAAAAGCAACATGACACCCGCAGACCATTATATCAAAGTCTGCATTCCAAAACGTCACTACTTCCCTTCCGAGCCCTGACGTGTGCCCATACAGTAGTTTTCTCCCACATATGGGGTATCAGCGTACTCAGGACAAATTGGACAACAACGTTTATGGTCCAATTTCTCCTGTTACCCTTGGGAAAATAAAAAAATTGGTGACTAAAAGATCATGTTTGTGGAAAAAATACGATTTTTTTATTTTCACGCCCAGTTGTTATAAACTTCTGTGAAGCACTGAGGGGTTCAAAGTGCTCACCACACATCTAGATAAGTTCCTTAGGGGGTCTAGTTTCCAAAATAGGGTCATTTGTGGGGGGTTTCCACTGTTTAGGTACATTAGGGGCTCTCCAAAGGCAACATGACACCCGCAGACCATTGCACCAAATTCTGCATTCCAAAACATCACTACTTCCCTTCTGAGCCCCGACGTGTGTCCATACAGTAGTTTTCTCCCACATATGGGGTGTCAGCGTACTCAGGACAAATTGGACAACAACTTTTGGGGTTCAATTTTTCCTGTTACCCTTGGGAAAATAAAACAATTGGGGACTAATTGATCATGTTTGTGGAAAAAATACGATTTTTTTATTTTCACGCCCGGGCGTTATAAACTTCTGTTCCTTGGGGGTCTAGTTTCCAAAATGGTGTCATTTGTGGGGGGTTTCCACTGTTTTGGTACATCAAGGGTTTTCCAATCACGACATGGTGTCCGATCTCAATTCCAGCCAAAAATGTCAAATGGCGCTGCTTCCCTTCCGAGCTCTGCCATGCACCCAAATAGTGGTTTACCCCCACATGTAGAGTATCAGCGTACTCTGGACAAATTGCACAATAGCTTTTAGGGTCTTGTTACCCTTGGGAAAATAAAAATTGAAGGTGAAAAGATAATTTTTGTGGAAAAAATATGATTTTTTAATTGTACTGCTGTACGTTATAAACTTCTATGAAGCCCTTGTGGGTTCAAAGTTCTCACCACATATCTAGATAAGTTCCTTGGGGGGTCTAGTTTCCAAAATGGGGTCACTTGTAGGGGGTTTCCACTATTTAGGTACATCAGGGGCTCTCCAAACGTGACATGGCGTCCGATCTGAATTCCAGCCAATTTTGCATTGAAAAAGTCAAACGGCGCTCCTTCCCTTCTGAGCTCTGCCATGCGCTGAAACAGTCGTTCACCCCCACATTCTTGAATGTGGTTTTGAGCACCTTATGGGGTGCAGTTTTTAGAATGGTGTCACTTTTGGGTATTTTCTATCATATAGACCCCTCAAAGTGGCTTCAAATGTGATGTGGTCCGTAAAAATAAAATGGTGTTGCAAAAATGAGAAATCGCTGGTCAATTTTTAACCCTTATAACTTCCTAACAAAAAAAAATTTTGGTTCCAAAATTGTGCTGATGTTAAGTAAACATGTGGGAAATGTTATCAAGTTTTTTGTGTGCTGTATCTCTGTGATTTAAGGGCATAAAAATTCAAAGTTGGAAAATTGCGAAATTTTCAACATTTTCACCAAATTTCCGCTTTTTTCACAAATAAATGCAAGTTATTTGAATGAAATTTTACCACTATCATGAAGTACAATATGTCACGAGAAAACATTGTCAGAATCACCAGGATCCATGGAAGCGTTCCAGAGTTATGACCTCATAAAGGGACAGTGGTCAGAATTGTAAAAATTGGCCCGGTCATGAACGTGCAAACCACCCTTGGGGGTGAAGGGGTTAAACTTTTGCCCAGGTTTTCCACTTTGTCTAAAACTGGCCCTGCACGTGGGTAGTAAAACTGTGCAATGCAGGTCACAATTGGTCTCTAGATAAACAAAAAATGGAGGGCGCCACCTGTGACTTGTCGAACAATAGACTATAAATATGTAAAAGAGAACAGAGACATGCCATGTACAAACAGGAATCACCAAAAATGATCAAATTTGATTAAGGCACATAAAGTCACAAACAATTAAAAACATATATAAATGTCAATAAATGACATTAGTACACAACAACACATAATAGAGCTATATGAACCATAGCTAATGAAAAAAATAATAAACACAATTTAAATGTGAATGAATCCCATAGACACAATAATGCAAGGAGAGCATATATGGTCAGCATCAGTAAATCCACAGGAGGCCTATATAATAATAAGAGAACTTACAAACATTAATGCGACCCTGCAAATACAATGGCCCAAAAAGAGCCTAAATGTATTTGAAGATGCTGAATATAACGTAAAGCCCAATATTGTGGGTGAAAGATATTGTGATATGCAGATATACAATGTAGCCACAGGCTGAGCTTAATGGTCCAATGAATCCCACAACCTGCTGATACTAGTGAATGTATTATCCTCACACATGCAAATACCAACTGATATCCTACAGACAGGAAAAGAGGTTATGCTCATGCTTATATGTTCTGGGGTTCACATAAATATTAAAAGAAGCTATGGTCCAAAAATGCATTGTGACGCATATTGAGTGGGTGTCATACAATAAGGTATAGCTTATAGTGCGCATGCGCAATGTGATAATTATCAACATGCGTGCATCACTGGGTGGGAGCAACATATATTCCCTGCCTACATTATACTAGCTTCATAACACAAACTGCACAAGATTCTGCTACTATGGTAATAGATTGATGCCACTACAAGCACAGATATTGACGCATGCACAGGAACATATATCGGATCAAAGAACAGCCAATATATATAAAGAAATCAGAAAATCAAACTGTGCAAAAAATATAGATCAAAAAATAGTTTTTATGCCATAAATAGTAATTCATTTTAGACGAATATATTTAGCACACACCTACTCCTAAATTAAATTAGTCCACAGGTGGAAGGAAGCAGAATGTACAGAATCACTACTTGTTGTGAAGAAAATCACAACTAGGAAGAGGTAATTCCAATGAATAACTCCAACGAAAGCGCTCGGACAATTTGCTTATGCACGCAGTGACACAATAATGAAACACACCGAATGAGTCTATTGCACATGCGTTATGATGCATACTGAGTGGGCGTCATACAGTAAGGTATATATCTTAAACACCGCAATGCACTTGCTCACTGAGCCAATGCGCATGTCCTGAGTAAAACAAACTGTGCTCAAAGATACTTGTGGAGCAGGGGAGCAGCGGTGAAGATGCATGCTTCAGACAAACAGGACCTGAAGCACATGACTGCCAAGGGGCGGAGCCAGCCACAGGTCTCTCAGAGGAATCAGGAGCAGAGAGAGATTGCTTCAGGCCAGATAGGACCTGAAGCACCTGACTGCTGGGGGTGTGGCCTAAGCTCCGGAGAACTAGGAGCTGAAGGAAAACTCCTAGAAGGGGCATAGTCAGTGATGTAAACCAGATCAGGCCAGGGTCAAAGCATGAGATAGCATGACAGTACCAAAGAATTAGGCAGAGCGGATAGTCAGGACGTAAGGGTGCTCCTTCCCTTCCAAGCCCTACCGTGTGCACAAACAGTGGTCCCCCCCACATATGGGGTATCAGCGTACTCAGGACAAATTGGACAACAACTTTTGGGATCCAATTTCTCCTGTTATCCTTTGGAAAATAAAAAATTGGGAACTAAAAAATCATTTTTATGGAAAAATTTTTTTTCATTCCCGGGCACTATAAAGTTATGGAAACTTTTGGAGGTTCAAAGTGCTCATCACACTTCTAGATAAGTTCCTTAGGGGGCAAATTAAGCAACAACTCTTGGGGTCCAATTTCTCCTGTTACCCTTGTTAAAATAAAAAATTGGGGGCGAAAAGATCATTTTTTGTGAAAAAAATATGTTTTTTTATTTTTACGGCTCTATGTTATTAACGTCTGTCATGCACTTGGGGGTTCAAAGTGTTCACCCACACTTCTAGTTAAGTTCCTTAGGGGGTCTAGTTTCCAATATGGGGCTACTTGTGAGGGGTTTCCACTGTTTAGGTACATCAGGGGCTCGTCAAAAGTGACATGGCATCCGATCTCAATTCCAGCCAATTTTAGTTTGAAAAAGTCAAATGGCACTCCTTCCCTTCTGAGCCCTACCGTGTGCCCAAACAGTGGTCCCCCCTACATACGGGGTATTAGCCTACTCAGGACAAATTGGACAACAACTTTTGGGGTACAATTTCTCCTGTTACCCTTGTGAAAATAAAAAATTGGGGGCAAAAAGATCATTTTAGGCACATCAGGGGCTCGCCAAACGCGACATGGCATCCGATCTCAATTCCAGCCAATTTTAGTTTGAAAAAGTTAAATGGCACTCCTTCCCTTCCGAGCCCTGCCATTCACCCAAACAGTAATAATAATAACAATAATAAATTTTATTTCTATAGCACCGACATATTCCGCAGCACTTTACGTTTCAGAGGGGATTTGTACAGACAATAGACATTACAGCATAACAATAATCACAAAGATTATAACAAATACCAAGAGGAATGAGGGCCCTGCTCGCAAGCTTACAGTCTATGAGGAAAGAGGTAGACACGAAAGGTGGGTGGTAACAGTTGCCCTGATTGTATGGACCAGCCATAATGTTAAGTGTGTAACAGTACAGACACAAAGGGCTAATGGATGCATAAAGCATGTGGAAACATGATGCGGGGAACCTGGTTATGGTAAAACTTTTGGCTGTGCCACACAGGGATAGATTAGGTTAATGTGTTGAGGCGATAGGCCAGTCTGAATAAATGCGTTTTCAGGGCATGCTTAAAATTGTGGGGATTGGGGACTAATCGTATTGATCTGGGAAGTGCATTCCAAAGAATTGGTGCAGCACGTGTAAAGTCTTGGAGACGGGAGTGGGAGGTTCTGATTATTGAGGATGCTAACCTCAGGTCATCAGCAGAACGGAGGGCGCGGGTAGGGTGGTATACTGAAACAAGGGAGGAGATGTAGGTTGGTGCTGAGCCATGGAGGGCTTTGTGGTTGAGGGTAATAAGTTTATCCTGAATTCTGGAGTAGATGGGTAGCCAGTGTAATGACTGGCACAAAGTAGAGGCATCGCTGTAACGATTGGTGAGGAATATGATCCTGGCTGCAGCATTCAAGACAGATTGGAGAGGGGAGAGTTTGGTAAGAGGGAGACCGATTAGAAGAGAGTTACAATAGTCGAGACGAGAATGAATAAGAGAAACAGTAAGAGTTTTTGCAGAGTCAAAAGTAAGAAAAGGTCGAATTCTAGAAACGTTTTTGAGGTGCAGATGACAAGAGCGAGCCAGTGATCGAATGTGGGGGGCAAAGGAAAGCTCGGAGTCAAGTATGACCCCAAAACAGTGCCCCTCCACATATGGGGTATCATCGTACTCAGGCTAAATTGCACAATAACTTTTGGGGTAAAATTTCTCTTTTTATCCTTGGGAAAATAAAAAAAATTGTTGCTAAAAGATCATTTTTTTGACTAAAAACTTAACTGTTCATTTTTTCCTTCCACGTTGCTTCTGCTTCTGTGAAACACTTGAAGGGTTAATAATCTTCTTGAATGTGGTTTTGATCAGTTTGAGGGGTGCAGTTTTTAGAATGGTGTCACTTTTGGGTATTTTCTGCCATATAGACCCCTCAAAATTACTTCAAATGTGAGGTAGTCCCTAAAAAAAATGGTCTTGTAAATTTTGTTGTAAAAATGAGAAATCGCTGGTTAAATTTTAATCTTTACAACTTCCTAGCAAAAAAAAATTTATTTGCAAAATTGTGCTGATGTAAAGTAGACATGTGGGAAATGTCATTTACTAACAATTTTGTATGACATATTTCTCTGATTTAAGGGCATAAAAATTCAAAGTTTGAAAATTGCAAAATTTTCCAAATTTTTACCAAATTTCCATTTTTTATTCAAATAAACGTAAGTTATATTAAAGAAATTTTACCACTACCGTGAAGTACAACATGTCACGAGAAAACATTCTCAGAATCGCCAAAATCCGTTGAAGTGTTCTAGAGTTATTGCCTCATCAGTAGAGTAGCTACCGGGGGGGGCAGAGGAGGCGGTCGCCCCGGGCCCCGAGCTCTGAGGGGGCCCACCAGAGCTATGCTACTGTAACTGTATCGGCATGTACAGCACGCCCATACAGTTATATTCTGCGGCAGAGCAGGGAGAATCGATCTCCCTACTCTGCCATCCAGCCACTATGGGCTCCTGAGAAGGCGGTGGGGGGCCAGCAGTGTGCCCCACACTCACAGCCAGCAATGTCATCCTGGGCTATTCTGTGCACACAGGACCTGTGATGAGGTCATGGGAGGGGCGGAGCCAAGGGGTCACATGATCAGGGGATTCAGCGGCTGCAGGGCTCTGTTGTGCTGGTTGTCATGGTGCTGGATGAGGTGAAGTAAGTTTCTGTGTGGGCTCAGGAGGGGTTTACAGGGTGGATGTAGCAGAGCTGTGTGTATGAGGTGTACAGAGCGGAGCCGTGTGTGTAGAAGGTGTACCGAGCAGAGATATGCATGTATGAGGTGTACAGAGGAGCGGAGCCGTGTGTGTATGGGGTGAGCGGAGCCATTTGTGTACGGAGCGGAGCCAAGTGTGTACGGGTCGGGGTGTACAGAGCAGAGCTGTGTGTGTACGGGGTGTACGGAGCAGAGCCGTGTGTGTGCGGGGTGTACGGAGTGGAGCTGTGTGTGCAATGTGTACAGATTGGAGCCGTATGTGTATGAGGTGTATGGTGTGGAGCCGCATGTGTATGGGGTGTGCGGAGCAGAGCCGTGTGTGTACAAGGTGTACGGAGCGGAGCCGCATGTGTGCAGCGTGTACGGAGCAGAGCCGCATGTGTACAGCATGTACGGAGCAGAGCCAAGTGTGTACGGGGTGTATGGAGCAGAGCTGCATGTGTACAAGTGCACAGAGTGGAGCCAGGTGTGTACAAGGTGTACTGAGCGTTTGTACAGCGTGTACGTAGCAGAGGCGCGTGTGTACAGCATGTACGTAGCAGAGGCACGTGTGTACAAGATGTACGGAACAGAGCTGCGTGTGTACAAGGTGTACGGAACAGAGCCGCATGTGTACAAGGTGTACAGAGCAGAGCCGCATGTGTACAAGGTGTATGGAACAGAGCTGCGTGTGTACAAGGTGTACGGAGCAGAGCTGTGTGTGTATAGGGTGTGTGGAGCAGAGCCGTGTGTTTATAGGGGGTATCAGGTGCAGTAATAGGGACACATGCGGCAGCAGTGGCTCAGCATTGGGGTATCAAGTGCAGTAATAGGGACACTTACGGCAGCAGCAGCTCAGCATTGGGGTATCAGGTGCAGTAATAGGGACACATACGGCAGCAGCGGCTCAGCATTGGGGTATCAGGTGCAGTAATAGGGACACAGACGGCAGCAGAGGCTCAGTATTGGGGTATCAAGTGCAGTAATAGGGACATATATGGCAGCAGCGGCTCAGTATTGGGGTATCAGGTGCAGTAATAGGGACACATACGGCAGCAGAGGCTCAGTATTGGGGTATCAAGTGCAGTAATAGGGACACATACGGCAGCAGCGGCTCAGCATTGGGGTTTCAGGTGCAGTAATAGGGACACATGCGGCAACAGCAGAGGCTCAGTATTGGGGTATCGGGTGTAGTAATAGGGACACATATGGCAGCAGTGGCTCAGCATTGGGGTAGGTGCAGTAATAGGGACACATAAGGCAGCAGCAAAGGCTCAGTTTTGGGGTATCAGGTGCAGTAATAGGGACACATACGGCTGCAGCGGCTCAGCATTGGGGTATCAGGTGCAGTAATAGGGACACATAAGGCAGCAGCGGCTAAGCATTGGGTTATCAGGTGCAGTAATAGGGACACATACGGCAGCAGCAGAGGCTCAGTATTGTCAGTATTGGGGTATCAGGAGTAGTAATAGGGACACATACGGCAGCAGCAGCTCAGTATTGTGGTATCAGGTGCAGTAATAGGGACATATACAGCAGTGGCGGCTCATCATTGGGGTATCAGGTGCAGTAATAGGGACACACACGGCAGCAGCAGCGATTCAGCATTGGGGTATCAGGTGCAGTAATAGGGACACATACGGCAGCAGCAGAGGCTCAGTATTGGGGTATCAGGTGCAGTAATAGGGACATATACGGCAGCGGCGGCTCATCATTGGGGTATCAGGTGCAGTAATAGGGACACATACGGCAGCAGCAGAGGCTCAGTATTGGGGTATCAGGTGCAGTAATAGGGACATGTACAGTAGCAGCAGAGGCTCAGTATTGGGGTATCAGGTGTAGTAATAGGGACACATACAGCAGCAGTGGCTCAGTATTGGGGTATCAGGTGTAGTAATAGGGACAAATACGGCAGCAGCGGCTCAGTATTGGGGTATCAGTTGCAGTAATAGGGACACGTACGGCAGCAGCAGAGGCTCAGTATTGGAGTATCAGGTGTAGTAATAGGGACACATACAGTCATATGTTAACGTTTGGGCACCCCTATTAATGTTAACCTTTTTTCTTTATAACAATTTTGTTTTTTGCAACAGCTATTTCAGTTTCATATGTCTAATAACTGATGGACTCAGTTATATTTCTGGATTCAAATGAGGTTTATTGTACTAACAGAAAATGTGCAATCTGCATTTAAACAAAATTTGACCGGTGCAAAAGTATGGTCACCTCAACATAAAAGTGACATTAATATTTCGTGGATCCTCCTTTTGCAAAAATAACAGCCTCTAGTCGCTTCCTGTAGCTATTAATGAGTTCCTGGATCCTGGATGAAGGTATTTGTGACCATTCCTGTTTACAAAACAATTCCAGTTCAGTTAAGTTTAATGGTCGCCGAGCATGGACAGCCCGCTTCAAATCATCCCACAGATGTTCAATGATATTCAGGTCTGGGGACTGGGATGGCCATTCCAGAACATTGTAATTGTTCCTCTGCATGAATGCCTGAGTAGATTTGGAGCGGTGTTTTGGATCATTGTCTTGCTGAAATATCCATCCCCTGCGTAACTTCAACTTCGTCACTGATTCTTGCACATTATTGTCAAGAATCTGCTGATACTAAGTTGAATCCATGCGACCCTCAATAACAAGATTCCCGGTGCCGGCATTGGCCACACAGCCCCAAAGCATGATGGAACCTCCACCAAATTTTACTGTGGGTAGCAAGTGTTTTTCTTGGAATGCTGTGTTTTTTAGCCTCCATGCATAGCGCCTTTTTGTATGACCAAACAACTCAATCTTTGTTTCATCAGTCCACAGGACCTTCTTCCAAAATGTAACTGGCTTGTCCAATTGTGCTTTTGCATACCTCAGGCGACTCTGTTTGTGGCGTGCTTGCAGAAACGGCTTCTTTCGCATCACTCTCCCATACAGCTTCTCCTTGTGCAAAGTGCGCTGTATTGTTGACCGATGCACAGTGACACCATCTGCAGCAAGGTGATGCTGCCGGTCTTTGGAGGTGGTCTGTGGATTGTCCTTGACTGTTCTCTCCATTCTTCTTCTCTGCCTTTCTGATATTTTTCTTGGCCTGCCACTTCTGGGCTTAACAAGAACTGTACCTGTGTTCTTCCATTTCCTTACTATGTTCCTCACAGTGGAAACTGACAGGTTAACCCCTTAACGACCAGGGGTATTTTTGGTTTTGCATTTTCATTTTTCCCTCCCCTTCTTTCCAGAGCCATAACTTTTTTATTTTTACGTTTATATGGCCATGTGAGGGCTTATTTTTTGCGGGACAAGTTGTACTTTTAAATGACACCATTGGTTTTAGCATGTCGTATACTCGAAAACGGGAAAAAAATTCCAAGTGCGGTGAAATTGCCAAAAAAGTGCAATCCCACACTTGTTTTTTGCTTGACTTTTTTGTTAGGTTCACTAGATGCTAAATCTGACCTGCCATTATGATTCTCCAGGTCATTACGAGTTCATAGACACCAAACATGTCTATGTCCTCTTTTATCTAAGTGGTGAAAAAAAATTCCAAAGTTTGCTAAAAAAAAAAAAAAAAAAATTTGCGCAATTTCCGAGACCCGTAGCGTCTCCATTTTTCATGATCTGGGGTCGGGTGAGGGCTTATTTTTTCCGTGCCGGACTGATGTTTTTAATGATACCACTTTTGTGCAGATACGTTCTTTTGATCGCCCGTTATTGCATTTTAATGCAATGTCTTGGTGACAAAAAAAACGTAATTCTGGCGTTTTGAATTTTTTTCTCGCTACGCCGTTTAGCGATCGGGTTAATGCTTTTTTTTATTGATAGATCAGGCGATTCTGAACGCGGTGATACCTAATATGTGTATGTGGGATTTTTTTTTACTGTTTTATTTTGATTGGGGCGAAAGGGGGGTGATTTGAACTTTTATGTTTTTTTAATTTTTTTTATTTTTAAACATTTTTTTTTTTTTACTTTTGGCATGCTTCAATAGCCTCCATAGGAGGCTAGAAGCTTGCGCAACCCGATCGGCTCTGCTACATATGGGCGATGAGCAGATCGCCCTTATGTAGCAGATTTACTGCTGTGCTTTCAGCGCCGACCACCGGGTGGCACTGAAAGCCTTATGCCTGGAACAACCATAGAGGTCTCATAGAGACCTCTGGTTGTCCAGGCAATGTGACGCCGACCCCCGATCACGTGACGGGGGTCGGCGATGACGTCATTTCCGGCCCGGCGGCCGGAAATGCTATTTAAATGCCCGCTGTCAGTTTTGACAGCGGCATTTAACTAGTTAATAGGCGCGGGCGGATGGCGATTCCGCTCGCGCCTATTGCGGGCACATGTCAGCTGTTCATAACAGCTGACATGTCCCGGCTTTGATGCGGGCTCAGCGCCGGAGCCCTCATCAAAGCAGGGGAGATGTCCGATGACGGACTGTGTCCGTCATTGGACATTAAGGGGTTAAATTTCTGAGACAACTTTTTGTATCCTTCCCCTGAAAAGCTATGTTAAATAATCTTTGCTTTCCGATCATTTGAGAGTTGTTTTGAGGAGCCCATGATGCCACTCTTCATAGGAGAATCAAATAGGAGAACTACTTGCAAGTGGCCACCTTAAATACCTTTTCTCATGATTTGATACACCTGGCTATGAAGTTCAAAGCTCAATGTGGTTACAAAACCAATTTAGTGCTTCAGGAAGTCAGTAAAAAGTAGTTAGGAGTGTTCAAATCAAGAAAATCATAAGGGTGCCCATACTTTTGCACTGGTCAAATTTTGTTTAAATGCAGATTGCACATTTTCTGTTAGTACAATAAACCTCATTTGAATCCAGAAATATAACTGAGTCCATCAGTTATTAGATATATGAAACTAAAATAGCTGTTGCAAAAACCAAAATTGTTATAAAGAAAAAAGGTTAACATTAATAGGGGTGCCCAAACTTTAACATATGACTGTACGGCAGCAGCGGCACAGTATTGGGGTATCAGGTGCAGTAATAGGGACACATACGTCAGCAGCGGCTCAGTATTGGGGTATCAGCAGGATGAGGAGTTTGTGCAGGTTGGGGATACATGGTGATGGGGTTGGAATATGAGAAGTGAAATGTGTCGTTGTTGTATTCTCTGTAGTAGAGCCGTGGCTGGAGGAGTTGTCATGTCGGTCTGGGCCAGATGGAAAAGACGTGAAAAGTGACGACAGCGGTAAGACACCAACTATACCTGTGCAGTAATCACATATGTTTTGTAGGACTGGTATTTACAACTGATCATATTGTGGTAATATCCATGTTGGTCTTAATATAGGGATTATTTTCAGTAACAGCGCAGTCATCTCCTACATCCACTATTAGGGTGCGTCACCGAGTTGTAATCACAGTTACTTAGTTAGGGGCCCACTCAGAAGTTTTGCCCCCCCTGAACCGAAACCCTAGCTACGCCTCTGTGCCTCATAAAAGGACAGTGGTCAGAATTGAAAAATTGGCCTGGTCATCAACGTGCAAACCACCCTTGGGGGTAAAGGGATTAATAGAATGTGATATTTTTGGGTGATCTTTCTTTGTACATGGCATGTCTCTTTTCTCTTTTACATGTTTATCACAATTAGTCTCTATTGCTTCCAGCAACTCTTTAAGTGGGCATGATATTATAGAACATATGGCCCATGACTCATCTCAGCCATGCTACCTTTCTTTTGCACAGTCCTCCTTCTTTGCTGCCATAGCAGTTAATCTTGCACATTGCAGACTTTCCAATCTGTCAATGATATCTTTGTCTTTTCTTCCCCTTAGTCCTAGAACAGCACTCTGAGATCTATGGAAGACTTTTTCACAAATACAATTTTTTCCAGTTGATTTATTGCATTTACTGCATGAGTTGAACAGTCAGTATTGGGATGAGACAGATGCGGAGGAGAAGGAGAATATGCTTCAAATGCCTAGTTTTGTTGGTTGCTCTGACAGCCATGGTAGTGGTAAGGGGAAATCTATAACTGGGAATTATTACTTTCTGATAATGTTGATGATTATGGCTTAAAGCCAATGAAAACACAAAAGTCATTATCTCTGTAAATTAGAATACTTTTGGATTGTCTTTGGCTGTAAGCCATAATCATCAACATTAACAGAAATAAACACTTGAAATAGATCACTCGGTTTGTAATGACTCTATATAATATATGAGTTTCACTTTTTGTATTGAAGAACTGAAATAAATTAACTTTTTGATGATACTCTAATTTTGTGAGAAGCACCTGTATATTCTAGATGTGTCCCAATATATTTACTATATTTGTTTACCTACACTGCACCAAAAATGGCTGCATTATTGGTTTGCTCTGTGTATGGGGACACTTTTAAGCATTTTTAACTCTTTTTTTTAACTTTTTTTTATATTAAATAAACTTGTTTTTCGTTTTTTTTATTTTTATAAATCAATTTCTTCCCCAAAATGAGATAATTTTTTTACCACCACATGTCAAAAAACCATCAGTTCGATAGGAATAGGGATAATGTTTGCATTATTTGGCATTTTAAAAAGCATACAAAAATCTGTCGGTGCAGTGTCTTACTAAACAGGCTGTCAGTTACCATCTGTGTAGCTATTGCCAAATACAGTTGTGCTCAAGCATTTACATACCCCGGCAGAATTTTTGCTTTCTTGGCCTTTTTTCAGAGAATATGAATGATAACCTCAAAACTTTTTCTCCACTCAGGGTTAGTGGTTGGGTGAAGCCATTTATTGTCAAACTACTGTGTTCTTTCTTTTTAAATTATAATTACAGCCCAAAGCATCCAAATGACCCTGAATAAAAGTTCACATTTCCTGGTGATTGTGGCCTGATAACATGTGCAAAAGTTGACACAAATGGGTTTGAATGGCTACTAAAGCTCTCTTCCTCACCTGTGACCTGTCTGTTTGTAATCAGTGTGTGTGCATAAAAGTTGATTGAGTTTCTGAGATCCAGAGAGACTCTTGCATCTTCCATCCAGCCACTGACATTTCTGGTTTGTGAGTCATGAGAAAAGCAAAAGAATTGTCAACGGATCTACGGGAAAAGGTAAACTGTATAAAATAGGAAAGGGATAGTTGATACCAGTCAGCAGCGTTCAAACTGTGATTAACATATGGAAAATCAGGGGCTCTGTAAAAACAAAACCATGGTCAGGCAGACCAACAAAGATTTCGTCCACAACTAGGAAAATTGCTCAGGATGCAAAGAAAAATCAACAAATCACATCAGCTGAAATACTGGACTCTCTGAAAACTAGCGGTGTAGCTGTTTAAGATGCACAATATGGAGGCACTTGAAGAAATATGGGCTGCATGGTCAAGTCACCAGAAGAAAGCCATTACTGCCCAAATGCCAAAAAGTATCTTGTCTACAATACGCAAAACAGCACAGAGACAAGCCTTAAAACTTCTGGAACAAAAAGTAATTTGGAGTGATGAGACAAAAATTTAACTTTTTGGCCACAACCATAAACGTTTTATTTGAAGAGAGGTCAAAAAGACCTGTGATGAAAAGAACACCATTCCTACTGTAAAGCACAGAGGTGGATCGCTGATGTTTTGGGGATGTGTGAGCTACAAAGGCACAGGAAACTTGGTCAAAGTTGAAGGAAAGATGAATGCAGCACGCTATCAACAAATAGCGGAGGCAAATTTGCAATCATCAGTCCGGAAGCTGCTCATGGGACGTACTTGGATGTTGCAACATGACAACAATCCAAAACACAAGGCCACGTCGACCTGTCATTGGCTACAGCAGAACAAAGTGAAGGTTCTGGAGTGGCCCTCTCAGTTCATGCTAGACAACCCAGGAATTTACAGGAACTGGAGGTTTTTTTGCCAAGAAGAGTGGGCAACTTTACCATCTGAGAAAATAAAGAACCTTATCCACAACTACCACAAAAGTCTTCAAGCTGTCATTGATGTTAGAGGTGGCAATACATGGTTAAGAAATGGGTTATGTGAACTTTTGATCAGGGTCATTTGGATGTTTTGGTTTGTCATTTTGATTTAAAAAGAGAAAACACAGTAGTTTGACAATTAATGGCTTCACCCAACCACTAACCAACAGTGGAGAAAAAGTTTTGGTGTTATCATTCATATTCTCTGAAAAAAGGCCAAGAAGGCAAATATTCTGCTAAGGTAGGTAAACTTTTGAGCACAATTATATAAAGATTACTTTGGCATTACTAAGCCTGTGTTTTCGTAAAACAAAACCTGAAAAGTATTAATACAGTCCTAGCAGACCTCAGAGGGTTATGCACATTTTCTCATGGCAAGTGGCAATTTTGCAGTATTTGCAATTCATGTTGCACTGATTCACCACAAATAAAATGTAACATATAAAAATTTTGCCAAGCGGATGAATTTGCAGATCTCTAGAAGACATCTATTTAAAGATAAAAGCAATCTTTCAAACTGATTACTGTACATGGATATTTTTGCTGTCCCATACCATACATAATGTTAATACAAATAAATTACTATATTTTGTGGGTTCAGTAATGATATAACAGTAATAATGAAAACCAAGGGATTATTTCCCACGTGTATATGAAGCATTAGCTCTCCGGTAAGGCGATAAACCACTGTTAGTATTTTTAGGCTCATCCTATTTATATTCAGAATTTTAATAGAAAAAGACACAGTTTCAAAAATACCTGCCATCTGCAAACACTGAAAGTAAGCATTTTAAATTCCTGTATATACTAGCAGTGTATCAGTTTACTAGAAGCTAGCAATATTGATGAGGAATATTCATGAGGCACTAGTTCTTATTAAATATATATGATGAATTACCATGAATATTGATTCAGGTTACGGAATACCTGACAACTCAGTGAAGGTGACTGAAGCGTATTAACAGTGACAAAGCCAATACATTAGAAAACACATACATGTAAAATATTTTCCACACCTATTCCTATTTTTTTGTGCAAATCATCTTGTGCTAAAAACAATTGCTAGTAGAATAAAATTATGTAGTATACGGTGGAAATAAAAAGTATACACACCTCTTTTAAAAGGCCAGGTTTTTGTCATGTAAAAAAATCATACCAAGAATAATAATTTCAGAATTTTTACATCTTTAATGTTACCCATCGACCAGGGTCACACGTACAACTGCAATGCGAGAAAGGCTCGCAAGTTTCTTGCCTCAATAACCAGCACTGCCACCGGCGGTTCAGATCGGAGCATTCAGCTGCATAGAAATACATGCAGCCACACACTCTGGTCCTGAGTGCCAGCGGCAGTGCTGGGTAATAAGGCAAGAGACTCGCATGAGTTTCTCGCATTGCAGTTGCAAGTGTGACCCCGGCCATTGTCAGATTATAATTTGTACAATTTAATTGAAAAATAAACTGAAATCTTTTCTGGTGGAAAAAGAAAAATGAAAAACTAAAATAATTTGGGTGCCTAAATATGCACACAGTTAAACTATTACTTTGTTGAAGTATTCTTTGAATTTATGACAACATTTAGTCTTTTTGAGTAGGAGTTAACCCTTTCATGCCAGAGCATGTTTTTGCCTTCGTGACCGGGCCAATTTTTTTCAATTCTGACCAGTGTCAATTTATGAGGTCATAACTCTAGAACGCTTCAACAGATCCTGGTGATTCTGACACTGTTTTCTCGTGACATATTGTACTTTATGATAGGGGTAAAATTTCTTTGATATGACTTGCTTTTATTTGTTAAAAAAATGGAAATTTGGCGAAAATTTTGAAGATTTCGCAATTTTCAAGCTTTTAATTTTTATGCCCTTAAATCAGAGAGTGATATCGCACAAAATAGTTAATAAATAACATTTTCCACATGTCTATATTACATCAGTACAATTTTGGAAACTATTTTTTTTTCCATTAGGAAGTTATAAGGGTTAAAAGTTGACCAGCGATTTCTCATTTTTACAACAAAGTTTACAAAACCATTTTTTTTAGGGACCACCTCACATTTGAAGTGAGTTTGGGGGGTCAATATGATAGAAAATACCCAAAAGTGACACCATTCTAAAAACTGAACCCCTCAAGGTACTCAAGACCACATTTAAGAAGTTTATTAACCCTTCAGGTGCTTCACATGAATTAATGAAATGTGGAAGGAAAAAATAAACACTTTTCTTTCACAAAAATTTTCCTTTCGACCTATTTTTTTTACTTTCGCAAGGGTAACAGGAGAAAATGGACCATAGATTTTGTTTTTCAATTTCTCCTGAGCACGCCGATATCCCATATGTGGGAGAGTACTACTGTTTGGGCGCATGGCAGGGCTTGAAAGGGAAGGAGCGCCATTTGACTTTTGGAATGTAAAATTGGCTGGAATTGATAGCGGATGCCATGACGAGTTTGGAGGGCCCCTGATGTGCCTAAACAGTGGAAACCCCCAACAAGTGACCCCATTTTGGAAACTAGACCCCTTATGAAACTTATTTAGATGTGTATTGAGCACCTTGAACCCACAGGTGCTTCACAGAAGTTTATAATGTAGAGCCGTGGAAATAAAAAAAAAGCTAAATTTTTCACAAATAAATCGTTTTAGCTCCATATTTTGCATTTTCGTAAGGATAACAGGGGAAATTGCTCCATACAATTTGTTGAGCAATTTCTCCTGAGCACGCCAATACCCCATATGTGGGACAATACTACTGTTTGGGTGCACGGCAGGGCTTGAAAAGGAAGGAGCCCCAATTGACTTTTGAAATGCAAAGTTGGCTGGAATCGACAGCGGACGTCATGTTGCGTTTGGAGAGCCCCTGATGTGCCTAATCAGAGATTTACACAGAAACCCTGGTGTAAGTGTTCAGCGCAGAGCGCAGGATAAATGTGCGCCAAGCCTTACTGCGATCTTTGGGAGGCAGAATGAAAAAAACAGTAGCATGTGTAGAATTATTTTTTTATTTTTTTATGCCATTCCTTGTGCGGTATTAGTGATTAGGAGACTTTATTCTTCGAGTCGGTGCGATTACAGCGATACTAGATTTATACCAGGCTTTTATGTTTGGCAGCTGTCACACACTAAAAAAATGCTATTTATTGCGAAAACTAGTTTTTGCATCACCACATTTTGAGAGCTATAATTTTTCCATATTTTGGCCCACAGAGTCTTGTGAACGCTTGTTTTTTGATAAATTAGCTGACGTTTTTATTGGTACCATTTTCGGGCACAGGAAAATTTTTGATTGCTTTCTATTTCTATTTTTGGGAGACAGAATGATCAAACGCCAGGAATTCTGGAATTTTTTTTTCTAATGAAATTCTGTGTGTAGTAAAATTAATAAGGCAACTTTATTCTTCAGGTCAGTACGATTGCAGTGATACCACGTTTATATTTTTTTTACGTTTTGCCGCTTTTTCACAATAAAAACTATTTTATAGAAAAAATAATTGTTTTTGCATCGCTTTATTCTGAAAGCTAAAACTTTTTCATTTTTCTGCTGTTGGAGCTGGATGGCAGCTTGTTTTTTGCGGGACAAGATGACGTTTTCATTGCCACCATTTTTATTTTGATATGACTTTTTGATCGCGCTGTATTCTACTTTTTGAGTGGCAACATGATGAAAAAGCAAAGGTTTTTCCACCTTTTTTTTTTTCTTTTTATGATGTGCACCACAGGCATGAACAAGTGTGACCGTTTTATAGGTTGGCTCCTTCCGGATGCGGCGATACCAAATATGTGTACTTTTTTTGTTTTTAAAAATATATATATGTATTTATTGGTTTAATATTTTTTCTTTTTTTAATTTATTTTGTGATTTTTTTAATAGTTTTAAAACATTTTTTTTTCTTTTTTTTTACTTTTTTACTTAGTCCCTCTATGGGACTTCAATTTTTATTTGTGTGATCACTGGTCTCTTACAATGCAATACACATGTATTGCATTGCAGGAGACCTGTCAGTGCTGCAGAGGGAGATCGCTTGTTAGACTCAGCTGCAAGCTAAATCTCACAAGCCAGTGCAGCAGGCAGACCCGGAAGTCATCACGTGACCTCTGGCTGCCAGGCAACGCTGATCTTATCACAGGGGGCGTCGGAGAGGTGAAAATAGCACGGGTCACCTCCTGCTATCTTCTAAATGCCACGATCGCCGCATCTAAAAGATAGCAAAGGGTTAACATCATTGGGACCTGATCTAATCAGGTCCCGATGATATCACCTGACAGAGCAATGGCTCTGCACAGGAATCGCAGCGCTTGCAAGCTCCTGGGGGTCCTGAGCCCTGCGAGACCACCCACCCTAGACAAACGTCAGCGCTGCACAAAGCCCAGCTAGAGCCGATGTTTATCTACTGTGGGCGGTCAGGAAGCAGTTAATCAGCATGGCACATCTAAAATTGGCAATATTTGCTCACTCTTCCTTTCAGTATGGGTATGTGCACACACTGTGGATTCTGCTGCGGATCCGCAGAGGATTTGGACCTGAGGGTCTGCAGTAGATTCTGCTGCGTTGTACAGTACCTTTATTTCCTATGGAAATAAAAAAATGCAGTGCACATGCTGTGGATTTTTCCACGCGGATTTGCTGCAGGTTACAATCCGCAGCATGTCAATTCTTTGTGCGGATTTTGCTGTGGTTTCCTACCTTCACCATTGTGAGGTGAGAAACCACAGGACAAAACCACAGGCTAATCCACAGGTAAACCGCAGGTCTTTTGACCTGCGGATTTAAGAAAATCTGCAGGGAGAAATCCACAGCACCTAAAAATTACGTGGGCACATAGCCTGTTTGTCCAAATCTGTCAGATTGACTTCATAAGATCAACCCATAGATTTTTAATTGGATATAGGTCTAGCTGGGCCATTCGTAAACTTTCATCTTCTTCTGATTAATTCATTCTTTTGTTGATCTGAAGGTATGATTAGGGTCGTTGTTGAGCTGAAAATTGAAATTCCTCTTCATTCTCAGCTTTTTAGCAGAGGCCTGAAGGTTTTGATGCAAAATTGATTGATATTTGGAACTGTTCATAATTTCCTCCTCCTAAAGTCCTAGTTCCAGTTGTCAAAAAGAGCCCAAAAGAACATTGCTGCCTCTACAATGCTTCAGTGTGAGTATGGTGTTCTTTTGGTTCAATATTGGCTTTGCGCTAAACATAGCTTTTTGAATTATGATTAAAAAGTTCAATCTTAACCCTTCTTATGAACTGTGCAGGTGATAACACGTTTTCCCACAAGCTTTTGACAGACTTGATGTAGGATTTGACAAAATATAGAAAGGCAGAAATATTTGTCTTTGTAAGAAAAGGCTTCCATCTTGCCACTCTACCCCAGAAACCAGACATTGTGGAGAGCACAGGATATTATTCTCACATGCAGTACACAAACAGTGCTTGCCAGAAATTCCTGTAGCTCCTTCAATGCTGCCGTAGACCACTTCGTAGACTCCTGAACCAATTTTTTTCTTGTTATTTCATAATTTTTTGAGGGACGTCCAGCCATTTTAATATATAGTCAGCTATCTTCCTACTGTTCCATGTCATATCTAATGCTTTGGAACAAATGGTATCCTTCTCCTGACTGACATATTTCAACAATGAGATCCTTTTGGAGTTTTGTCAACTGTTTATGGACCATGGCTTCTGCTGTAAAATGCAACTAAAAAAATGCCAGGAAAATCCTACTAGTACAGCTAAACTTTTATGGACTAAACCTGAATCTCACTAAATGATGGCAGCTGTGTACTGACTACTATTTAACGAGTATAAAAGTGATTGGCTATCTTTGAAAACAACTACATCTCTAAGGTGTTCACACTTATGTAACCAGATTATTTTAGTATTGTTATTTTTATTTTTCCCCTCATAATGCATTCGTTTTGATTCTCAATGTACTTGTACAGACTACAGGTGGTTTATAAAGGTGTACATTATTTTTGAACATGACAAAAACCTGGCATTTTAATAGTGGTTTGTAAACTGTTTATATCCACTGTATTATACCTCTAATGTCAATCTTATTAGGGCCTAACACTAATAACACTATATATACAGGTATTTCTAGCTTGCTATTTTAAGAGGACATATGTATTGTAGTTTTAGCATTTAAATTTAAAGAGTTAATTTGGTATGTAAGTTCAAACCAACATCAGCTGTACAGTAGGAAATTAAAAGGTCAAGTAAAATGCTAAGGGGGGAAACAAACAGTCAAGGACATTTATTACAATTGACATAATATTGCTAGGTATGCCAGCTGAAATTTGTCGAGTAAGATACGTCATGCTCCCTAACATGTAGAAGAGGTTTACCATGCAAACATGTAGAAGAGGTATACCATGCTAAAGATTTTTTTAAAATCCTGCCAAAATGACACTGTTAATTTTATGAACGAAAACTGAATTTAGAAAAATCCCTTCAAAGAAAACAGTCTGAAATTCATTTATAAAGAAGAAACTTTAAAATTTCACTTTGCGACAGTCTATTGAAAGGCTCATGATAAATTTGTATTGTCTTTCTGAAAGACAATAGGGGCAGTTTTTCTTCACTAAGTTCCTCACTTATAAATTAATGAATATTCACTAATAAATGCAGGGTATAGTAGTATTTTTATTTAGTTCATCAATCAAGAAGAAATCTTTAAATCGTTACCCTAATGAAGGTCCGTTTACATGTGATGCGTTAGCAAACATATTAAATACGACTTCTTAACAGCTTCATTTCCAGAGGGAATTGTGATGGCTGTCCTAATTTTTCTTTTCTCATATGCTCAGAGAGGACCAATTTCTCAGCTATTGGCATCAGGCTGTATTCTGCTGAAACAAGAATTTGGCAACATTTTAAATTCTTAACCCTTTGATATATTATCAGATTATATTCTGTTTATTATACAGTGGGTAATTAAGATAGTTGAAATAGATTATGTAGATAAATTAATTTCCTTAATTACTTTGTAAATCTAGTAAAGGTAAACTGAATCACCTATTTATTTCTAGATGATACATTTAAAAGTTAAACTACCGTAATCACTCAACTGTTAGGATAGTTTAAAGGGAACGTGTCTGTCACAGTTCCACCCCTCAGGGTGTCTGGGATGCAGTTACTGACAGCTCGGCCACCCAAATGGTTCAGGGACATGCTGAGCTGTCACTGTGTTAATTGACAGCTCGACTAGCCAATCTGTGACTGGGAGGCGTCAGCTGTCTCCAAGTGTTCACTATACCGGGTAATTGCCATGTCTGCTTAACTAAGCAGCTTCTCCCAGACCACCGCCAGAAGTACATTCAACAAGTGAGGTTTGTGCTTCCCTGTGCCTTGAGTTCTGTATGCTCGATCTGTTGCCTGACCTTGGACTTCGTTCTGACCATGCACCTGTTTAACTCCTGCTCCGATCCGTTATCCTCCCGATACTCTGACCTTGGAACGTTACCTGACTATGCTTTTGTCTCTTCCTTCTGTTTGTGATGTACCCTCCGGGTTTCTGACCTTGGACTCCTTGACCACTCTGACTCACGGTTTGGCCATGAGAAGTGACTAGCGTCACATTACGTACATCTCTCCCATACGTTCTTCTTTTTCATCTGAATGGATCCTGTTCACACACTTTGTGACCAGGTGGCGAATTTGATGCAGATGACTCAGGATTTGGCTAAGGAATGCCACTCTGGAGTCATCACAATATCAGTTGCAGGGTCATGTAAATAACTTGATGAAGACCCCCATAGACCCCACTGCCATGATGTCGGTACCCTCTGATGTACAGTTGGTCTCTCCTAAACTTGTGAAAACTCTCCTTGATAAAGACCAGTTTAGGGTATGCAGGGAGAGCTGTAAGTTATTTTTTACCCTGCGTCACCCGGTCATCAGGGGAGGACTTCCAGTGGGTGGGAATAATCAAGTTCCTACTGCGACCTGGGCATTTTCTTTGTCCTCACAAGACCCAGAACGGATTTCTGTTGATGCCATTTTTGACAAATTAGGTCTGATCTATGATGAACCTGACAGAACCCAGGTCGCTGAGGCAAAAATCATCCCAGAACGGATTTCTGTTGATGCCTTTTTTAACAGATTAGGTCTGATCTATGATGAACCTGACAGAACCCAGGTCGCTGAGGCAAAAATCATGAACCTGGCACAGGGCGGTTGGCTAGCTGAGGACTTCTGTACGGAGTTTCGGCAGTGTTCCACCAAAGTTCTATGGAACGATGATGCTTTCAGGTGCCAGTTCCAAAGAGGCCTTTCCAAGACACTCAAGGATGTGCTGGTCCTCCATGATGCCCCTTGTTCTCTGATGGAGGCCATTAGTCAGGCCATACAAATGGACCACAGAATCCGTGAGAGATATGGTGAACAGCAGGCCGCAGGTTATACTTCCCCAGAGCAGGTCCATTCACCCGAGGTTAGAGTTGCCAGTCTTCGTGTTGCAGAGAGAAGACGGAGACAAGATCTTGGACTCTGTCTATATTGTGGTCTCTCTGGACATTTTTGTAAGAATTGCCCAACTCATCCTCAAGCTATCAAACCATCGGGAGAATGTCTGAGTCTGAGTGATGGTTGAGGAGGTGACCCAGACTCCCAGGTACCTTTTCCTTCCTCTGATAAAGTACTGATAAATACGATGATTTCCTTTGAGAACCCAGTGTTATCAACATTGGCGCTTATTGACTGTGGGTCTGCTGCTAATTATTGATTCAGGACTGGTTCTGAAGTTAGGGTTAGGGACAGTTAGTTTAGAAAGACCAATTCAAATCATCACCCTTGATAAAGACACCATTAGCTCACAATTTGGTCAAGAGAGCAATGGTGGATTTCACTCTCCAAGTGGGAGCTCTCCACTCTGAATCCATCTTTTGGTTTTTGTTGGATAATTAACCTGCTTGATTGGTATTGAGGTTTTCATGGTTGTGGATTCACAATGGATTCACTGTCCAGTTATTGATTGGTGTCAAAAGGAGATTATGAAATGGAGCCCCAGTTGTTACAAGAAATGCCTAAGGAATGTACAAATATGCCCTGCTAGTCTGGAGGGTCTTCTGGGGTACATGAAAGACTTCAGAGATGTGTTCTTGGAAAAAGAGGTGGAGATACGACCTCCCATTGTCCCTATGATTGTGCTATTGACCTTATTCCTAGTGCCAAGTTGCCAAAAGCTCGCCTTTACAATTTGTCAGGGCCTGAACGGGCCACCATGAAAGAATATGTTAACAAAAGTTTACGGAAGGGTCATATCAGTCCTTCCTCCTCCCCAGTAGCTACTTGATTTTTCTTTGCTAAAAAAAGATGGGGGTCTTCATCGTTGCCTTGATTTCCGAGAACTAAATAAGATCACGGTTAAAAATGCTTACCCACTTCCACTCATCCCTGGCCTATATAATCAGCTTCTGGGGGCCAGGGTGTTTTATAAACTTGATCTTAGAAGGGCTTACAATTTGATACGCATCCAGAAGGGTGATGAGTGGAAAACAGCGTTTTTAACATCTGAGGGTCTGTTTGAAAACCTTGTCATGCCTTTTGGACTATCTAATGCACCTGTTATGTTTCAAAATTTTATGAATGATATTTTCTATGATTGCATTGGATGATTTGCTGTAATATACCTTAATGACATTCTAATTTTTTCGCCAGACTTGGACACTCACCAGGAACATGTCCGTACTGTGTTACAGAGACTGAGGGAGAACTCTTTGTTTGCTAAATTAGAGAAATGTGTTTTTCCTGTGCTGGAGATCTCTTTCTTGAGGTTTATCTTGTCAGCAAAGGGGTTTAAGATGGACCCTGGGAAGGTGCAGGCCATAATTAATTGGGTTCAACTTCATGATCTTAACGCTTTGCAGCGTTTTCTCTGATATACCAACTTTTATTAAGGGGTTTTCACAGATTGCTAAACCATTTACTGACCTTACACATAAGGTTTGGTCGCTGGTGCTATCAGGGCTTTTGAAAGATTAAAAGAGTGTTTTATGTCCGCACCCATTCTGATCCAATCTGATCTCCAACAACCATTCATTGTGGAGCTGAATGCTTCAGAGATCGGAGTGGGGGCAGTCTTATCACAGGGGCCCAAAACTCTGAATAACCTGCGTCCATATACTTTTCCGTCTAAAAAATGTTCACCGGTGGAGAGAAATAATGATATTAGGAATTGGGAGTTACTTCCTGTCAAATTGGCCTCTGAGGAATGGAGGCATTTTTTGGAGGGGGTGGTTCATCCAGTTAAGATGATCATGGATCACAAGAATTTAACTTACATTGAATTGGCTAAAAAGTTATCTCCTAGACAAGCAAGATGGTCCTTGTTTTTCTCTCAGTTTAATTTTTCTATTAGATTCAGGCAAGGGTCTAAGAATTTGAAAGCTGATGCTTTATCTCATAGTCAAGATTCCATTTCTCCTCCAGAACCTCCATCCTCCATTAATCCTCAGGGTATTGTTGTGTCTATAGTAACCTCTGAGCTGGAAGAGGAGATTTAAAAAGCCCAGTTGTTGACTCCTTCTTTTCCCTGGAGTCCAACTTATTTGTGCCTTTGCACCTAAGAATGCGGGTGTTAAAGGAATTTCATGATTCCGTTTAAAGTGGCTATCCTGGGGTTACTGCCACAAGGAAAGCCATTGCTAGACTTTTTTGGTGGCCATCCATGCATAAGAATATTAAAGATTTTGTATCTGCTTGTGAAGTCTGCGCACGTGCCAGTCAGTCATAGCCGGCTAGCTGGGGAATTGGCTCCATTGCCTATTCCAGAAAGACCATGGACTCATTTGTCCTTGGATTTCATTACAGGTTTGCCTCTGTCTGATGAGAAGACAACTATTTGGGTGGTAGTTGATCGATTCAGTAAACAAGCTCATTTTGTTTCTTTGTCGGGATTATCTAATGAAGAGACAATCTCCAGGTTAATAATGTCTCATATTGTAAGATTACATGGGATCCCTCTGAACATTGTGTCTGATAGGGGAGTACAATTTGTCTCTGAAGTTTGGAGACTTCTTGCAATAAACTTGGTATTGACTTGTCATTTTTATCTGCTTATCACCCTGAAACCAATGGTCAGACTGATTTGACATATCAATCTTTGAAACAAATTTTAAGGTGCTTTGTGGCAGCGCGACAGGAGGACTAGTCTTTGTTTTTACCTCTCGCTGAGTTTGCTTTCCACAGTCGAGTAATTCAATCTACTGGAACCTCACCATTCTTCTGTAAATATGGTTTTCAACCTCATTTTGGCAAATTTTTTAGGATTAGTTCTGAATGCTCTGGGGTGGAGGTTGCCATTCAGAGACTTGGTGATGTCTAGACAGAGGTTCAAAAGAATATTGGCACTGCCCAGATTCG
Source organism: Dendrobates tinctorius (assembly GCF_039654945.1). NCBI lineage: Eukaryota > Metazoa > Chordata > Amphibia > Anura > Dendrobatidae > Dendrobates > Dendrobates tinctorius. The sequence goes on along the minus strand of NW_027361779.1, from coordinate 20,650,635 downwards.
ACAAAAATGAAAGACTGATACAAGACGGATAGTGGGTCCTGCTATTAAGATTGGGGATAAGGATTGGTTGTCGTCTAGAAACATTAAAGTTAAAGTGATGTCGGCTAAGTTGTGTCCAAAGTTTATTGATCCATATGACGTCCTAGAAGTGGTCAATCCTCTGACATTTAGATTAAAGCTTCCTTCATTCCTTTGCATCCTTAACGTATTCCATAAATCCCTATTAATGGAGTATGTCCCTTCTGCATTGTCTCCTTCATCTCCGCCTCCTCCAATTTTAGTAGATGGTGACATGGAGTATGAGGTTCAGAAGGTTATGGATTCTCAGAGAGTCCATAATTCCCTCCAGTACCTCATCCACTGGAGGGAATACAGACCAGAGGAGAGATCCTGCTTCGGTGCTTGAGATGTGAAGGCCAATCGGTTAGTCAGGGCATTCTATCTAAAATCTTCTGGGAAGCCTGGGTGTCTGGTGGCCCCCCTACAAGAGGGGGTACTGTCACAGTTCCACTCCACAGGGTGAATGGGATGCAGTTACTGACAGCTTGGCCATTCAATCCAGTAAAGGGGCATAATGAAGCTGTTAGCACTTTGCTTGACAGCATGGTCATCCAAACTGGTTCAGGGATGTGCTGAGCTGTCACTGTGTTGATTGACAGCTCGACTAGCCAATCTTTGAATAGGAGGCGTCAGCTGTCTCCAAGTGTTCACTATACTGGGTAATTGCCACTGTGACTCGCGGTTTGGCCGTGATAAGTGACTAGCATCACAGTGTCACCATGAGAATACAGTCCAATCTGCAGACATCATGTTATAGAACCTGGGGAGCTGAGTTAATTTATGTATGCTTTTTAACCCCTTAGTGACAGAACCAATTTGGTACTTAATGACCAAGCCAATTTTTACAATTATGTCACTTTATGAGGTTATAGCTCTGGAACGCTTCAATGGATCCCACTGATTCTGAGAATGTTTTTTTGTGACATATTGTACTTAATGTTCATGGTAAAATTTCATCGATATGACTTGTATTTATGAAAAAATTGAAATTTCTCAAAAAAAATTAAAAAATGCTGCAATTTTCAAACTTTTAGTTTTTTGTGTCCCTAAATCAGAAAGTGGTGTCACACAAAATAGTTAATAATAAATAACATTTTCCACATGTCTACTTTACATCAGCACAATTTTGGGATCATAATTTTTTGGTTGTTAGGACGGTATAAGGATTAAAAATTGACCAGCGATTTCTCATTTTTCCAACACAATTTACATTTTTTTATGGACCACCTCACATTTGAAGTGAGTTTGGGGGGTCAATATGACAGAATATACCCCAAAGTGACACCATTTGAAAAACTGCACCCTCAAGGTGCGCAAAACCACATTTAAGAAGCTTATTAACCCTTCTGGTGCTTCATGAGAACTAAATCAATGTGGAAGAAAAAAATGAACATTTTACTTTTTTTCACAAAAAAATTACTTTGGAACCAAACTTTTTTATATTTTTACAAGGGTATCAGGAGAAAATGGACCACAAATTTGTTGTGCAATTTCTCCTGAGTACGCTGATACCCAGTATGTGGGGGAAACCACTGTTTGGTTGCATTGCAGGGCTCAGAAGGGAGGGAGCACATTTGACTTTTTGAACCCAAAATTGGCTGGAATCAATGGCGGGTGCCATGTTGCGATTGGAGACCCACTGAAGTACCTATTTGTGGAAACCTCCCCAATTTTAACTCCAGCTCTAACCCCAATCCTAACCCCAACACACCCCTAACCCTAATCCCAACCCTAACCATAACCCTAGCCACAATCCTAACCCCAATACCACTACTCTAACCCCGACACAACCCTAAACCCAACCCTAGCCCCAACCCTAACTCTAGCCCCAACACTAATGTTAGCTCAACCCTATCCCTAGCTATAACCCCAATTATAACCTCAACCATAATCCTATCCGTAGCCCAACCCTAAATCTAGCTATAACCCCAACTATAACCCCAACCCTAACCCTAGGTATAGCCCCAACTATAACCCCAACCATAACCTTAACCCTAGCCAACCCTAACCCTAGCTATAACCCCAACTATAACCCCTACCATAACCCTAACCCTAGACCCAACCCTAGCTTTAGCCCCAACTAGAACCCCAACTAGAACCCTAACCCTAGACCTAACCCTAACCCTACTGGAAAAATGGAGAGAAATTAAATATATTTTTACCTAAGTAAGGGGATGATAAAGGTTAGTTTATGTTAGGAGTCAGATTTCTGCCTCTCCTTTGCTGAAATCTACATCCTCACATTCTGCAGTCTCCTGCTCCTCATCTGCTGTAGAGGAGACTGCAGAGGAGATTGCCTTGTGGCAACTCTCTCCAGAGGCTAAGTCCTCTACTCCTGCATCTGAGCATGCTCTTGGGACGAACTCCCATTGGAGTTCGGGAGTCAGGTGTTCAGGTCCTGTGTCGGATCCCATTGGCTCCTCTTGGAGACCTGGAGATTTCCGGAAGGTCCCGTTCGCTCTAAAAAGCGTGCATGGCTGTTCCGCCATGCGCTAGTATAGCCATACTGCTGCTGTATGTTTGTTTGATGGATGCATGGACTGGTGAATGACTCATTGGAAACCCCTACCCTCTGATACTACGTTTGTGAGAGTGCCTGAGTTATTGCCAGTATCAGCGCCAGCGCGCTATTGCTCCATTGCCTCAGCAGCCTAGCGTCAGCATTGCGCCTGCTAGTTAGCAGTGTCATTACAGCGGATCTGTCTTTGCCGCACTGCAGTTGCAGCTCTTCGTGCATCCGCAGTTGCGACGCTCCACACCCGATCCTTGTCGGTAGGTCTAGATGGAGTAAGTACCGCCATCTAGTGCTACTCCTGTGACCAGATACCGCGGGTGCAGCGCCATAGTTCTGTGTCCTAAACAGACTCAGCGTTTTTTGTGTTTCGTTTCTGTGACTCTGTGAGTTAAACAGAGTCTGAGCAGTGCACATTGGGTGCCATTAATCCCTGTGCACATTACCGCCAGATTGCTCTGCCGTCACCTAGCAGCAGTTTTTACATCTTCTGCACGGTGGACCCCGAGTGGCGAAGGTACTTTATTTATATTTTTATTTAGTGCCTTCCGCCACTCCTAACATTATACTAGCTCCAGGGTCTGGCTAGTGATGGCAGATCAGCAGCAACTTATGCTATGCATACGGCAGCTTGAGAACCGTTTAGTCACTCTTGAGAAGGGTCTCGCCGCTGCACAAGCTACTGATGCTGCTGTACAGGCTCTAACTGATGCGGTAGGCTGTATGTCCGTGTCCACCCTCGCACCGACAGTCACCCGCCGCCTGTTACCCGGTAAGTTTTCCGGGGATGGCGCCTCCTGTAGGGGCTTTATCAGCCAGTGCTCAATCCACCTGGAGTTGCTGGCCGCGCAATTCCCTACGGAACGGGCCAGGGTGGCATTTGTTATTTCCCTACTGTCGGGCAAGGCCTTGGAATGGGCTACGCCTTTGTGGGAGCGCTGTGACCCTGATATTCGGACTGCAGGTAACCTGTTAATGGCTATCAAGCAGGTTTTCCTCGGCCCACGGGTCACGCACGACACTTCTCTGCAGTTACTCGCTCATACTCAGGGATCCCTCTTGGTTAGCCAGTATGCTGTCCGTTTTCGGACACTGGCGTCCCAGTTGAAATGGTCCGATAAGGCCCTCATTCCCGTTTTTTGGCGAGGGCTAGCGGAGCATGTCAAGGATGCTCTCTCTACCAGAGAGATCCCCACTACCTTGGAGGAGCTAATTTCCGTCTCTTCACGTATTGACCTCCGTTTTTCGGAGCGTGGTATGGAGCGTGCTCACTCCAAGTGGAGAGCTAGTCCGGCTCTCAAATTTTTTGAGCCTCTTGAGCTGCCTGAGCCAGAGGTTCTACCCCCAGAGCCCATGGAGGTGTCTTGTACCAGTTTTGATACAGCTCCGGCTCAGGTGTCCATTTGCGGTTGTCATCTTGTGTGTGCTGCTTCTCAGGAGGCCAGCTCCCCGCAATGGTCGGACTCTGAGTCGGTCGATGGGTCCTTTGTTCCTCCTCATCTTAGGGCTCAGGTCCTCGCCTGGGCACACGCGTCCAATGCGCACAACCATCGGGGCTATATGCAAACCACAAAGCTATTGGCCGGCGCGTATTGGTGGCCCCACAGGGCTCAGGTCATCAAAAAATTTATTCAGGCCTGCACCTTATGTGCTCAGGATAGCCTTCCTAGGCGGAGAGTGGTGACGGCCACCGACTCACGGCGGCGCTCTGTTGCATCGCCTGCTAGTTAGCAGTGTCATTACAGCGGCTCTGTCTTTGCCGCACTGCAGTTGCAGCTCTTCGTGAGTCCGTGGTTGCGACGCTACACACCCGATCATTGTCGGTAGGTCTAGACGGAGTAAGTACCGCCCTCTAGTGCTACTCCTGTGACCAGATACCGCAGGTGCAGCGCTTTAGTTCTGTGTCCTAAACCGACTCAGTGTTTTTTGTGTTTCGTTTCTGTGACTCTGTGAGTTCAACAGAGTCTAAGCAGTGCACATTGGGTCCATTAACCCCTGTGCACATTACCGCCAGATTGCTCTGCCGTCACCTAGCAGCAGTTTTTACATCTTCTGCACGGTGGACCCCGAGAGGCCAAGGTACTTTATTTATATTTTTATTTAGTGCCTTCCGCCACTCCTAACAGTTTAAATTACTATTTTTTATTTTGATCACTGTGATAGGGTCTATCACACTGATCTAAATGAACCAGTAGGAGAACTTTCCTTTTGTAGCCAGATGCCATCTGGCAGACCTCGGCAGACACAATGCGCATGCGCCCACCATTTTTTTCCCAGAAGAAGATGCCAATGGCCGGGGGACACAGTGAAGGAACTGAGGGACATTGAACGTACCAGGGGGCTCAGGGCACCCTATTTTTCTCTCCTCTGATGTGCTAAATCGCATCAGAGGAGAGAGAAATGAAAGGGAAATCTGACTTTTTTTGTGATGTCGCCATTATTTCTTGAATAATGGTGATCGCAACATTGGGGCTGGTAAAAACCAACCTGAATCATGTTCTCTGAGGTCTCAACTACCCTCAGTAACTGAGACACTGGAGAAATTCTGACGTTTGGGGGTGCTATGACCTTATTTCTCAGCGCCGTTAGAAAGGGGCACTGAGGAATAAGTACCCTTAACTGCCACCGTTAAAAGGTGCACTTGATATAAGTTTACATCATGGATGGCAATGGGTTCCCACAAAATAGTGAAAATTTACATTAAACTGATCATGCAGGCACAGGAGCAGTGGCTGTACAATCACAGCAAGGAGTTCAGCTTAAGTGAAAGCTGAGCCATGGCTGTCACTGCCCTGAGTGGTGTGGGCACAACCCAGGGCCATTTAACCCCCTAAATGCCATGACTGATAGCTATTGCAGCATATTGAAGTCAGGGAGAGGGCGAGGGCTTCCTCTCTCTTTAGATTGGCACCCCTGTGACAATATTTAAGTCAGCCAGCTATGGCAAGCCTGTTAAACCATGTTCAGAGCATGATCGAAGAGGCTTCTGTTTGTGCAGCACTGACAGGTATAATGCATTGCAGTGCTGGCGCATTGCAATGTATTATACCAATGACCAGACTTATAAAAGTTAAAGATCCATAGAAGATCTAAGTAAGGCCTCTTTCACACATCAGGTTTTCGCCGTCAGGCGCGATCCGGCGCTTTTGACAAAAACCGGATCCGGCGAAATGCAATGCCGGATCCGGTTTCCCCCCCATTGACTTGCATTAGAGCCGGATCGAGCCGGATGGCCATGCGTTTCATCCGGTTTTCGCCGGATCCGGCAATGTGTCGCGATCCGGCGTCTGGAAAAAACGGCTACTGTAACGTTTTTTGTCTCCGGCGAAAAAGCCGGACACGCTGGATCCGGCGTGTCTGGCTTTTTCACACAATGAAAGCCTATGAGCGCCGCAATGCGCCTTTTTGGTCTGAGCATGCTCAGTAGCTCTGCCCACAAGACATATATAAAAGCAAGACAGTGGGACCCTCAGCCACACCCAACATGCCACCCAAGCCAAGAACCAGGAGCAGGAGAAGGCAGGAGACATCTGCAGCAGCACCATCAGCACCACCCCAATTGGAGCAGCATGTTGAACAACGGGAGGGGAGTCCAGCAGCAGATGAGAGACAGTAATTATCAAATCCCCCATTCCTCCAAATTAGGGCCATGGAATATCAAGATATTCATTGGCCCTTTGTTTCTCTTTATTCAACAGCCGCCCAAGAGATGCAGCAGCAGCAGCAGCAATGGCAGCAGCAGGAACACCACCCACAGCCATGGAGTCTGGCCAGCAGGAAGACAGCACATCTTCTTCTGGGAGTCCTCCCTCGCATCGTCAGCGTTTGACGGTAAGTTTTTATTTCCAAAATCCATCATCTCTGTAATATATGTCTATTCATTGCCTTTTATTTCAAAACAGGAATCACAAGATGAAGAGGAGCTCCCAGAAGAAGAAGGAAGGGGTGGACAGACACCTGGAGTGGGCTCACAATTGGTAAGATTTTGGCATCAAACGCAGAAACACAACATCACACTACACACAACACATAGAAAACAATGTTCTGCAGACCACACCCAGCAAACAAATGCCTACATCCAAAGACATAACATTTTTTGTTTTCTTCTCTAGTCTTCCCAATCTGGTGCTCGGCCAAGAGGTCCTCGCAGTGCCTCCCAGGGTCGTCGGCGACAGCAACGCGGCGGTCACCAGCGTGTAAGTATAAATATTTTTGCTTTGTTTTTTTGCACTTTTTATTTCATTTCTTTTGTGGAGGCTAATTATGTTATTTTTGACTTTTTCTTTAACAGCCTTCACAGCGTGCTCCCGACTCTGACGGTGAGGATGGAGGAATCGATGTGGACCACCTCATCGATCTCGTCAGAGAAAGGGAGCCGCTCTGGAATATGGCTGACCGCCGCCACGCTGACCTTATCGTTACCCGACGACTCTGGGAGGAAATCTGTTCGCTCCTTGTGGACCGCTGGGAGGACCTCGATGCTCGGGCCCAGATTAAAGAGCGTAAGTATATACAGTACCGGTTGCTTGATTTAAACCAGTGTTTCCCGAACTCCAGTCCTCATGGTCCCCACGGATCATGTGTTCAGGATTTCTATTTACTTTGGAAATCCTGAAAACATGACCCCTGGGGACCATGAGGACTGGAGTTTGGGAAACACTGATGTTGTATACTAACCACTTTGTCCTTTCTCGTTTCAGGGGAGAGAATTGTGAAGCGGTGGCGGTCTGTGAGGGATCGTTTCAAGAAGGAGTTCAATAAAGAGATGCGGGCCCCGAGTGGATCTGGGGGACGCAGGAGCAAGTACAAGTACGCACGAGCCCTGTCGTTCCTCCGGGATACAATGGTCACCAGAAGGTAAATATTACACACCACATGTGACAAAAAAATGTTTAGATGTAACTTTTTTTTTCAGCCAGGGCCATACCATGTCACTATTTTAATTGTTTTTTTTTCTCTTTATTCCACAGCACGGTGAGCAGCACTCGGGAGCCTGCACGATTGGACCCTTCTGAGGCGATCCCTGTGGAGACCGGCACCGAGGGACACTTCGACCGCCCCGGTACATCTGCACCTTCCCAGCCTTCCCACACATTCGACCCATCTGTCCCATCCACCAGCACAGGAGCATTGTGGCCGCCTACATTACATGAAGCTGCTGGTGAGGAGATCGCTTTCCCTTTACCCCACCCTTCTGCCCCTGCCACCTCTAGTACACCTGCGGGTACTGGGCGGCCGCGGCAGCGGGGTCAGGAAAAGACTTATGCGCCAGAGTTCTTGCATCTGAATGCATCTTTCCAGAACTGTCTAAAAGTCTTGTCAGAGCAAATCTCCGCAGGCTTTCAGCAGATCAACTCCAGCATTCTGGAGGTGAAGACACTTCTGCAAACCATGCATTCAGAAGCAAGATCTTCGCCAAACCACACCTTTTTCAGGTCTGTTGTGGAGCGCATGGAAACGCTATCTCCTACCCAGCAGATGCATGTAATGCATTCGTGCCACGGTGCTCTCCAGCACGTTACCTCCCAACCTCCTCCTCCCACCACAGTAGTTCCTCCACCTGCACCCCCTCCAGCCACTTTCCATCCTCCCCCTCCTATTACATCTGCACCCCCTCCAGCCACTTTCCATCCTCCCCCTCCTATTACATAGCATCCACCTCCCCAGTACCAGCAACCTCCCCAGTACCAGCAACCTCCCCAGTACCAGACATCTCCCCACTTCCAGCAACCTGCCCCGTACCAAACTCCTTCCCCGTACCAAACTCCTTCCCCATACAACTTGCCATCAACATCATCTGCTCCTACAGTCCCTGCCCAACCCTCCACTCCACCGCCCACCACCTCTTCTGCCTCCCACATGTCCACCCATTCTGTAGCTTTTTCCACACCATCACCTCTAACTGTTCCTTCCCCACCACGATCCCAATCCTCTCTCCACACTCCCAGTGTTGAAGTGTCCCGCAGCCCCTCCAGCAGTATTTCCACCCCACACTACACAGATTTATGATGTGTTTTGTAATAAAAATGCCCAGTTGGTTTCAAACCTTTATTAAAAAAGTTTTTTTAACTTTAAAAACAGTTTACAAAAAAAAAATAAAAGTTAAATTATTGTTTACACTGGTTGTCTGTCATTTCTTTCTGCGGCGAAATATGTTTAAAAAAAAGGTTAAATACAGGGTATTTAAAAGGTAAAAAGGTATTCAAAACCAGGTATATAACTGTGGGTAAATTTTAGCTTTTTGCCACAGTTGTGTTCCTGGTTGTGTTTGAAGCAAAGTATTTCACCTAAAAAGTTGTGTTTATTGTTGGTGATTTCCTAACAATGTACACAACTTTTGTTAAAAGGTGAAATACTTTGCATAAAACACAACCAGGTACACACCTGTGGCCTAAAGCTAAAAATAGAGACCATGACAAGATAGCCAACTTTGGTTGGCAAAGGTATATACTGTTGGTACAGAAGGTACACAAGTTTGGTTAAGGGCACAAATCTTTCACACTCTGTCATCCTGCCAGTGTACTCTGCCTTGAGGTGACATAAAGTATAGTGCAAAATTGTCCCTCATTACTGAAACCGTCACAGAACTTCTAGTGGTAATGTCATGGTAATCTTGCAAGGTGGTTTCTTCAGAGGTGTCCTCAATGGAAATGGGTTCCTTGCAGATAACAAAATTGTGGAGTACCACGCACGCTTTGATCACCTCGTCCACAGTTTCTGTCTTGAGGTTGATCGCAGTCAATAGGACCCGCCATTTGGCTGTCAGAATACCAAAGGTACATTCAACCATTCTTCTTGCTCTTGTGAGGCGGTAATTAAAAATGTGTTTTGTTCTTGTCAATCCTCTGCTAGAGTACGGTTTCAAAAGGTGTTCTGACAGCTGGAAGGCTTCATCCCCTACACAGACAAATGGCATAGGTGGACCAGATGTTTGCGGCAGCGGTCTAGGTGGTGGGAACTGGAAGGTGTTTCCATACAGTTTACGCCCCATGGCAGACAGTTTGAAAACTTGAGAGTCATTGGAGCGGCCATAGGCCCCAATATCAACAGCAATAAATTTGTATTCCGCGTCAGCGATGGCCATGAGGACAATTGAAAAATATTTCTTGTAATTGAAATATTCCGATCCCGATCTGGCTGGCTTTACAATGCGGATATGTTTCCCGTCCACAGCGCCCAAGCAGTTGGGAAACTGACATATCTGTTGAAACTTTTCTGAAATTTCAATCCACCTCTCTGTTGTGGGCTCTGGTAAAAACTCTTCAGCTAAGGAGTCCCACAGTGCACGGCATGTGTACTTCACTATTCCAGATATGGTGGAAATCCTGAGTCTGTACTGGAAATGCAGTGACGAAAGGGATTCTCCAGTTGCAAGAAATCTGTGGGGAATTAAAAAACAATCAATTAGTTTTAAATCACAGCATTACATACCAAAACTCAGCTATAACACTTGGAGATACAAACTACCACCAACAAGATTGCAGTGAAAGTGTGCTCTGATGCGAGCACATCCAATAAATGTGGCTTACCTTAAAGTCACCATCAGACGCTCTGCAGGTGAAACAGAGAAGCGGCAATAGGTGTCCGCTTTTCTTATGAGGTGTGCAATGCGCTCCACCAAGTAATCAAAATTCTTCATTTTCATCCGAACATATCCAAAAAATGTATCCGGGTTTCGTCGAAGGTCCATGCAGAGTGTAGAATAGACCCCACACGTCATTCTCTTGGCTGTGATGGGGTGGATCCACAAACGTCGTCTACGATGCCTGATGCGCTGCTGTCTCGCTCTCTCCTTCTCCAGAACAATCACCCTCAAACGATTCGCCTCCGCTGTAAAATCCGCCAAATTCTTCAAAATATTTCCAATCACAACATCCATCTTCGCCAGTAACTTGCTCTTCTCTCCAACCTGCAATTTCTCCTCTACAACCTGTCAAAGAAGGGCTGTAGGAACACGCTATATATAGTTTTCCAGTAGCCAATCCCGTTCGGAAGGCCACAAGGGGTGTTTTTAAAAACCGGATCCGGCGTAATCCATCGAAAAACGGATAGAAAAACGGATGAACGGGATGAGACGGATCCGGTTTTGTCTGTCAAGAACAAGACGGATCCGGCAGAAAACCGGATCCGTCACATCCGGTTTTACAAAACATTTGCCGGATCCGGCGTTCCGGCACGACGCCGGATCGCGCCTGACGCCGAAAACCTGATGTGTGAAAGTAGCCTTAGAAAGTAAGAAAAATGTAAAAATATTAAAAGAAAGCAAAAATAATAATAAAAGTTATATCCATAAATACATATTTTTATGCTGTATAAAAAGTATACATATTTGGTATTGCTGCATCCAGAAAACTAATGATGATGTCCCGTTTACTCAGCCTAATGTTATACAATTCTATGAATTTCATGAAGGTAAATATGCTCACTACACACCTAAATGAATTCATCAAGAGGTGAAATTTCCAAAATGGCGTCACTTGTGGGGGTTTCTGCTGTTTTGACATATTAGGGGACCATTAGAGTTTTACAAAGTCCAAGAAGACACTCTAAATCTAGACAATTCCTTTTTGAAGAAGGGACTGAGGTTTATTAGAGAAGCCCAACAGAAAAGATACAAAAGACAGGTTAGTTGAAGCACACAGACACGCGCAGGCATCCAGATGAGAAGGCAGGGGATTGTCTTCCCCTGACAACAGTATACAGTGGCAACACCTTAAAGGGGGACAAAAAGGTTCCCAAACAGCTAAAATTAGGAGCAGACATCAAGAAAAGTGGCATCAATTGACCCAGAGTACAAATAGTATAATTGTGCAGCATGGATGCATGGGACAGGGCTTGGACCAGCATTTCTAGCTTAAACATTGATCAGTAACAGGTGGACGATTGACAGGTGTAGGCCTGCTGCGCTGTGAGGTCTGCCTAATGCAGGCAACGTGCATGAAGGTGTCCAAACATTTACAAGAAATTAGGGGCAGACACCAGGAAAAGTAGCATCAATTGACCCACAGTAAAAATTTGATAAAAGCACAGCAACAGTAAGCCATGGGCCATGCATCAGGTATCAGGGTTGGGCCAGCATTTACAGCCTTAAATTAAAATTTCAATTATGACGAAGTGGATGAGAGATGGGTGTAAGCCTGCTTTGCTGGGAGCCCTGATAGCTCATGCAACAGCTCAAATTTTTTTTCCCAGCCACACTCAGCTGGCCCAAATATCAGCTTGGCAGAGCACTAATGTTAAAAAATGTAAGAACAGTAACACAGGTAGTTGACTAATCAATTGACCAACAGTAGAAAATTTTATAATGGCACAGAAGCAGTCAGCCATGGGTCATGCATGAGGTACTAGGGTCTGGGCCAGCATTTAGAGCTTTGAATTAATGCTTCAATTGAGATGAAATGGATAAGAGAGCTGTGAAAGCCTTCTTACTGGGAGCCCAGATGCCTTATGCAACAGCTGAAGCTGTTTTTTTTTTCCCAGCCACACTCAGGTGACCTAAATATCAGCTTGGTAGAAAATGTGGGGACATCACACACCAATCGGTGAGCCAGAAGCTGCAAATTCTGTTGAAGCACAGAAAGGGTGGTAGAAGCCGTAGCTTACTTTCTAAAATAGTCACACAGGAGACGTACTTTGACAAGCAGATCTAGCAGCTCCGTGTAGGTTTTGAGAAACCACTGAACCACGAAGTTAAGCACATGGGCCAGGCATGGGTTCCAGCTAGAGATGAGCGACTTAGCCTTTTTTCGGGTCGAGTCGGGTTTCATGAAACCCGACTTTCGCAAAAGTCGGGTCGAGCAAAATCGGCCGACTATAGGGAAAAGTCGGAGGCCGACTGAAACCCGAAACCCAATACAAGTCAATGGGGAAGCAGGGAGTGGAAGACAATAAACACACCTACAGTGCCCATTTCAATGCCAAAAACATCAATTCTTATAACTGAAGCTTGTCAACCTTAATTTACTTCCTAATAATAGTTACGCATTGAAAACTGGGGGTTATTTGGCTAAAGTTGTGGGGGGGGTTGGGCTGGCTCCAGGTTTTCGTGTGCCCAGGGCCAAAGAGTGTCAGTGCGCCCCTTTAACACATACCACAACTCATGATGCTCCGATATGCCACAGAAGTATAGGTATAGTACAATTACACATACTTCACTGCTTACATGACATGACTGATCTATTTTAAATTGTACAATAGCTCAAAACAGGACAGTATATTACTCCATACAGTGTTATGGCCACCACATTGTGCGCCATACAGAATAATGAGCCCCATATATTTCTCCATACCAAATAATTAGTCACATATAATGTGCCATACAGTATCTGATGAGCTCCACATAATGCTCCATATATAATGGGCCCCATTTGTAATGCTCCAGGGTATAATGTGCCCCTTAGATGCTGCTCCAGTGTCTGATCTGCCCCATTTACATTGCTCCAGTACATGATGGGCCTCATAGATGATGCTCCAGTGTATGATGGGCTCCAATAATGCTCCATATATAATAGGCCCCATTTGTAATGCTCCAGTGTATAATGTGCCCCTTAGATGCTGCTCCAGTGTCTGATCTGCCCCATTTACAATGCTCCAGTACATGATGGGCCTCATGGATGATGCTGCAGTGTATCATGGGCCCTAATAATGCTCCATATATTATGGGCCCCATTTGTAATGCTCCAGTGTATAATGGGCCCCTTAGATGCTGCTCCAGTGTCTGATCTACCCCATTTACATTGCTCCAGTACATGATGGGCCTCATGGATTCATGGATGATGCTCCAGTGTATGATGGGCTCCAATAATGCTCCATATGTAATGGGCCCCATTTGTAATGCTCCAGTGTATAATGGGCCCCTTAGATGCTGCTCCAGTGTCTGATCTGCCCCATTTACATTGCTCCAGTACATGATGGGCCTCATGGATGATGCTCCAGTGTATGATGGGCTCCAATAATGCTCCATATATATTGGGCCCCATTTGTAATGCTCCAGTGTATAATGGGCCCCTTAGATGCTGCTCCAGTGTCTGATCTGCCCCATTTACATTGCTCCAGTACATGATGGGCCTCATAGATGATGCTCCAGTGTATGATGGGCTCCAATAATGCTCTATATATAATGGGCCCCATTTGTAATGCTCCAGTGTATAATGTGCCCCTTAGATGCTGCTCCAGTGTCTGATCTGCCCCATTTACAATGCTCCAGTACATGATGGGCCTCATGGATGATGCTGCAGTGTATCATGGGCCCTAATACTGCTCCATATATTATGGGCCCCATTTGTAATGCTCCAGTGTATAATGTGCCCCTTAGATACTGCTCCAGTGTCTGATCTACCCCATTTACATTGCTCCAGTACATGATGGGCCTCATGGATGATTCCCCAGTGTATGATGGGCTCGAATAATGCTCCATATATAATGGGCCCCATTTGTAATGCTCCAGTGTATAATGTGCCCCTTAGATGCTGCTCCAGTGTCTGATCTGCCCTATTTACATTGCTCCAGTACATGATGGGCCTCATGGATTCATGGATGATGCTCCAGTGTATGATGGGCTCCAATAATGCTCCATATATAATGGGCCCCATTTGTAATGCTCCAGTGTATAATGGGCCCCTTAGATGCTGCTCCAGTGTCTGATATGCCCCATTTACATTGCTCCAGTACATGATGGGTCTCATGGATGATGCTCCAGTGTATGATGGGCTCCAATAATGCTCCATATATATTGGGCCCCATTTGTAATGCTCCAGTGTATAATGGGCCCCTTAGATGCTGCTCCAGTGTCTGATCTGCCCCATTTACATTGCTCCAGTACACGATGGGCCTCATAGATGATGCTCCAGTGTATGATAGGCTCCAATAATGCTCCATATATAATGGGCCCCATTTGTAATGCTCCAGTGTATAATGTGCCCCTTAGATGCTGCTCCAGTGTCTGATCTGCCCTATTTACATTGCTCCAGTACATGATGGGCCTCATGGATTCATGGATGATGCTCCAGTGTATGATGGGCTCCAATAATGCTCCATATATAATGGGCCCCATTTGTAATGCTCCAGTGTATAATGGGCCCCTTAGCTGCTGCTCCAGTGTCTGATCTGCCCCATTTACATTGCTCCAGTACATGATGGGCCTCATGGATGATGCTCCAGTGTAAGATGGGCTCCAATAATGCTCCATATATATTGGGCCCCATTTGTAATGCTCCAGTGTATAATGGGCCCCTTAGATGCTGCTCCAGTGTCTGATCTGCCCCATTTACATTGCTCCAGTACATGATGGGCCTCATAGATGATGCTCCAGTGTATGATGGGCTCCAATAATGCTCTATATATAATGGGCCCCATTTGTAATGCTCCAGTGTATAATGTGCCCCTTAGATGCTGCTCCAGTGTCTGATCTGCCCCATTTACATTGCTCCAGTACATGATGGGCCTCATGGATGATGCTCCAGTGTATGATGGGCTCCAATAATGTTCTATATATAATGGGCACCATTTGTAATGCTCCAGTGTATAATGGGCCCCTTAGATGCTGCTCCACTGTCTGATCTGCCCCATTTACATTGCTCCAGTACATGATGAGCCTCATGGATGATTCTCCAGTGTATGATGGGCTCCAATAATGCTCCATATATAATGGGCCCCATTTGTAATGCTCCAGTGTATAATGTGCCCCTTAGATGCTGCTCCAGTGTCTGATCTGCCCCATTTACATTGCTCCAGTACATGATGGGCCCTATTTTTAATTAACCTAGGCATGGTATGTGAAAAGAGCTCCATGGAGTAATCTGAGGTGTGTGCTTCCACATCCTTCACTTTTGGTGTGGGTGAAGGACACAAGGAAAGGGGTTGCTCCTGACCAGAAGCCTGCAGTTACGACGCAGTGCTTGCATTTTTTACAACTTCAGAAGAGGAGGCGATAGAGCTGGAGGCTGTTTCAGCAATGTAAGCCACAAACAGTTCCCGATACTCCAGCTTTAAAAGTATTCTACCTACTCCCAGAAAAGGGAGCATACAGCTCTATACAGTCTGTGGATAACAGTAAATCTCCATATATATTTCATGAGGCATACACAGACGCTCACAGGCTCAGTATGGATAACCCAATAAAATAAGTTGAAAAAGGGTACAGTATCACCAGATACTAGGTAGATATAGTATAGTGTAAACATTCTGATTCTCCGTATACATTTCAGGAGGCAGACACAAACGCTCTCAGGCCCAGTATGGATTACACAGGAATAAGAAAAGCTGTAAATGGGTTATGTAACACAAGCATACAGCTGTATACAGTGTTGGGGTAATATTAAAGTTCCAAATATATTGCTGGAGTAACAGACAGACGTTTAGAGGCTCATTATGGATTACACCAGAATCTAAATAGCTAAAAAGGTTACTGTATCAGAAGCATTCTGCTGTATACAGTGTTGGCCAAATTGAAAATATCAGTATATATTTCCGCAGTCACCCTCAGACGCTCACCCAGTTTGGTTTTGACCATAATAAAAAATGTTGTAAAAAAGGTCCTGATAACAAGATAGCAAGTATATATTTTTTAGGGTACAATTGAAATCTCCGTATAAATAGTCCCGTAGTCACTCTCAGACGCTTACACAGTATGGATTTGACCATAATGCTAAATGTCGAACAAAGGTACTGTATAACAAGATACAAGCTGTATCGAGTATAGTGTAAAAATTTGTTTCTCCGATTCACCGTATATATAGAAGGCATAACCCACACACGCTCACTCACTATGGATGATGTAGGGAAGGTGGACTGACAGACAAACCAGCCTGTAGTGAGAAGCAGAGGTGTAACGCAGTGTAGGTGTGAAACCGCTAAGATAAAGAGAAAGGGTGCAGTGTTTTAGCTTGCCCATTGGAGGGCAGTGGAGAGTGTAGGAGTGGGACTGAATAACTGCCATTGGTCAGAGAAACTGTTAGGTGATGGTGGGCGGAGTTACCAGAACTGGAAGTATAAAAGGCGGAGGGAAGGTTCTGGGCGAGTCAGTCAGCAAAGGGAGCACAGTAAAGAGGAAGTTCTGCTGAGGAAATAAAGACAGTGGAAAGGCTCCAGAGAGGATTGACAGTTGAGGCGGTCACGGGGGGTGGCCCAGAGGACGGTAGCCGCAGACGAAGACGGCCTGGGGCTATCATACGGACGGTGTGCTCAGACTGGTGAAGCGCTGTGGTGGTTGGACCTAGGCCAGCCACAGTGGAAGAGCCACAGAGGATGCCACGATTATAGTTACAAAGGAAGTGAAGGTACCGGGGCCTGTGTACAGAGAAATGTGAAACGGCTGTGGTGAATTGCTGTTGTCGACAGAAGGATGGGCACTAAAAATGGACCTGTTCAATACAAACTCTGTCTCAGTCTCATGTTTGTCTGCGGCAAGAAGAGGGTCCCCCCCACAGTTGGTTATCCTACAGCTGATACTTTAATACACATTTTTGAAACAAGGTACTGTATCAGCACATACCAGGTGTGTCCAGTCTAGGGTTAAATTTCCATCTATACTTCCGGAGTAAGACAGACACTCACAGGCTCACTATGTATTACACCAGAATTAAAAAAGTAGAAAAAGGGAAAGGTATTCATAGCGTACACCAGTATACAGTGTTGTGGTACTTTTACATCTTTGTATATATTTCAATCTCAGTAAGCCAGTCAAGAATCTCCGCTACTGGAAACTACATGGATACAAGTATAGATGCAAAGTCGAGTGTTAGCAGAAATTTTGGAATTACTCATCGCGGGAAAACCTCCAGGTAGATATTGAAGAGGCGATGCAGACCCTCAATTACTGTGTCTGTGGAGAAAGCAAAAAAGGTTCTTTGTGAAGAAAGGACTGGTTTATCGCAGTAGCATGGATCACATCACAGTTACTCGTCTCCATCAAATTGTGAACACAGGGAGAGATGTAGACATGGTCCTCACTGCCTATCATGATGTGTCTGGTCATTTTGGAGTGCAAAAGACAGAAGCCACAGGCCATAGGCGATTCTATTGGATTGGCATGAGAGGAGACATTGAAAAATGGTGGCAAGAATGTCACACGTCTGTGACTATCACAACTGTGAAAGGTGATCATAAACCACCACTGCATCCGCTTGTAAGTTGACGTCCATTTCAAATGGTAGCCATCTGAAGGTAGAGGCCAGCAGGGCAGGCCATAGCTACATCTTAACCATCATTGATCAATACACCAAATTTCTAGTGGCCGTCACTGCGAAGGATTTAACTGCCCAGACTACACAGCGGTGGAGCAGGGAGAGGTAAGTATTGCAACTTGCAAGTGCTGTTGCCATGACCAAGCAGGGGGGGCACAATCGTGGTCGATGGTACTGGCACAAGGCCCCTCATAATACGCTGGTGTGTCTGACGGCAAGTGGGCCCTCCCACCATCTGAGACACTGAATTGTAGTATGAGGGGCCCTGTGCCAGTTTCGTCGGCCATCAGTGGGCCCATCCACCTGTTCAGAGCAACGGCACTTGCCGGGGTGCACCAGGTCTTGACCCCAGCCGTTGGGGGAGGGGTGGGCAGCCCAGTTAGGGAGGTTTAAAAATTGGCATATGTAGATGTGTCGGCTGGACATTCAGCTGCTGCAAAGGGCGTAATTGGGCAAGTCCGAGGAAGAGGAGGAAAAAACCGAGGCACTTTTCTGGTAACCTATGTGTCATCAGGGGAAGGTGGGAGAAAATCCTTTGAAACCCATGCATGGTTCATTTTAATGAAGGTTAGATCATCAACATTTTGGGTCGACAGACGGGTCCATTTTTCTGTCAGGATTGATCCTGCAGCACTGAAGACTCTTTCAGATAACACACTAGCAGCAGGGCAAGCAAGCTCCTGTAAGGCATATTGTGCCAATTCAGGCCAGGCGTCCAGTTTAGAGGCCCAATAGTCAAAGGGGAATGACGTGTGAGGGAGAACATCGATATGGGAGGAAAAGTAGTTTGTAACCATAGTTGACAACTGCTGCCTCCAGTCACTTTTAATCGATGCAGTATTAGCAGTCGTGTGAGCGGTACTTGAGAAATCATTCCACAACATGGTCATTAAGCCCCTTTCTCCAATGCCACTTCTGCTGTCTGCACCACGAACACCTCTTCCATTGTACCCACTACAGCTCGTCGGAGAACCATCACCGCTGCTGTGTGCTGGGAAAGCCTCAAACAAATGGTTTACCAGAGTTGCTTGTTTGTTTGCCAATATTATCTCTAGGTTCTCCTGTAGCATGATGTTGTGTAATTTGCCTTTGTAGCGTGGATCGAGGATGCTGGCCAGCCAGTAGTCGTCATCCCTCATCATTTTGGCAATGCAGGGGTCCCTTTTTAGGATCTGCAAGGCAAAATCGCACATGTGGGCCAATGTTCCAGGTGTCAATGATGCACTGCCCGTGGTGGGTGGAGGAGCAGTTTCTGGCAAATCCACATCCCTACAGTCACGCACAAACACTGTCCCTGACCTTGGAATGCCAACATTTTCTCTTGCCCCCTGAGAAACATCCTCCTACCCAAAATAATCATCCCCCTCATCCACATCCTCCTCCTCTTCGTCTTCTTCCTCCACCTCATCCAGGACAGTTCCCTAACCAGACAATGGCTGACTGTCATCAAGGCTTCCCTCCTCCTCCTCCTCCGCTGCAGACGCCTGATCCTTAATGTGCGTAAAACTTTGCATGAGCAGATGCATAAGTTGGATGCTCATGCTTATGATGGCGTCGTCTGCGCTTACCAGCCGTTTGCATTCCTCAAAACACTGAATGACTTTAGAGAGGTCTTTCAGCTTTGACCACTGCACACCCAACAATTCCATGTCTTCCCTCAAACTGCCTGCCCATGTATCCTCCCACAAATGCATTACAGCCTGCCTCTGTTCGTACAGCCTCTCGACCATGTGCAGGGTGGAGTTCCACCTTGTTGCAACGTCTATGATTAGGTGGTGCTTGGGGAGGTGGAGCAATTGCTGCAGCTTCTCTTCTACATACGACTGGTGTGTACAGCCGAGCAACGGATGTGCGAGCACAGTTTTCGCACCTTATGGAGCAGGGATGTTAACTCCGGATAATTATTGAGGAAGCACTGCACCACCAGGTTCAAAGTGTGAGCCAGGCAAGGTATGTGTTTGAGTTTTGCATGGGCTATGGCTTCCACAAAATTACAGCCGTTATCACTGACTACCTTGCCTGCCTCAAGATGTAGACTGCCCAGCCATGACTCTGTTTGTCGCTGCAAGTAGTCGGCCAGTACCTCCGCGGTGTGTCTGTTTTGGCCCAAAGACATCATCTTTAACACAGCCTGCTGATGCTTACCACTAGCTGTTCGATAGTGGGACACCTCGTGTGCAACACTGCCAGCTGCGGATGTAGTGCTCGTGCGACTGCGCTCTGTGGACAAGCTTTCGCTGATAGACGAGGAGGAGGAGGAGCGAAAGCCTACAGCCAACTATTTCCTATACCGTGGGTTAGGCAGCACTGTTCCACCGCCGCTGTCCCCAGTGGAGCCTGCATCCACCACATTAACCCAGTGTGCAGTGATTGACACGTAACGGCCCTGGCCATGCCTACTGGTCCATGCATCCATTGTGAGGTGCACCTTTCCACTCACTGACTGTTTTAGTGCATGAACAATGCGGTCTTTCACATGCTGGTGGAGGGCAGAGATGACTTTTCGAGAAAAGAAGTGCTGACTGGGTAGGTCATAGCGTGGGACAGCATAGGCCATGAGGTCGCGGAAAGCTTCGCTTTCAACCAAACGGTAAGGCATCATCTCTAATGAGATTAGTTTGGCAATGTAGGCGTTCAAACACAGTGTACGCAGATGAGCGGATGAGTACTTTCTCGTCCTACTCAGAGTGTCTGGTAGGGTGAGCTGGACTGGAGAGCTGCATATGGGGGAAGTAGCGGTGGACCGGATGGAGTGAGAGGGGGTTGGTGATGGTAATGGTGGTGATGGCCTAGATGCAGTGTTGTGTTGCAAAACCATTGTGATTCCCTGAGTTCTTCGGCCTTGTGACGACACCTCCACATTTAGTGCTGGTGGTGTGCTTAATGGTGGCGGTGGTCTTACAGTGGGGGTAGTGATGGAGCATTGTTGGCTACCTTCAGTCAGAGCAGATGCACATGTGCTACCTGAGGTTTTATAGTCCATCCACGCTTGCAAGTGCATGTTGATTAAATGTCTAAGCATGCAACTGGTATTCAAATTTCTGAGTTGTTTACCTCGGCTAAAGGTCCTTCTGCACTTCTTACAGGTAGCCTTTGCCTCATCAGTAGGATTTTGGACAATGAAGTGCCACACTGCACTCTTCCTACTATGGTACACATTTTCTGGCCTTGCACGCTGTGCTAAGTTGACCGTCAGGCCAAGCTGTCCTGCAACTCTTTTAATTTTTGTTCCACGTTTTAGGACAGCTACGGGCCTGCTAGATAACCGCTGCTGCGATGTCAATACCTGCTGCGAATCCTTCTCCTTATCTGAACTATTGCCAGTGCCACCCTCCTCCCCAAATGAATGCCAATCCGGGTCCAGAACTGGGTCATCCATCACCTCCTCTTCAAAGTCATCTGCACCTTCCTCTTTACCTTCCTCTGTGTCACCATGTAAGGTGGTATAGTATGTGGGAAGGGGCACCTGGGTTTCATCAGGGTCAGATTCTGGCTTAATAGACTGCGAGGGCAATGTAGTGCTCTGGGTCGATGTACCAGCAGAATCATCTAGCAGTGGCTGTGCATCAGTGCACTCCATGTAAGATTCATCTTGGACTGGGGAATTCAGGATTTGACTGGATAACCCAGGCATGGTATGTGAAAAGAGCTCCATGGAGTAATCTGAAGTGTGGGCTGCCACATCCTTAACTTTTGGTGTGGGTGAAGAACACAAGGAAAGGGTTTTTTTATGACCAGAACCCTGCACTGACGACTCCTTGCTTGCAGGTTTCGACCGTTCAGAATAGGAGTCAATAGAGCTGGTGGCTGTTTCGGCAGTGTATGCCAAAACCTGTTCCTGATGCTCCGGCTTTAAAAGTGGTTTTCCTACTCCAAGAAAAGACAACCTTACAGGCCTTCTTGGGCAAGAGGATGACGCAGGCTCAACACCTCCTGCCTCAGCTGCTATTGTGCTTTTGCCAGAACCAGCCGATGCACCACCACCATCAGTACCAGCTGCGCCCCCCTGCCCACGTCTGCTGCCTCTTCCACCATACTTCTTCATGTTTGGGAAAATGTACCAAAAATACCAGCAGAAGTGTACAGCTGTATACGATTTTTGTGCAAATAACAATCTCCATATATGTATTTATGGAGTGTCACACACACACGCTGACTAGGTATAAAAGTGACTGTAATGCGAACGGCAGATATACAATACTGTTGGAGAATCGGACAGCTCTATACGATGTGTGTAAGGAAAATGGTCAAGCTCCATGTATTTGTATACGGACTGACACACGCTGTCTCTGTCTAGTTTTGACCATAATCAAACAGCAGATATACGAAACTGTTTGAAAAATAGACACGACTCTAAGGTGTAGGTCTGGAAAAACGGACAAACTCCTCAGCTTTTTCTTCCAGAGACACACCCAGATAGCTTCTATTTGTCCTTGATACTAGCCGGTACACGGTAGTGTGTGAGGAGCATACACCGCTAGACGGTGTCTGTATGGAAAATTGTCAAGCTCCGTGTATTTGTGTGCGAACTGACACACGCTGTCTCTGTTTAGTTTTGACTGTAATCAAACAGCAGATATACGAAACTGTTTGAAAAACGGACACAACTCTATGGTGTAGGTCTGGAAAAATGGACAAACTCCTCAGCTTTTTCTTCCAGAGTCACACCCAGATAGCTTCTATTTGTCCGTGATACCAGCCGGTACACGGTAGTATGTGAGGAGCGTACACCGCTAGACGGTGTGTGAAAAAATGAACGCTCAGTAACTCACCAGGAAAAAATAATAAAATTTGGAGTGCTTTGAAAAAATCAGTTTGAACAACAGTGTGCACACAGCAATGCAGCTAGAAGGTAACCTTAAAAGGCAGCCTAATCACCACCAGCGCTGCTGCACACAACAAAAATCCTCCCCTTTCACTGCAAACTAACTGTACAGTGAAAAGTGCTATCAGCAGAAGCAGTTTTTTTTTCTTCTTCCCTGCCTAACGCTCTCCCTGTTCAGAGTCAGCAGCAGCACCTCTCCCTGTTGTAATATCGGAAGAAGTAAGATGGCGGTCGGCGTTCACAGCCTTTTATACCCACTGTGATGCCACACAAAGCCAGCCAATCACTTAAATGCCCTTCTCTAATATAGTGGTGGCCGCTGTGCATGTTATCGCATTGCCCACAGTGTGCGTCCTCCATCATTGGGTGAGAAAAGGCAATGAAAGCATCATTTGAAATGCGACTTTGGCGCGCTGATCGGCGACCTCATGGCCGACCTCACGTTAGGGTCGGGATTCGATTGGCAAAACCCGACTTTGGCGAAAGTCGGCGATTTTTGAATCTGACCGACCTGTTTTGCGCAACTCTAGTTCTAGCCATTGTCACACATGACCATGCCTGGCTGAAGGTTTAGCTGTGTCAGCCACAGATCTGCCTGCTCTTTCAGAGCTGTCCACAATTCTTCAGCATTGTACGGTTTGTCACCTAAGCATATTAGCTTTAGCACAGCCTGTTGCCACTTGACTAAGGCAGTGCTGTAGTGCTTCCAGCTTGTGACTGATGTTGTCATTTCGGAGATGGAGACTGAAGAAGAGGAGGAGGAGATGCAGGAGCTGTAGACTGTGGGGCCAACCCTGATTAACCTAGGGCCCACAATCCCTGGTGTCGGGAGGGTGTGTTCCATCCCAAGGTCCAACTGGGTCCTGGCTTCCACTATGTTAACCCAGTATGCCATCAGCAAGATGGACCATCCCTGCCCACAAGCACTTGTCCACGCGTCCGTGGTTAGGTTGACTTTCCAAGTAACTGCATTGTTGAGGGAATGGTTAATGTTGTGGGACAAGTGCTTGTGTAATGAGGGGACGGCACTCCAGGAGAAATAGTGGAGGCTGGGGACCGAGTACCGAGGGACAGCCACTGCCATCAGGTTGTGGAAAGCTTCCGTCTCCGTGAGCCTAAAAGGCAATATTTCGAGCCCAAGCAGTTGAGAAATGCTTGAATTTAGTAGCACGGCCTGTGGGGCATTGGCTACGAATTTGCGCTTGCGTTCCAATGAGTGGGGTATGGACAACTGAATGCTGCGCAGGGACAAGGATGTGGACGTGTTTGCTGATGGTGCAAGTTGAGTGTGTGTGCAATGACAGGTGCAGGGCAGGAGGCATCTTCGCATGCACCATGGACATGGGATTGGCTTGCACGCACAACAGTGGAAGAAGCAGTGGTGTCACCTGCAGACTCTGTTCCTGGACCCGGGTTTTCAGCCCACAAACTCAGGTGCTTTTCTGCCATGTGCCTGATCATGTTGATGGTGGTCAGGCTGGTAATTTTGCTACCCCTGCTGATGCTGGCATGGCAGGTGGTGCAGATGGCTTTTTAGGGGTTGAGTCTTTAAAAAACAACCAGACTCGGGAAGACCTAGCAGTTATACTGGCAACGTCCGTCGTGTTGGTGTTACAGGGAACGGTTGCCTGCCTTCTGTCTGCGGCCACCACACTGCTTCTTCCTGCCTGTTGGGGTGCTATACATCCATCCCTCTGTGTTCTGCTGTCCTCGCTCTGCATGTCCTCCTGCCAGTTTGGGTCAGTTACTATATCATCCACCACCTCATCTTCCACTTCCACACCCTGGCCCTCCTCCTGACTTTCTGGCAATTGTGTCTCATCATCGTCCACCTCTTGTGACACGTTCTCACTGTCGCCTTCGTGTGACCGTGGCTGCTCAAATATTTGGACATCTCTACATGCCATCTTGCCCTGCTTCAAGTGGACCAGGCGAGAAGCCCGAATCTATAAATGGAAAAGTAAACAGCTCTTCAGGGTGTCCAAGGGGGGAATTAATTGTCTCTGGGCACTCGGCGTGTTGGGAAGGAGGACCAGGGTGAGGAATATGCAGTCCAGACTCATCGCTATGGAGACTTGACTGTGCGAAAGACAGGGTGGTGGTGGTGGCAAACTGATTGGAAGTATTATCCACTATCCAACCAACAACCTTTTGACACTGCTCTGGGTTCAATAGCAGTGTTCTGCTGCGGTCCCTTAGTAATTGATATTATTATATGTGATTCATATGACAAACAAACCCCTGCTTAAAATAGCTGGCTTGTAAGAAACTATTTGTTTGGTAGCAAACTGGTGTCTTATCTAAGACACTACAACAAAATTTGACAGTAGGCCAGAAATGGCAGAATTTTCAGCGCACTCAGATGTGATCCGTCTGACGGACAAACCCCTGTTTAAAATAGCTGGCCTGTAGGTAATTATTTTTTGTTCAGCAAACTGGTGTCAATCACTTATATAAGACACTACAACAAAATTTAACAGTAGGCCAGAAATGGCAGAATTTTAAACGCACTCAGATGTGATCCATCTGACTGCCAAATTCATGTTTAAAATAGCTAGATTTTTACGCTGTAATATGGAAAGGATCTAGGCTGGCTGTATTCTGCAGTGCCAACAAGCAAATGGAGCAAAAAAATGGTATGCTCTGGATTGCTTTTGAAGAAAATAATCAGGATTAAGATCCAAAAAATATTATTCCTGACCCCTGATACCTGGAGCTATGTATATACAGTAAATATCTGTAATAGGCAGCAGCAGCAGACAGTACAGGATTTGGCCCTCTTGCTATATCCAATGAAGTCTGCCACAAACATTGCCTGCCTACCTAGCACTGATTTCTATATCTCTATGCTCTTTTATTAGTCCTCAGAAGGACTGTTGGTTTAGATGAATTTGTGTATTAAAAATGCTATACCCACACTAACTAATACGCCACTAAATCTCTCCCTAGATCAGCAGTAAAACTCCCTACACTGCCTACGGATGGGAGGCGGCACCCAGATGCAAGACAGGGGCATGATGGATGGCTTGGAGGCGGTGCACAGACGCAAGTCAGGGGCATGATGGATGGCTTGGAGGCGGCGCACCGACGCAAGACAGGGGCATGATAGATGGCTGGGAGGTGGCTTATACAGGGGGACACAACATACCTATCTGACGCATTACAGGTATAGGGACCTACAGTATTTATAAAAGTCAATATTTCGGCATTACTAAGGGTCAGAAACAAAAGAGCAACCTTCACATAATGCAGCCTTAGTGCTGCTTAAGGTGGCTCTTATATTTAAAAATGCTCTGGGGGTGACAGGTTCCCTTTAAAATCAGAAAAAGTCAGTAAAATTTGGTAAAAGTGCTGGAAAGTAATTGCGTTGCCACTAAAGTATTTCAAAGTAGATGTCAGGGACACACACCTTATACCATATACCTTTTAGCTAGTATTATTACTCACCTAATTATTTAAATACTGACATTTACATACATCACTCTTAGTCTACTATCACGATTCTTCAGACATCAACAGTTCTATGGTTCTGATTTCCAAACCAATTCAACATATATACTATTTCCTATGATATAGCATTACTTATTAAGCATCACGGTCCCTTGCAGCTGTTCCAATTAGTGTCTCTGGAATCCATCTATACTTACTAATAACACTGAGGTCATTCTATATCTCCATTCTGGGAAGAACCTCAGCTCTTTAGCAAAGTTAGTGGATTGTCCAAGATTGCTGCTGGCCGCAACCTGGCTGTTCTGCAAGTTATGGTTGACCATTTTCTTACAGGGCTCTACAAATGTGACAAGGCATCCGCAATCTATTTAAAGCCAATTTTGAGCACCAGAATTCAGTTGGAACTCCTTCCCTTTCAAGCCCTGCTGTGTGGCCAAACAATAATTTTCCACCACATACAGTGGAGATATTAAGTATTTGATACATTGACAATTTTGCAATTTTTCCCACCTACAAAGAATGGAGAGGTCTGTAATTTTTATCGTAGGTACACTTCAACTATTAGAGACAGAATCTTTAAAACATCCAGAAAATCACATTGTATGATTTTTAAATAATTAATTTGTATTTTACTGCATGCAATAAATATTTGATACAATAGAAAAACAGAATTTAATATTTGGTGCAGAAACCTTTGTTTGCACATACAAAGGTCAGACGTTTCCTGTAGTTCTTGACTACGTTTGCACACACGGCAGTAAGGATTTTGACCCAGTCCTCCATACAGAGCTTCTCCGGATCTTCCAGGCTTCGGGGCTGTTACTGGCAACATTGAATCCAAAGATTTTCTATTAGGCTCAGGTCTGGAAACAGGCTAGGCCACTCCAGGACCTTGAAATGCTTCTTACAGAGCCACTCTTTAGTTGCCTGGCTGTGTGTTTTTGTAAAGTTGACTTGTGGTAAATGTTATTTATTAACTGCTTTGTATGATATACCCTATTTTTCATACTATAAGTCGTACTTTTTTCCTCCACAAATTTGGAGGAAATTGGGGGATGTTTCTTATAGTCCAGATGTACTTGCTGTGGCTGTGGGGATGGGAAAGTGAAGGAGCAGCAGCGGCAGAGCAGCAGGTCACAGGTGACAGGAGATGTGTGCACACCTGTGCCCACTATTAAAGAGAAATGAATATTTACTGCTCCCCATGCCCATAATCGCTCTCACCTCTATGCACTGAAGCCAGCACTGAGAGGTGGAAGGATAGGGATGGGGACAATGCATACTAGGATTGGGTTGAAGGGGCCATGTACACTATGAAAGGGATGAGGGGGGCATGCATACCAGAACAGGGATGATGAGGCCATGCATGCCATGATGGTGATGAGTAGAGTTGAGCGACTTTTGCTTTTTTAGGGTCGAGTTTCGTTTCATGAAACCCGACTTTTCCAAAAGTCGGGTAGAGCAAAATCGGCCGACTATAGGGAAAAGTCAGGGGACCGACCGAAACACGAAACCCAATGTAAGTCAATGGGGAATTAAAGTCGGCAGTGAGAGGAGGACAGGAAACACACCTACAGTGCCCATTTGAATGCCAAAAGCATCAATTCTTCTTACTTAAGCTTGTCAACCTTAATTTACTTCATAATACTAGCTACGCACTGAAAAATGGGGGTTATTTGGCTAAAGTTGTGGGGGGGGTAGGGCTGGCTCCAGGTTTTCATGTGCTCTGGGTGAAAGAGCGCCCCTTTAACACATACCACAACTCATGATGCTCCGATATGGCAGAGAAATAGCGGTATAGTACAATGAAAAATACTTCACTTTTTACATCTCATGACGAGGCCCATCTATTTCTCCATACAGAATCATTGGTCCCATATAAAGTTTGAAACAGTATATGATGAGGTCCACATAATGCTACAGTATATGTTGGTCCCCATGGATGAAGCTCCACTGTCTTATGGGCCCAAATAATGCTCCAAACATAATGGTCCCCATTTCTAATGCTCTAGTGTATAATGGGCCCTGTAAATGCTGCTCCAGTGTCTGATGTCCACCTTTGGAATATTCCAGTGTATGGTGGGCCCCATCTATCATTCTCCAGAGTATAGTGCTCCCCAAAAATTGCTGTTCCAACATTGAAAACAATGAAATAAGTCTCCTCGCTAGGGAATCCCTGTACTAGTCTGGACTCCTCGTCGTCCCCATCTTCCATCTCACTGCACAGTATTTCAACCTTGCAAGTGCTGTGATCCTGAGCAAGCAGGGGGGGCCCACTCGTTGGCGACGGCACTGGCACAGGGCCCCTGATAGTACAGTGGTGTGTCTGACGGCGGGTGGGCCGAACCTGCACTTTCATCTGCAGCTTCCTCTTTGTCACCGTGTAAGATGGAACTGTATATGGGAAGGGTAACCTGAGTTTCATCAGGGTCAAATTCAGGCCGTGTAGCATGCGAGGGGAATGTAGTGGTCTGGGTCAATGTACCAGCAGATTCATCGAGCAGTGCCTGGGCATCAGTGCACTTGTGTCGCCACCAGGAGTACGGTCGCCACAGTGGCATTACCTTCCTCCTAGGGAGTGTGATGTCATGCTTGGGAGCAACGAAGGATCTCTCTAGCAGGTTAACTGATTGGGTGGCGTTATTCCCACGAGTCACGACCCTCCAAACAGCGTTCATGAAGGCAAAGTGTTTGTTTTACGTGGGCAGTATGGTTGCAAAGCTGAACCTTAAAGGAATGTCCAGAAGGGCACCACCAGGAGTGGAGCCTACTGCGTAATTTGACTCAACACGGGCAACCTCAACCATCCAGCAACAAAAAAGATGCACACATTGCAAGCTTAATTCCGTTAACGAACGAGACTCCGTCATGCCCCGCGGTCCGAGTCCGGCTTACTAGAGGGACACGCGAGGCTCTGGCACGTGAGATTGGCCAATAACTGGTGTGTCATGCCCTTACATGTCCGTGGCTGCATGTGCGCTACACTGAAAAGGCCAGCGTTTGTCGCTTACAGGTGCAGATAACCCGCTGAACAACGTTAGTGATGGGGATCTGGGATTACAATTATTACCCGCGAGCGATGATTTCCCAGTAAGTGCAGGTCAACCGCAGTTCCGGAATTAGGCCTAACCGTCATTCCTGAAAAAATGAAAAACTTACGTGTGCAAACCACAGGTGCTGTAGCTTGCTTAACAGCTTGCCAGCCGTTCTCAGGCCCAGTATGGATTACACGTGATTGCACAAAGGGGAGAAAGGGTACCGTATCCCCGGATAACATGTATGGATAGCATAGTGTACACATTCAAAATATATGTCTATAGATCAGGAGGCAGGCTCAAACGGTGTCAGGCCCAGTATGGATTACACGTGATTGCACAAAGGTGAGAAAGGGTACCGTATCCCCGGATAACATGTATGGATAGCATAGTGTACACATTCAAAATATATATCTATAGATCAGGAGGCAGGCTCAGACGGTGTCAGGCCCAGTATGGATTACACGTGATTGCACAAAGGTGAGAAAGGGTACCGTATCCCCGGATACCATGTATGGATAGCATAGTGTACACATTCAAAATATATGTCTATAGATCAGGAGGCAGGCTCAGATGGTGTCAGGCCCAGTATGGATTACACGTGATTGCACAAAGGTGAGAAAGGGTACCGTATCCCCGGATAACATGTATGGATAGCATAGTGTACACATTCAAAATATATGTCTATAGATCAGGAGGCAGGCTCAGACGGTGTTAGGCCCAGTATGGATTACACGTGATTGCACAAAGGTGAGAAAGGGTACCGTATCACCGGATAACATGTATGGATAGCATAGTGTACACATTCAAAATATATGTCTATAGATCAGGAGGCAGGCTCAGACTGTGTCAGGCCCAGTATGGATTTGACGGCCCAGACTACACAGCGGAGGAGCAGGGAGAGGTAAAGATTGCAAATGCTGGGGCACTGCCCAAGCAAGGGGGGCCCACTCGTGGGCGTTGGTACTGGCACTGGGCCCCTCATAGTATGGCGGTGTGTCTGATGGCGGGTGTGCACCACCACCGTCAGAGACACTTGATTGCACTATGAGGGACCCTGTGCCAGGGCCCGCGCCCAAGAGTCGGCCTACCCACCTGTCCAGGGCAACGGCACTCAAACGGTTTCGTGCGCTAGGTGGTGACCCCGGCCATGGGGGGGAGGCAGCACAGTTAGGGAGTTTTAGAAAGTGGCATATGTTAATGTTGGACATTCAGCTGATGCTGATGCAATTTTTCTGTCACCCTATGTGTCATCAGGGGAAGGTGGGACAAAATCCTTGGAAGCCCATGCATGGTTCATTTTAATGAAGGTTAGATCATCCACATTTTGGGTTGACAGACGAGTCCTTTTTTCTGTCAGGATTGATCCAGCTGCACTGAAGACTCTTTCCGATAACACACTTGCAGCTGGGCAAGAGAGCTCCTGTAAGGCATATTGTGCCAATTCAGGCCAGGTGTCCAGTTTAGCGGCCCAATAGTCAAAGGGGAATGACCTGTGCGGGAGAACATCGATATGGGAGGAAAAGTAGTTTGTAACCATAGTTGACAACTGCTGTCTCCTGTCACTTTCCATCGATGCAGTATTACCATGTTGTGTGAGCGGTACTTGAAAAATCAGTCCACAACAATGTCATGAAACCCCTGTCTCCAACGCCACTTCTGCTGTGTGCACCACGAACACCTCTGCCAAGCTGCCCCCGGCCCATACGGCTCGTGTGAGAACCATCACCGCTGCTGTGTGCTGGGAATGCCTCAACCAACTGGTTTACCAGAGTTGCTTGTTTATTAGCCAATATTAGGTCAAGGTTCTCGTGTGGCATGATGTTTTGTAATTTGCCTTATATAGCGTGGATCCAGGATGCTGGCCAACCAGAAGTCGTCATCGTTCATCATTTTGGCAATGCGGGGGTCCCTTTTTAGGATCTGCAAGGCATAATCTGACATGTGGGCCAATGTTCCCGGTGTCAATGATGCACTGCAAGTGCTGGTTGGAGGAGCACTTTCTGGCAAATCCACATCCCTCCAGTCACGCACAAACCCTGTACCAGACCTTGCCACGCCAACATTTTCACTTGCCCCTCAAGATGCATCCTCCTCCCCTAAGTAATCATCCCCATCATCATCCTCCTCCTCCTCTTCTTCCTCCACCTCGTCCAGGAGAGGTCCCTGAGCAGACAATGGCTGAATGTCATCAAGGATTCTCTCCTCCTCTTTCTCCTCGTCAACATTGGCTGCAGACGCCTGCTCCTTAAGGTGCATCAAAGTTTGCATGAGCAGACGCATAAGTGGGATGCTCATGCTTAGGATGGCGTTGTCTGCGCTTACCAGCCGTGTGCATTCCTCAAAACACTGAAGGACTTTACAGAGGTCTTTCAGCTTCGACCACTGCACACCTGTCAACTCCATGTCTGCTCTCAAAGTGCCTGGCCGTGTATCCTCCCACAAATGCATTATGGCCTGCCTCTGTTCACACAGCCGCTCAACTATGTGCAGGGTGGAGTTCCACCTTGTTGCAATGTCGATAATGAGGCGGTGCTTGGGAAGGTGGAGCAATCGCTGCAGCTTCTGCATACGAATGGAGTGTACAGGCGACCGGCGGATGTGCGCACACAGTCTTCGCACCTTCTGGAGCAGGGATGTTAACTCCGGATAATTGTTGAGGAAGCACTGCACCACCAGGTTCAAGGTGTGAGCCAAGCAAGGTATGTGGCTGAGTTTTGAAAGGGCTATGGCTGCCACAAAATTACGGCTGTTATCACAAACTACCTTGCCTGCCTCAAGATGTATACTGCCCAGCCATGACTCAGTTTGTCGCTGAAAGTACTCGGCCAGCACCTCCGCGGTGTGTCTGTCGCCCAAACACATCATCTGCAACACAGCCTGCTGACGCTTTCCACTAGCTGCTCGATAGGGGACACCTCGTGTGCAACAGTGGCATCTGCAGATGGAGTGCTCGTACGACTGCGCTCTGTGGACGAGCTTTCGCTTCTGGAGGAGGAGGAGGAGGGTCAAACGCCTACAGCCAACTGTTTCCTATACCGTGGGCTAGGCAGCACTGTCCCACCACCGCTGTCCCCTGTGGACCCTGCATCCACCACATTAACCCAGTGCACAGTGATGGACATGTAACGGCCCTGGCCATGCCGACTGAACCATTCATCTGTTGTGAGGTGCACCTTTCCACTCACTGACTGCTTGAGTGTATGGACAATGCGGTCTTTCACATGATGGTGGAGGGCTGGGATGGCTTTGCGAGAGAAGAAGTGGTTACTGGGTAGGTCATAGCGTGGTACTGCATAGGCCATGAGTTCGCGGAAAGCTGCACTTTCCACCAACCGATAGGGCATCATTTCTAACGAGATTAGTTTGGCAATGTGGGCGTTCAAACCCAGTGTACGCGGATGAGAGACTGAGTACTTTCTTGACCTACTCATAGTCTCTGGGAGGGTGAGCTTGACTTGAGAGCTGTATATGGTGGAACTAGCGGTCGACAGGGCGGACTGAGAGAGGGTTGATGATGGTGATGGAGTTGGTGTTCTTTCTGATGGCCTAGATTCAGTCTTTCGTTGATATAACAGTGGGATTCCCTGACTGTTTTGTCCTTGCAACGACACCTCAACATTTGCTGCTGTGCTAACCGGTGGGCTTACAGTGGGGGAAACAATGTAGCGTTGCTGACTACCTTCTTTGTGATCAGTTGCACATGTGTTACTTGAGGTTTGGTGTTGTGTCCACGTTTGCAAGTGCATGCTGGTTAAATGTCTAAGCATGCAACTGGTATTCAAATTTTTCAGATTTTTCCCTCGGCTAAAGGTCTTTGCGCACTTCTTACAGATAACCTTGGCCTGATCATGAGGATTTTGTTCAAAAAAGTGCCACACTGCACTCTTCCTACCTTGGAAGACATTTTGCGGCCTAGCACGCTGTGCTATTTTGACTGTCTGGACAAGCTGTCCAGCAACTCTTTTGATTTTTGGAACCTGTCTTTGGAGTGCTCCGGGCCTGCCAGATAACAGCTGTTGCGATGTCAATGTCTGCTGTGGATGCTCTTCCTCCTCATCTGAGCTATTGGAAGCAGCACCCTCTTCCCCCAATGGATGCCAATCTGGGTTAACAACTGGGTCATCCATCACCTCCTCTTCAATGTCATGTGCACCTTCCTCTGTGTCACCATGTATGGTGGTAGAGTATGCAGGAAGGGGCACCTGAGTCTCATCAGGGTCAGAATCTGGCTCATTGCACTGCGAGGACAATGTAGTGCTCTGACTGAATGTACCAGCAGAATCATCTATCAGTGGCTGTGCATCAGTGCACTCCATGTCAGATTCATCTTGGCCTGGGTAATTCACCATTTCACTTGATAACCCAGGCATGGTATGTGAAAACAGCTCCATGGAGTAATCAGTTGTATGGCCTACGTCATCCTTCAATCTTGGTTGGGGTGAAGGACACAAGGAAAGGTGTGGTTCATGAACATGAGCCTCCAATGACGACTCAGTGCTTTTATTTTTTACAACTTCAGAAGAGGAGGCGATAGAGCTGGAGGCTGAGTCAGCAATGTAAGCCAAAACTTTTTCCTGAAGCTCTGGCTTTAAAAGCGGTTTGCCAACTCCTAGAAAACTAAGCCTTCGAGGCCTTGTGGAGCCAGACGATGACGCAGGCTCAACACCTCCTGCATTCGGTCCTATTGTGCTTTTGCCACTACCATCATATCCACCACCAACACCATCATTACCAGCTGGCAACCCCCGCCCAATTCCACAGCCTCTTCCACCAGCCTTCCTCATTTTTGGTAAAAATGTACACAAAATCCCACAAACTATATAGTAATGTAAAACAAGGTACAAGGTGTATATAGGACAGGGGAGATGTAGAATTTCTGAACACACTTGTGGACACTGTTGGATTGTGTGAGGCCTAGTTAATATCACACCGCTATGTCACAGGCTCAATGTCGCAGGTGTGAAAAATGTCACTATAGGACAGGGGAGATGTAGAATTTCTGAACACACTTGTGGACACTGTTGGATTGTGTGAGGCCCAGTTAATATCACACCGCTATGTCACAGGCTCAATGTCGCAGGTGTGAAAAATGTCACTATAGGACAGGGGAGATTTAGAATTTCTGAACACACTTGTGGACACTTTTGGATTGTGTGAGGCCCAGTTAATATCACACCGCTATGTCACAGGCTCAATGTCGCAGGTGTGAAAAATGTCACTATAGGACAGGGGAGATGTAGAATTTCTGAACACACTTGTGGACACTGTTGTGTGAGGCCCAGTTAATATCACACCGCTATGTCACAGGCTCAATGTCGTAGGTGTGAAAAATGTCACTATAGGACAGGGGAGATGTAGAATTTCTGAACACACTTGTGGACACTGTTGTGTGAGGCCCAGTTAATATCACACCGCTATGTCACAGGCTCAATGTCGTAGGTGTGAAAAATGTCACTATAGGACAGGGGAGATGTAGAATTTCTGAACACACTTGTGGACACTGTTGGATTGTGTGAGGCCCAGTTAATATCACACCGCTATGTCACAGGCTCAATGTCGCAGGTGTGAAAAATGTCACTATAGGACAGGGGAGATGTAGAATTTCTGAACACACTTGTGGACACTGTTGGATTGTGTGAGGCCTAGTTAATATCACACCGCTATGTCACAGGCTCAATGTCGCAGGTGTGAAAAATGTCACTATAGGACAGGGGAGATGTAGAATTTCTGAACACACTTGTGGACACTGTTGGATTGTGTGAGGCCCAGTTAATATCACACCGCTATGTCACAGGCTCAATGTCGCAGGTGTGAAAAATGTCACTATAGGACAGGGGAGATTTAGAATTTCTGAACACACTTGTGGACACTTTTGGATTGTGTGAGGCCCAGTTAATATCACACCGCTATGTCACAGGCTCAATGTCGCAGGTGTGAAAAATGTCACTATAGGACAGGGGAGATGTAGAATTTCTGAACACACTTGTGGACACTGTTGTGTGAGGCCCAGTTAATATCACACCGCTATGTCACAGGCTCAATGTCGTAGGTGTGAAAAATGTCACTATAGGACAGGGGAGATGTAGAATTTCTGAACACACTTGTGGACACTGTTGTGTGAGGCCCAGTTAATATCACACCGCTATGTCACAGGCTCAATGTCGTAGGTGTGAAAAATATCACTATAGGACAGGGGAGATGTAGAATTTCTGAACACACTTGTGGACACTGTTGGATTGTGTGAGGCCCAGTTAATATCACACCGCTATGTCACAGGCTCAATGTCGCAGGTGTGAAAAATGTCACTATAGGACAGGGGAGATGTAGAATTTCTGAACACACTTGTGGACACTGTTGGATTGTGTGAGGCCCAATGAATATCACACCGCTATGTCACAGGCAGAAATTGGCTAGTGTATGACAAACTACAAGGTGTATATAGAATTGGGCAGAATAGGAATCTCCCTAAAGTATAGGTCTGTAAGAACGGAACATGTCCTCGACTTAAACTTACAGAGTGACACACAGATAGCTTCACTGTGGCCGTGATAACAGCCGTTACATGGTACTGAGAGAGGAGCGTGCACGTACACCGCTGTCCGGTGTCCGTAAAATTGTCAAGCTCCATGTTTTTTAAGTATACGGACTGACACACGCTGTGTCTCTATAGTTTTGAATGTGATCAAACAGCAAATATACTTAACTGTTTGAAAAGCAGACAAAACTAGAAGGTGGAGGTCTGTAAGAACGGAACATGTCCTCGACTTATTCTTACAGAGTCACACACAGATAGCTTCACTGTGGCCGTGATAACAGCCGTTACACGGTACTGAGAGAGGAGCGTGCAAGTACACCGCTGTCCGGTGTCCGTAAAATTGTCAAGCTCCGTGTTTTTTAAGTATACGGACTGACACACGCTGTCTCTCTATAGTTTTGAATGTGATCAAACAGCAAATATACTTAACTGTTTGAAAAGCAGACAAAACTAGAAGGTGGAGGTCTGTAAGAACGGAACATGTCCTCGACTTATTCTTACAGAGTCACACACAGATAGCTTCACTGTGGCCGTGATAACAGCCGCTACACGGTACTGAGAGAGGAGCGTGCACGTACACCGCTGTCCGTAAAATTGTCAAGCTCCGTGTTTTTTAAGTATACGGACTGACACACGCTGTCTCTCTATAGTTTTGAATGTGATCAAACAGCAAATATACTTAACTGTTTGAAAAGCAGACAAAACTAGAAGGTGGAGGTCTGTAAGAACGGAACATGTCCTCGACTTATTCTTACAGAGTCACACACAGATAGCTTCACTGTGGCCGTCATAACAGCCGTTACACGGTACTGTGTGAGGAGCGTACACCGCTGTATGGTGTGAAAAAATGCACGCTCAGTACCTCACCAGGACAAAAAAAAAACTTGGATTGCTTTTAAAAAAGCAGTTTGCAGAGCAGTGGGAAAACAGCAATGCAGCTATCAGGAAGCCTTATAAGGCAGCCTAACAACCAACACAGCTGATCCAGCAAAATATAGCCTCCACTTGCACTGCACACACAGTGACTGGTGTGTTGTACAGGCAAAATCGCTAGCAGCAGAAGCAGTTTTTAATAATAATAATAATAATAATAATAATAATAATTTTTATTTATATAGCGCCAACATATTCCGCAGCACTTTACAATTAAGCGGGGACATGTACAGACAATAAATTCAATACAAGTTAAGACAATTCAAACAGTGACATTAGGAGTGAGGTCCCTGCTCGCAAGCTTACAATCTACAAGGAAATGGGGGGACACAGTAGGTGAGAAGTGCTTGTTAATTCAGGTCTGGCAATTATAATAAATAGGGATTTTCATATAAAGCTGCATGATCCGATCATCAGCCCGTGTGTTTAAGTGCAATAGACAAGTATCAAGTGCAGTTATTGTGTGCATAGAGGGTGTGGTTCCCTGCCTAACGCTCTCCCTACAGAATCAGCAGCAGCAGCAGCTCTCCCTATTCTGAGATCAGCATGAGTAACATGGCGGTCGGCGTGCACGCCCTTTTATACCCCCTGTGACGCCCCCCAAAGCAAGCCAATCACTTGCATGCCCTTTTCAAAGATGGTGGTGACCCCTGCCTATGTCATCACGTTGCCCACAGTGTCCGTGGATCCTGATTAGCTGAAAAAGGGAGGAAAACAAACTTTTGAAACGCGACTTTGGCGCTAAAGTCGCCGAGCTCGTGGCCAACCTCACCCTAGGGTCGGGTTTCGTTTCATGAAACCCGACTTTACCTAAAGTCGGCGACTTTTGAAATTTTTCGACCCGTTTCGCTCAACTGTAGTGGTGAGGGAACTATGTATACCAGGCTGGGGAGAAGGGGGCTATGCATACCAAGATGAGGATGGGGCAATGTATACCAGGACAGGGATTGGATCCCATGCATACCAGGATAAGGATGAGGGGACCATGTATACCAGAATCGTGATGAGGGGACCATTTATACCAGGATGGTGATGAGGGGGCTATGTATGCCTGGATAGGGGACATATATATATACCAGGATGGATTATATTAGTATAGAATTGACCACATTTTGTGCTTCAATTTTTTTTCTATTTTCCTCCTTTAAAACCTAGGTGTTCTGCCTTCTTCCACATATGATGCTGTGTGGATTCCAGCATATGGCTTAACCTTTCATCCACTCCCAGAAACAAGACTCTATGGGTGCTTAAGTCTATTATTTATTGGGATGATATGGACAACGATGGGAGATGATAACAGATGGATAATTCAGCAGATTGTTGTACAAAATGTGAATGATTCAGGTAAAAACTACAAAAGACAGACAATACAACATGTCAGTACTTAGACAGTATACAATGCACGAATACTGGCAGGTAATAGCAATGCAGGGTACTATCACAACAGTAGCAATGATACAGGATGCTGTTATCATGCATTATGTAAGAGCTGGGCAATATTACATACACAGCAGCAAAGGAGAAATAAATATCTAACACAACTAGTGGCTGCCAGCTTTACACTCACTGAACAGAGGATGCATGACTAGAGAATGCTTATAACAAACATGCAGTGAAATAACATCTCAGGAGCTGAGCATGCATTGCAAACATCATGGGGGGCTGCATTATGGCTTCTAACACAGATGCATAACTCATAATTGCATTATCCTTACCAGAATCCACTTGTTATAGTAATCGTTTTGCAAAGAGCTGAGCTACACACATGTGGGCTGCACAGGAGATGCTGGAGAATGGTTACATGTTGATGACCAAGGCTAGAAGAAGGGGTGATTCTGAACAATTAACCATTCGGGGAACAGAAAATTCCAAACACAGGAATAAAAGGAGAATGGCAACTTATGACACCTACTGGTGATAACTGGAACAGCACTTAAAAATATATAGCTGCACAAAATGGGCAGAACACTCCCCGCTTGGCATTAACGTATGCCACTATTTGGCTCTTTAGGGGATAATAACAGTACACGTTCAGTAACTGGTCTGAGGAACAGTTTGTTCTCCCCAAGTTTGCTCACTTTCACCTCTACTTTGCGCACTTTCCCATCCTTGCTGGGAAGAAGCTTGGTGACTAGGCTGAGTGGTC
Source organism: Dendrobates tinctorius (assembly GCF_039654945.1). Lineage (NCBI taxonomy): Eukaryota > Metazoa > Chordata > Amphibia > Anura > Dendrobatidae > Dendrobates > Dendrobates tinctorius. Next base: position 20,611,954 of record NW_027361779.1, on the reverse strand, counting down.
ACTCCTTATGATGTGACTGAGTGTCTTTGACATGTACCACATCGCCTGGTTGGATGTTTGGGCAGTATTTGTGCCACTTTGTCCTGGTTTGTAGAGTGGAGAGATATTGTTTCTTCCCTCTGTCCCAGAAGCCATTGGACACACTTTGCACTTGCCTCCACTGACATCTGAAGAGATCTTTATCGTTGAATCCTCCGAGTGGAGCTCTCGGGACACAGGTTTTCTGCGTGAGTAGCATTGGTAAGGACAGTTGGGTCTCCAGAATCACTGGAGAGTGCTGACAGTGGCCTGGCGTTCATGATAGTTGATACCTCAGCCAAGAACATAGTTAAACTCTCAAGTGTGAGTCTGGTGTTCATTTGTAAGAAGATAGAGTCTAGTATCTTGCGTGCTATGCCTATCATTCTCTCCCAGGCACCTCCCTTGTGCAAACAGTGTGGCGGATTGAAAGTCCAGGTGCATCCTTGCTCGCCTAGGTACCTTTCAATGTTAGTGATGTCCAAATTGGAAGGGATTTGGAGTTCTCTTGCCACTCCAATGAAATCTGTACCTCTGACGGAGCTAATATGCTTCATGGGGCCTCTGATTGTGATGAAGTGTCAAAAAGCATTTATGAAACTTGAAGTGTCCATAGACTCAATTACTTCGATATAAACAGCTCTGATGGACAGAAAAGTGAATAGAACTGCCCAACACTTTGCTTCAGTATTGGATTTCCTTGTGCGTCTAGTCTCCACGGACCAAGGACCGAATACATCTAGTCCAACGTTGGTGAAGGGGGGTTCGGTACTGAGTCTGTCAGATGGAAGATTGGCCTTCTTCGGATTTTGGAACGAGCCACGGAGTTTGCGACACGTAACATAGTTGATGATGAGTTTGCTCATGCTTCTCTTTGCGCCTACTATCCATAGACCAGCCACCCACAGATTCCCTTCGGTGAACAAATGGTCTTGGTGTCTCACCAAGTCATGATGATGCTGAATGAGCAGGGTTGTAACATGATGATGTCCAGGGATTATTACCGGGTGTTTCTCTGAAACTTCTACCTCAGCTTCTTGAAGACGGCCACTGACTCTCAGCAGCTCGTCTTGGTCAACCATTGGATCAAGCTTCTTTAGCACGCTGTCTCTAGGAATAGGTTGTCCCTTGGTTGAGGTTGTATTTAACTATTTGCGTATCCATGATGTCCAGGAACATCCTATCTTCTATGGACATCGCTACCTTGTCATCCTCCTTTGTCCTTTGGAAGACCGTACCTCCCCCGTGGTCTTGTTCACCTTTGTAGGCATGGTCTTTGTTGATAGTTGCTGAGAAAGTGCAAGGTAGTGGAGAGCTGTTTGGCAATTCCTTTACCAGCAGACTGTTGTGACATGGCCAGAAGAGAGATGGACGTGCACTTTCTAGTGTGCTGGTAAGCATACTGTTGAATGAGGCTGGCTTGTGTGCTCCTCCTAGACAGATGCCTCTGTGCATACGGAGTGTTTCCGGAGCCATTTATACATTCTCTAGTCTTGTGGACTCATAGTATATCTCTTCCCAGGAGTAGAGCTATTTGGGTTCCTGGATCCATCTCAGGTATCAGGTGGGCTATATGATTTAGATGGGGGTGATGTCTTGCCACCTCCTTGAAGGTATCTCTGACCTGTTGACAGGAATCTGGTTGCACTCCAGGATGGTTGGTAATGATAGGCAGGTTTGGCCATCTATGGACTCCACTTTGTATCCGGTTGCTTTTCTCCCCACCGTCTCAACGGTACCTGCACACGTCCTCAGGGTGTAGGGAGAACCAGGGCCTACAATGCTGAAGTTGTCAAAGAAGATGGACCTGGCTAGAGACCTGTTACTTCAGTCATCCAGGATTGCATAAATCTTGAAGGCTTTGTCCTTGCGGCCTGCAGGATAGACTCGGACAAGGTAAATTTTTGAACAGGACCTTCCGCCTGTGAGTCCCTTACAGATCTCCGTACATTGAGAGCTGACCACAGGGATGTCTTCATCAGTGTCCTTCTGCTTCTCATCGTGCTCCTCTGCTTGCGACAACACTTGTGGAAGTGATCCAGGGTGCAAGGCTGTATTGTGATCCATGCTGCTGCATTCTACACAGTTCACAGTAGCTTCACAGTTCCTGGCGAAGTGAGAGGTTACGGCACAACATTTGAAACAGATATTGTTCTCCTTGAGGAAAGCTTTGCGATCCTCCAAAGTCTTCTCCCTGAAGGTTCTGCATTCCAGTAGAGGATGTGGTTTCTTGTGTAGAGGGCAATATATACTGACATCCTGAGGATAACTCTCGTCTGGAGGAGGTTTATTTACCTTGTGAGGAGAGCCTGTGGAAACAATGTTAGTTTTGTGGACAGCCATGGGTGTCTTACCGGGTTTGACACCAGGGGCAGTGGAACATGACAGAGTAAAGTCAAAACTAGGGTCATTTCTAATCCTAGATCGTTTGGTGACAAAATCAACAAATACAGTGAAAGGAGGGAATGATACATTATGATTTTATTTATACTCGAACCACATGTAATCCACTTTTCTTGTAGGTTGTAAGACAGTTTCTGTACTATCGGATTGACAGCCTTATCAGTGTCTAAGAATGCTCCGTCAGTGCTGGTACGAACCAGTGTCTAGTGTGTGGTGCATCACCATACCTGTAAGACGCTTCTGACTTTGGATAGTCTGTGCGGTACCTTGTCGATGAAGAAGGTGGCTCTTTAAGGTGGGATGGGAGCGGTACCTTCTTCTCAGTGGAACGATAGCTGTGGTCGACATCTCTGTTCAGGACGTTTCCTCGCCTATGGTAGTGAAGCTTGGGGTTGGATCGCTGGTAATCGGCATGGGCTGATCGATATGATGCTTCAGGGCTGTCATCCACGCTGGAATGTTGACAGACATACTCTGCGACGCGCTGCACTGGATCTTGCTGCTCTAGATCTGGTCCGAGAATGTTGCTGTGTCTCTCATAATCAGGATCTTTTATAGCTTCCAAATACTCTGCTTTAGCTATTGCAGCTGCTGTCTCTTTGTCTGCAGGAAGTCTTTCTAGTTCTGCCTGCAGGTGTGCGGTTTTGGCCTCTCTCTCTGCTTGCAGACATGTGGTTTTGGCTTGCAAACGTGCGGTTTCGGCCTCTCTCTCTGCTTGCAGACATGCGGTTTCTGCTTGCAGATGTGCGGCTTCGGTCTCTCTCACTGCCTGCAAATGTGTGGTTTCTGCATCTTGATCTGCTTGTCTCAGCTTTAGATGCATCTCTCGTTTGGTGAAGGAGGATCTCGCTTTGGCTGCTTCGGCCTCGGCGCGAGCGACAGCAGCTAGCTCTGCTAATGACGATCTGTTGGAGCTTGCTCATGACCTTGTTTTGAGTGAGGATGTGCTTTTCCGAGACATTGTGCGTTTAGCTGAGTACTACTGAGTAGAGTTGAGCGAAACGGGTCGAAAAAATTCAAAAGTCGCCGACTTTTGGCAAAGTCGGGTTTCATGAAACGAAACCCGACCCTAGGATGAGGTCGGCCACGAGGTCGGCGACTTACGCGCCAAAGTCGCGTTTCAAAAGTTTGTTTTGCGCTCTTTTTCAGCCAATCAGGATCCACGGACACTCTGGGCAACGTGATGACATAGGCACGGGTCACCACCATCTTTCAGAAGGGCATGCAAGTGATTGGCTTGCTTTGGTGGGCGTCACAGGGGGTATAAAAGGGCGTGCACGCCGACCGCCATCTTACTTCTGCCGATCTTAGTATAGGGAGAGGTTGCTGCTGATTCTGTAGGGAGAGCGTTAGGCAGGGAAGAAGACAAAAAAACTGCTTCTGCTGCTAGCGATTTGGCCTGCACAACACACAAGTCACTGTGTGTGCAGTGCAAGGGGAGGCTATATTGTGGTGTATCAGTGGTGTTGGTTGTTGGGCTGCCTTCTAAGGCTTCCTGACACGCTGGCATTGCTGTTTACCCACTGCTCCACAAACTGCTTTTTTAAAAGCAATCCAATCTCCCTTATCCTCTCGTCACTTTGGTCACAGGCAGCTGTGCCATCGAGCGTGTCACATAGCGCTCAGATATCAGTGGGCCGCACACAATCCACAAGTGTCCAGTGTCCAAAAGTGTACGCAGAGATTCAAAATCTCCATTATCCTCTCGTCACTTTGGTCACAGGCAGCTGTGCCATCGAGTGTGTCACATAGCGCTCAGATATCAGTGGGCCGCACACAATCCACAAGTGTCCAGTGTCCAAAAGTGTACGCAGAGATTCAAAATCTCCATTATCCTCTCGTCACTTTGGTCACAGGCAGCTGTGCCATCGAGTGTGTCACATAGCGCTCAGATATCAGTGGGCCGCACACAATCCACAAGTGTCCAGTGTCCAAAAGTGTACGCAGAGATTCAAAATCTCCATTATCCTCTCGTCACTTTGGTCACAGGCAGCTGTGCCATCGAGCGTGTCACATAGCGCTCAGATATCAGTGGGCCGCACACAATCCACAAGTGTCCACTGTCCACAAGTGTACGCAGAGATTCAAAATCTCCATTATCCTCTCATCACTTTGGTCACAGGCAGCTGTGCCATCGAGCGTGTCACATAGCGCTCAGATATCAGTGGGCCGCACACAATCCACAAGTGTCCACTGTCCACAAGTGTACGCAGAGATTCAAAATCTCCATTATCCTCTCGTCACTTTGGTCACAGGCAGCTGTGCCATCGAGCGTGTCACATAGCGCTCAGATATCAGTGGGCCGCACACAATCCACAAGTGTCCACTGTCCACAAGTGTACGCAGAGATTCAAAATCTCCATTATCCTCTCGTCACTTTGGTCACAGGCAGCTGTGCCATCGAGCGTGTCACATAGCGCTCAGATATCAGTGGGCCGCACACAATCCACAAGTGTCCAGTGTCCAAAAGTGTACGCAGAGATTCAAAATCTCCATTATCCTCTCGTCACTTTGGTCACAGGCAGCTGTGCCATCGAGCGTGTCACATAGCGCTCAGATATCAGTGGGCCGCACACAATCCACAAGTGTCCACTGTCCACAAGTGTACGCAGAGATTCAAAATCTCCATTATCCTCTCGTCACTTTGGTCACAGGCAGCTGTGCCATCGAGCGTGTCACATAGCGCTCAGATATCAGTGGGCCGCACACAATCCACAAGTGTCCAGTGTCCAAAAGTGTACGCAGAGATTCAAAATCTCCATTATCCTCTCGTCACTTTGGTCACAGGCAGCTGTGCCATCGAGCGTGTCACATAGCGCTCAGATATCAGTGGGCCGCACACAATCCACAAGTGTCCACTGTCCACAAGTGTACGCAGAGATTCAAAATCTCCATTATCCTCTCGTCACTTTGGTCACAGGCAGCTGTGCCATCGAGCGTGTCACATAGCGCTCAGATATCAGTGGGCCGCACACAATCCACAAGTGTCCACTGTCCACAAGTGTACGCAGAGATTCAAAATCTCCATTATCCTCTCGTCACTTTGGTCACAGGCAGCTGTGCCATCGAGCGTGTCACATAGCGCTCAGATATCAGTGGGCCGCACACAATCCACAAGTGTCCAGTGTCCAAAAGTGTACGCAGAGATTCAAAATCTCCATTATCCTCTCGTCACTTTGGTCACAGGCAGCTGTGCCATCGAGCGTGTCACATAGCGCTCAGATATCAGTGGGCCGCACACAATCCACAAGTGTCCACTGTCCACAAGTGTACGCAGAGATTCAAAATCTCCATTATCCTCTCGTCACTTTGGTCACAGGCAGCTGTGCCATCGAGCGTGTCACATAGCGCTCAGATATCAGTGGGCCGCACACAATCCACAAGTGTCCAGTGTCCAAAAGTGTACGCAGAGATTCAAAATCTCCATTATCCTCTCGTCACTTTGGTCACAGGCAGCTGTGCCATCGAGCGTGTCACATAGCGCTCAGATATCAGTGGGCCGCACACAATCCACAAGTGTCCAGTGTCCAAAAGTGTACGCAGAGATTCAAAATCTCCATTATCCTCTCGTCACTTTGGTCACAGGCAGCTGTGCCATCGAGCGTGTCACATAGCGCTCAGATATCAGTGGGCCGCACACAATCCACAAGTGTCCAGTGTCCAAAAGTGTACGCAGAGATTCAAAATCTCCATTATCCTCTCGTCACTTTGGTCACAGGCAGCTGTGCCATCGAGCGTGTCACATAGCGCTCAGATATCAGTGGGCCGCACACAATCCACAAGTGTCCACTGTCCACAAGTGTACGCAGAGATTCAAAATCTCCATTATCCTCTCGTCACTTTGGTCACAGGCAGCTGTGCCATCGAGCGTGTCACATAGCGCTCAGATATCAGTGGGCCGCACACAATCCACAAGTGTCCACTGTCCACAAGTGTACGCAGAGATTCAAAATCTCCATTATCCTCTCGTCACTTTGGTCACAGGCAGCTGTGCCATCGAGCGTGTCACATAGCGCTCAGATATCAGTGGGCCGCACACAATCCACAAGTGTCCACTGTCCACAAGTGTACGCAGAGATTCAAAATCTCCATTATCCTCTCGTCACTTTGGTCACAGGCAGCTGTGCCATCGAGCGTGTCACATAGCGCTCAGATATCAGTGGGCCGCACACAATCCACAAGTGTCCAGTGTCCAAAAGTGTACACAGAGATTCAAAATCTCCATTATCCTCTCGTCACTTTGGTCACAGGCAGCTGTGCCATCGAGCGTGTCACATAGCGCTCAGATATCAGTGGGCCGCACACAATCCACAAGTGTCCACTGTCCACAAGTGTACGCAGAGATTCAAAATCTCCATTATCCTCTCGTCACTTTGGTCACAGGCAGCTGTGCCATCGAGCGTGTCACATAGCGCTCAGATATCAGTGGGCCGCACACAATCCACAAGTGTCCAGTGTCCAAAAGTGTACGCAGAGATTCAAAATCTCCATTATCCTCTCGTCACTTTGGTCACAGGCAGCTGTGCCATCGAGCGTGTCACATAGCGCTCAGATATCAGTGGGCCGCACACAATCCACAAGTGTCCACTGTCCACAAGTGTACGCAGAGATTCAAAATCTCCATTATCCTCTCGTCACTTTGGTCACAGGCAGCTGTGCCATCGAGCGTGTCACATAGCGCTCAGATATCAGTGGGCCGCACACAATCCACAAGTGTCCACTGTCCACAAGTGTGTGCAGAAATTCTAAAACTCCCCTGTCCTATAGACACCTTGTACCTTGTTTTACATTACTATATAGTTTGTTGGATTTTGTCTACATTTCTACCAAAAATGAGGAAGGCTGGTGGAAGAGGCCGTGGAATTGGGCGGGGGTTGGCAGCTGGTAATGATGGTGTTGGTGGTGGATCTGATGGTAGTGGCAAGAGCAAAATAGGACCAAATGCAGGAGGTGCTGACCCTGCATCATCGTCTGTCTACATAAGGCCTCGAACGCTTAGTTTTCTAGGAGTTGGCAAACCGCTTTTAAAGGCAGAGCATCAGGAAAAAGTTTTGTCTTACATTGCTGACTCAGCCTCCAGCTCTATCGCCTCCTCTTCTTCAGTTGTAAAAAGTAAAAGCACTGAGTCGTCATTGGAGGCTCATGTTCATGAACCACACCTTTCCTTGTGTCCTTCACCCCAACCAAGATTGAAGGATGACGCAGGCCATACTACTGATTACTCCATGGAGCTGTTTTCACATACCATGCCTGGATTATCAAGTCAAATGGTGAATTACCCAGGCCAAGATGAATCTGACATGGAGTGCACTGATGCACAGCCGCTGATGGATGATTCTGCTGGTACATTCACTCAGAGCACTACATTGTCCTCGCAGTGTACAGAGCCAGATTTTGACCCTGATGAGACTCAGGTGCCCCTTCCCGCACACTATACCACCATACACGGTGACACAGAAAAAGGTGCACATGACATAGAAGAGGAGGTGATGGATGACCCAGTTGTTGACCCAGATTGGCATCCATTGGGGGAAGAGGGTGCTGCTTCCAATAGCTCAGATGAGGAGCATCCACAGCAGACATCGACATCGCAACAGCTGTTATCTGGCAGGCCCGGAGCACTCCAAAGACAGGTTCCAAACATCAAAAGAGTTGCTGGACAGCTTGTCCAGAGGGTCAAAAGATCACAGCGTGCTAGGTCGCAAAATGTCTGCCAAAGTAGGAAGAGTGCAGTGTGGCACTTTTTTGAACAAAATCCTCATGATCAGGCCAAGGTTATCTGTAACAAGTGCGCAAAGACCTTTAGCCGAGGGAAAAATCTGAAAAATTTGAATACCAGTTGCATGCTTAGACATTTAACCAGCATGCACTTGCAAGCGTGGACACAACACCAAACCTCAAGTGCCACATGTGCAACTGATCACAACGAAGGTAGTCTGCAATGCTACATTGTTTCCCCCACTGTAAGCACACCGGTTAGCACAGCAGCAAATGTTGAGGTGTCGTTGCAAGGCCACAGCAGTCAGGGAATCCCACTGTTATATCAACGAAAGACTGATTCTAGGCCATCAGAAAGAACACCAACTCCATCACCATCATCAACCCTCTCTCAGTCCGCCCTGTCCACCGCTACTTCCACCATATGCAGCTCTCAAGTCCAGCTCACCCTCCCAGACACTATGAGTAGGTCAAGAAAGTACTCAGTCTCTCATCCGCGTACACTGGGTTTGAACGCCCACATTGCCAAACTAATCTCGTTTGAGATGATGCCCTTTCGGTTGGTGGAAAGCACAGCTTTCCGCGAACTCATGGCCTATGCAGTACCACGCTATGACCTACCCAGTCGCCACTTCTTCTCTCGCAAAGCCATCCCAGCCCTCCACCATCATGTGAAAGACCGCATTGTCCATGCACTCAAGCAGTCAGTGAGCGGAAAGGTGCACCTCACAACTGATGCATGGTCCAGTCGGCATGGCCAGGGCCGTTACGTGTCCATCACTGCGCACTGGGTTAATGTGGTGGATGCAGGGTCCACAGGGGACAGCGGTGGTGGGACAGTGCTGCCTAGCCCACGGTCTAGGAAACAGTTGGCTGTAGGCGTTCGACCCTCCTCCTCCTCCTCCAGAAGCGACAGCTCGTCCACAGAGCGCAGTCGTACGAGCACTCCATCTGCAGCTGCCACTGTTGCACACGATGTGTCCCCCTATCGAGCAGCTAGTGAAAAGCGTCAGCAGGCTGTGTTGCAGATGATGTGTTTGGGTGACAGACACACCGCCGAGGTGCTGGCCGAGTACTTGAAGCAACAAACTGAGTCATGGCTGGGCAGTGTACATCTTGAGGCAGGCAAGGTAGTTAGTGATAACGGCCGTAATTTTGTGGCAGCCATAGCCCTTTCAAAACTCAGCCACATACCTTGCTTGGCTCACACCTTGAACCTGGTGGTGCAGTGCTTCCTCAAAAATTATCCGGAGTTAACAGCCCTGCTCCAGAAGGTGCGAAGACTGTGCGCGCACATCCGCCGGTCGCCTGTACACTCCGTTCGTATGCAGAAGCTGCAGCGATTGCTCCACCTTCCCAACCACCGCCTCATTATCGACATTGCAACAAGGTGGAACTCCACCCTGCACATGGTGGAGCGGCTGTGCGAGCAGAGGCAGGCCATAATGCATTTGTGGGAGGATACACGGCCAGGCACTTTGAGAGCAGACATGGAGTTGACAGGCGTGCAGTGGTCGAAGCTGAAAGACCTTTGTAAAGTCCTTCAGTGTTTTGAGGAATGCACACGGCTAGTAAGCGCAGACGACGCCATCCTAAGCATGAGCATCCCACTTATGCGTCTGCTCATGCAAACTTTGACGCACCTTAAGGAGCAGGCGTCTGCAGCCAATGTTGATGAGGAGGAAGAGGAGGAGGGAATCCTTGATGACATTCAGCCATTGTCTGCTCAGGGACCTCTCCTGGACGAGGTGGAGGAAGAAGAGGAGGAGGAGGAGGAGGATGATGGGGATGATTACTTAGGGGAGGAGGATGCATCTCGTGGGGCAAGTGAAAATGTTGGCGTGGCAAGGTCTGGTACAGGGTTTGTGCGTGACTGGAAGGATGTGGATTTGCCAGAAAGTGCTCCTCCACCCAGCACTCGCAGTGCATCATTGACACCGGGAACATTGGCCCACATGTCAGATTATGCCTTGCGGATCCTAAAAAGGGACCCCCGCTTTGCCAAAATGATGAACGATGACGACTACTGGTTGGCCAGCATCCTGGATCCACGCTATAAAGGCAAATTACAAAACATCATGCCACAGGAGAACCTTGACCTAATATTGGCTAATAAACAAGCAACTCTGGTAAATCGGTTGCTTGAGGCATTCCCAGCACACAGCAGCGGTGATGGTTCTCACACGAGCCGTACGGGCCGGGGGCAGCTTGGCAGAGGTGTTCGTGGTGCACACAGCAGAAGTGGCGTTGGAGACAGGGGTTTCATGACAATGTTGTGGACTGATTTTTCAAATACCGCTCACACAACTGGTAATACTGCATCGATGGAAAGTGACAGGAGACAGCAGTTGTCAACTATGGTTACAAACTACTTTTCCTCCCATATCGATGTTCTCCCACACAGGTCATTCCCCTTTGACTATTGGGCCGCTAAACTGGACACCTGGCCTGAATTGGCCCAATATGCCTTACAGGAGCTCGCTTGCCCAGCTGCAAGTGTGCTATCGGAAAGAGTCTTCAGTGCAGCTGGATCAATCCTGACAGAAAAAAGGACCCGTCTGTCAACCCAAAATGTGGATGATCTAACCTTCATTAAAATGAACCACGCATGGGTTTCCAAGGATTTTGTCCCACCTTCCCCTGATGACACATAGGGTGACAGAAAAATGGCTTGCTTTGGTCCACCTCTTCCTGGTACTTCACCTATTTCGCCTTTTGCATCAGTTGAATGTCCAACATCAACATATGCCACTTTCTAAAACTCCCTAACTGTGCTGCCTCCCCCCCATGGCCGGGGTCACCACCTAGCGCACGACACCGTGCGAGTGCCGTTGCCCTGGACAGGTGGGTAGGCCGACTCTTGGGCGCGGGCACTGGCACAGGGTCCCTCATAGTGCAATCAAATGTCTCTGACGGTGGTGGTGCACACCCGCTGTCAGACACACCGCTGTACTATGAGGGGCCCAGTGCCAGTACCGACGCCCACGAGTGGGCCCCCCTTGCTTGGCCAGGGCCCCAGCATTTGCAATCTTTACCTCTCCCTGCTCCTCCGCTGTGTAATCTGGGCCGTCAAATCCATACTGTGCCTGACACCGTCTGAGCCTGCCTCATGATGTATAGACATATATTTTGAATGTGTACGCTATCCATACATGTTATCCGGGTATACGTTACCCCTTCTAAACTTTGTGCAATGACGTGCAATCCATACTGGGCCTAACACCGTCTGAGCCTGCCTCATGCCGTATAGACATATATTTTGAATGTGTACGCTATCCATACATGTTATCCGGGGATACGGTACCCCTTCTAACCTTTGTGCAATGACGTGCAATCCATACTGGGCCTAACACCGTCTGAGCCTGCCTCATGCTGTATAGACATATATTTTGAATGTGTACGCTATCCATACATGTTATCCGGGGATACGGTACCCTTTCTAACCTTTGTGCAATGACGTGCAATCCATACTGGGCCTAACACGGTCTGAGCCTGCCTCATGCTGTATAGACATATTTTGAATGTGTACGCTATCCATACATGTTATCCGGGGATACGGTACCCCTTCTAACCTTTGTGCAATGACGTGCAATCCATACTGGGCCTAACACCGTCTGAGCCTGCCTCATGCTGTATAGACATATATTTTGAATGTGTACGCTATCCATACATGTTATCCGGGGATACGGTACCCCTTCTAACCTTTGTGCAATGACGTGCAATCCATACTGGGCCTAACACCGTCTGAGCCTGCCTCATGCTGTATAGACATATATTTTGAATGTGTACGCTATCCATACATGTTATCCGGGGATACGGTACCCCTTCTAACCTTTGTGCAATGACGTGCAATCCATACTGGGCCTAACACCGTCTGAGCCTGCCTCATGCTGTATAGACATATATTTTGAATGTGTACGCTATCCATACATGTTATCCAGGGATACGGTACCCTTTCTAACCTTTGTGCAATGACGTGCAATCCATACTGGGCCTAACACCGTCTGAGCCTGCCTCATGCTGTATAGACATATATTTTGAATGTGTACGCTATCCATACATGTTATCCAGGGATACGGTACCCTTTCTAACCTTTGTGCAATGACGTGCAATGCATACTGGGCCTAACACCGTCTGAGCCTGCCTCATGCTGTATAGACATATATTTTGAATGTGTACGCTATCCATACATGTTATCCGGGGATACGGTACCCCTTCTAACCTTTGTGCAATGACGTGCAATCCATACTGGGCCTAACACCGTCTGAGCCTGCCTCATGCTGTATAGACATATATTTTGAATGTGTACGCTATCCATACATGTTATCCGGGGATACGGTACCCCTTCTAACCTTTGTGCAATGACGTGCAATCCATACTGGGCCTAACACCGTCTGAGCCTGCCTCATGCTGTATAGACATATATTTTGAATGTGTACGCTATCCATACATGTTATCCGGGGATACGGTACCCTTTCTAACCTTTGTGCAATGACGTGCAATCCATACTGGGCCTAACACCGTCTGAGCCTGCCTCATGCTGTATAGACATATATTTTGAATGTGTACGCTATCCATACATGTTATCCGGGGATACGGTACCCCTTCTAACCTTTGTGCAATGACGTGCAATCCATACTGGGCCTAACACCGTCTGAGCCTGCCTCATGCTGTATAGACATATATTTTGAATGTGTACGCTATCCATACATGTTATCCGGGGATACGGTACCCCTTCTAACCTTTGTACAATGACGTGCAATCCATACTGGGCCTAACACCGTCTGAGCCTGCCTCATGCTGTACAGACATATATTTTGAATGTGTACGCTATCCATACATGTTATCCAGGGATACGGTACCCTTTCTAACCTTTGTGCAATCACGTGCAATCCATACTGGGCGTGAGAACGGCTGGCGAGCTGTTAAGCAAGCTACAGCACCTGTCCAGACAAGTACAGGGATTCCCTAGCGAGGAGACTTATTTGATTGTTTTCTATGTTGGGACAGCAATTTTTGGGGAGCACTATACTCTGGAGAATGATAGATGGGGCCCACCATACACTGGAACATTCCAAAGGTGGACATCAGACACTGGAGCAGCATTTACAGGGCCCATTATACACTAGAGCATTAGAAATGGGGCCCATTATGTTTGGAGCATTATTTGGGCCCATAAGACAGTGGAGCTTCATCCATGGGGACAAACATATACTGTAGCATTATGTGGAGCTCATCATATACTGTTTCAAACATTATATGGGACCAATGATTTTGTATGGAGAAATAGATGGGCCTCGTCATGAGATGTAAAAAGTGAGGTATTTTTCATTGTACTATACCGCTATTTCTCTGCCGTATCGGAGCATGATGAGTTGTGGTATGTGTTAAAGGGGCGCTCTTTCGCCCAGGGCACATGAAAACCTGCAGCCAGCCCTCCCCCCCCACAAATTTAGCCAAATAACCCCCATTTTTCAGTGCGTAACTTGTATTATGAAGTTAATTAAGGTTGACAAGCTTAAGTAAGAAGAATTGATGCTTTTGGCATTCAAATGGGCACTGTAGGTGTGTTTCCTGTCCTCCTCTCACTGCCGACTTTTATTCCCCATTGACTTACATTGGGTTTCGTGTTTCGGGACGACCCCGACTTTTCCCTATAATCGGACGATCTTGCTCGACCCGACTTTTGGAAAAGTCAGGTTTCACGAAACGAAACGCGACCCTAAAAAAGCAAAAGTCGCTCAACTCTACTACTGAGTATATTGGTGGGAAACATTCTGTGTATGGCGGGCTTCCGTGTGGTGGAAAAGATGTAGCACTTCTTGGCGGGCTTCAGTAGCGATCTGCGGCTGTATGGCGGCTGCTGTGATACCCATATGTGGAGCAGTGTGGGTGTTAGCGGTCCCATACAGTCTATGCAATCACCGTGTGCGACCGGCAGTCCTTTACTGAGCCCTGGGCTCTTATTCCCTGCGGTTGTATGGTGGCTGCTGTAATACCCATATGCGGAGCAGTCTGGGTGACAGCGATCCCTTACAGTCTGTGTAACCACTGCGTGCAACCAGCAGTCTGTTTTACTGAGCGCTTGGCTTTTATCCCCTGCGGCTGTATGCCGGCTGCTGTAGTACCCGTATGTGGAGCAGTTTGGGTGATAGCGGTCCCGTATAGCCTGGGTAACCACCGAGAGCGACCAGTGGTTCCGTTTTTACTGAACCCTGTGCTCTTGTCTCTGTGGCTGTGTAGTGGCTGCTGTAGTACCCGTATGCGGAGCAGTTTGGGTGGTAGCAGTGCCATATAGTCTGGATAACCACCGCCTATGACCAGCGGTTCCGTTTTTACTGTTCTGCCTTCTTCCACGTATGATGCTGTGTGGAGTCCAGCATACGGCTTAACCTTTAATACACTCCCAGAAACAAAACTGTATGGGTGCGTAAGTCTATTATTTATTGGGATGATATGGACAACGATGATGAGATGATAACAGATGGATATTTCAACAGATTGTTGTACAAAATGAGGATGATTCAGGTAAAAACTACAAAAGACAGACAATAGAGCATGTCAGTACTTAGACAGTATACAATACACAAATACTGGCAGGTAATAGCAATGCAGGGTACAATCACAACAGTAGCAATGATACAGGATGCTGTTATCAAGCATTATATATTATATAGAGCTGGGCAAAATTACATACACAGCAGCAAAGGAGAAATAAACACAACTAGTGGCTGCCAGCTTTACACTCACTGAACAAAGAATGCATGACTAGAGAATGCTTATAACAAGCATGTAGTGAAATAACATCATAGGAGTTGAGCATGCATTGCAAATATCATGGGGGCTGCATTATGGCTTCCAACACAGATGCATAACTCATAATTGCATTATCCTTACCAGAATCCACTTGTTATAGCAATGGTTTTGCAAAGAGCTGAGCTACACACATGTGGGCTGCTCAGGAAATGCTGGAGAATGGTTACATGTTGTTGACCAAGGCTAGAAGAAGGGGCGGTTCTGAACAATTAACCATTCAGGGAACAGAAAATTCTAAACACAGGAATAAAAGGAGAAGGGCAACTACTGGCGACAGCTGGAACAGCACTTAAAAATATCTAGCTGCACAAAGTGGGCAGAACACTAGGTGTGTCTTATAGTCCAAAAAATACGGTAACTATCTGGTTTAAAGGCATGAAAATTAAAATCTTAAAATTGCGATACTTTGAAAATTTGTGCCAAAATTCAGATATTTTCTTAAATAAACACAAAAAATTAATTGATTAATTGCACAAAATGCAACTTGTTGCGTTCGGCGCAGCTTGGTGCAGTGTCAAAGCGATGCATGCGTGTGTGTCAACATACATGCGCATGGCCTGTGTACCCAATGTTAAAGATAGGGTATGCAGGACGCATGCAGATGTAGGCGTAGCTGAATGAAGAGGTGCTGCAGTGGCTGGGACTTAATGGAGGACGGAAGAAGGAAGTAGGCTGCCATCCGCAGCGCTACAAATTGCTAGTGTGAAGCCAGCCTTAGTGATGTCATCAACCTGAGCTTCTTGTGCAGTGATTCCACATGTAATTGAGGTATGGACTCACTGGACAGGATATCTATATAGTGACTTCTGGTTGAATGGGGGTACAAAACGGGTTTGACGCCACAGCTCATCTAATTCATGGCGAGCTGTATCATGCATTACAAGCCCTTTTTCTGACGAGCTGGATTCATTAAAAGGTGCATTCTTTATAACAAATTAGGCGCCTGACTCCAGCAGACTCTTTCATCAATGCTGGTGTGAACAGCAGCGGTCTTAATGAATCCGTGCCATCCTTTTGGATGAAGATTACATTATACTTCTCTAGTGTTGTGTTAATCAGTAAAAGCATTGCTGTATCATTTTTTTTCTATTGATTCCTATTATTTTTCTGCCGTGTATTATCTACAGTAGTTGCTGCTAAAAAAACATGTGATTTATAATATTACCATTATAATAATTATGAGCAATAACAACTGAAATGGGAGCATAATATGAACAAATACTGAAATTTACTTAGTCTCTTTGTGTCACTGTTTTATTAAATTTACCAATACTCAGAATATTACAACCTTCTGAATACATCCCAAAAATGTAATCAATTTTGATGAAATGCTGAGAAATCTATCTTGACTTGAACAGCATTCACATACATCCTATTTTTTATTTCTTGCTTTCCAACACAATCTGATTCATCTCAAAGTGGATATCAACATACTCTGTGCTCGCTTTCATGTATTGATCATTCAATTTTCGCCTCTTTCATATTTGAATGAAACGCACCTCAGACTTCCATAAGAGTTATACATACCAAGTAGTAGGAAAATATTGTACTGAGCTCATTCAGATTGTAATGTAAGAATTTATTTAACTGATCCCTCTTTTAGTTTGGCAGGGCTGCTTTTACATATAAATAGTAGTAAATACACATTAGAAGTTGCTGAAATGTGTTATTTTGCAATCATTTTCAAAAACTTTAAATGAGAACACAGACATCCTTTTTTATTATTGAAGAGAGTTAAGTTAGCCACAAATCGAGATCCATATTACAGAAGTACAGGGTTGTTCCACAAACACAACTTGCAGAAGACTGTACTGAAAAAGTGGGCACCGAGTTGGAAAGGCACAGTCATCAAGTGAAGAACCTTATCTATTTTTTATTAGTTTATTTGTAGTTGTTATATGAAAGGCCTTTATCAAATATACAGAAATCTTAATTAGCAGTTTTAAACCTTTAATAAAGGGGAAATGGGAACACATTTTATGTTAAAGACACCAATAAACTGATCAAAAATAGACAGAGGCCTTCTCTTGATGTCTAGATCTCCACAACTTGTTAATTGCTTTTCAATCGTCACCAATACTGGTGACCACTGTTTTTCACATGTTTCATCCCTTGCAGGGCTGGTAGCTTGGACCTGAGGAATCATAGTATATATGACTGTTCAGCTTCCATCTTTTCTATTGCACTTGAAAAAGAAGAGATTCTAAGATCAACATGACCAATTTTCTCAGAAAGCGATTTTGGGGGTTGGACCAGATGGCCCACGAGGTCCCTTCCAACTCTACGATTCTATAATAGTACCAGCAGCAGTCTCCCACCTTGTTATCAGCATGCTGCTGAACAGTGCGGGGCCTATCCTAGAACGCCTATTAAGGTGGGCACCTGAAATAAACCGTTCTCTCCTCTTTGATAGTATAGTAATGTGATGTAGAATCTATATCTTTTCTTTTTTCTCCATTCCAAGTTCACACAAATACAAGTTAATACATATATATAGTGTTATTGATTAGATAAATAAATCTAATATCACTGGACATCTGGCCTCTTGCCCTTTGTTGATACATTAATTAGTGAGTAGCTGACAGTTTCTGGAAGGGCAAACTTTGACAGTGAGCTTTCTCAGCAAATAGGTAATACATCAAAGCTGAAGATAGTTCCCCCTAAGGCAGACAGGTCATCTCGTTACCAGAGATATCACATGCCAGAAATTGAGATGCCATATTTCCCTGCCATATGGATAATGATCTGATATCAACATCATAAATTGATATATCTGTAATTGGGGAACATAACCACCTCTGTGGTTTCAAGCACCAGGATTTTTTTGCCATGCGAAACCACAAAAATGTAATATCAACCTGATGGTGAAAATATGTTTAGAAATGAGGACATATTATATCACTTGGAGATTCCTTGGGGAAAATATGAGATAAATGAGTATCATGCTTTGAACTGTGATAGTCTTTGCACACAATTAGCCATCCTTCTCTAACTAGACCAGATGAGATCCTATGTAATATCTCACCCAGAGACACCAATTGTCAGATTCGAGTGATGCAATGTGACTGTTAAATCTGTCCTAATTTCAGTTGCAAACTCCTCTGCCGGAAGGTCTTAGCGATCCAATCTGTAAGACATTTATTTATCCTTTTTTGCATGTACTGTTTTTATCTTGGGCTTTTTTTATTATTCCATCTTTTCTAATTTTTAAAGTACTGTACTTTTTTATATATTAAATCAAAAGTATAATCAGTTTGTCCCTTGCTGCTCTAAACCCACCCCAGTCTTGTTTTTCCCTGTGTATGCCAGAGTGCAAGAAGTGTACCTATCAGGGTGTGGTGGTCTCTGGTTCCTGGCTTTATTGGTAAATATTATGAGTACTAGCTGAAGAGCCCGACGCTGCCCGGGCATAGTAACTACCTGCGGTTAGTTATAACAAATTATAATGATTACCATATATCTATATATATAAAGCTGAGTGTAGAGCCCCGCCCACTTCGCATAGCCACATTCACTATATCCCACATTATCTCGTCAGCCAGATCTACCGGACTACTACCCCTAATATCCCACATCGTCCCGTCAGCCAGAGCCACCGGACTGCTACCCCTAATATCCCACATCATCCCGTCAAAGCCACCGGACTACTACCCCTAATATCCCACATCATCCCGTCAGAGCCACCGGACTACTACCCCTAATATCCCACATCATCCCGTCAACCAGAGCCACCGGACTACTACCCCTAATATCCCACATCATCCCGTCAGCCAGAGCTACCGGACTACTACCCTAATATCCCACATCATCCCATAAGCCAGAACCACCAGACTACTACCCCTAATATCCCACATCATCCCGTCAGCCAGAGCCACCGGACAACTGCCATTAATATCCCACATAATCCCGTCACAGCCGCCGGACTACTACCCATAATATCCCACATCATCCCGTCCGCTAGAACCATCGGACTACTACCACTAATATCCCACATCATCCCGTCAGCCAGAGCCACCGGACTGAGTATTACACACTGGTAACTACTATAAACCTATATGTACCATTTGTTTACTTTTATATCTTCTATTGTGGGCCGTGCATCATCCACACTTAGTCAATATGTTTTTTATTATATTATTATACTATCTATACCTGATGGTGCACAGGTCTTCTCTATAGACGGAGCATTTATATCACATCATATTTTGATGGTCTTTTACCTTCCCAAGTACATTTATTACTGTTTTGATATTCACATATTAACATTTGTATTTGTACTCTATGTAACTATACTGTGCATTCCTCTAAGTACAGTGGGGAAAAAAAGTATTTAGTCAGTCAGCAATAGTGCAAGTTCCACCACTTAAAAAGATGAGAGGCGTCTGTAATTTACATCATAGGTAGACCTCAACTATGGGAGACAAACTGAGAAAAAAAAATCCAGAAAATCACATTGTCTGTTTTTTTTTCATTTTATTTGCATATTATGGTGGAAAATAAGTATTTGGTCAGAAACAAGCAATCAAGATTTCTGGCTCTCACAGACCTGTAACTTCTTCTTTAAGAGTCTCCTCTTTCCTCCACTCATTACCTGTAGTAATGGCACCTGTTTAAACTTGTTATCAGTATAAAAAGACACCTGTGCACACCCTCAAACAGTCTGACTCCAAACTCCACTATGGTGAAGACCAAAGAGCTGTCAAAGGACACCAGAAACAAAATTGTAGCCCTGCACCAGGCTGGGAAGACTGAATCTGCAATAGCCAACCAGCTTGGAGTGAAGAAATCAACTGTGGGAGCAATAATTAGAAAATGGAAGACATACAAGACCACTGATAATCTCCCTCGATCTGGTGCTCCACGCAAAATCCCACCCCGTGGGGTCAGAATGATCACAAGAACGGTGAGCAAAAATCCCAGAACTACGCGGGGGGACCTAGTGAATGAACTGCAGAGAGCTGGGACCAATGTAACAAGGCCTACCATAAGTAACACACTACGCCACCATGGACTCAGATCCTGCAGTGCCAGACGTGTCCCACTGCTTAAGCCTGTACATGTCCGGGCCCATCTGAAGTTTGCTAGAGAGCATTTGGATGATCCAGAGGAGTTTTGGGAGAATGTCCTATGGTCTGATGAAACCAAACTGGAACTGTTTGGTAGAAACACAAATTGTCGTGTTTGGAGGAAAAAGAATACTGAGTTGCATCCATCAAACACCATACCTACTGTAAAGCATGGTGGTGGAACCATCATGCTTTGGGGCTGTTTCTCTGCAAAGGGGCCAGGACGACTGATCCGGGTACATGAAAGAATGAATGGGGCCATGTATCGTGAGATTTTGAGTGCAAACCTCCTTCCATCAGCAAGGGCATTGAAGATGAAACGTGGCTGGGTCTTTCAACATGACAATGATCCAAAGCACACCGCCAGGGCAACGAAGGAGTGGCTTCGTAAGAAGCATTTCAAGGTCCTGGAGTGGCCTAGCCAGTCTCCAGATCTCAACCCTATAGAAAACCTTTGGAGGGAGTTGAAAGTCCGTGTTGCCAAGCGAAAAGCCAAAAACATCACTGCTCTAGAGGAGATCTGCATGGAGGAATGGGCCAACATACCAACAACAGTGTGTGGCAACCTTGTGAAGACTTACAGAAAACGTTTGACCTCTGTCATTGCCAACAAAGGATATATCACAAAGTATTGAGATGAAATTTTGTTTCTGACCAAATACTTATTTTCCACCATAATATGCAAATAAAATGAAAAAAAACAGACAATGTGATTTTCTGGATTTTTTTTTCTCAGTTTGTCTCCCATAGTTGAGGTCTACCTATGATGTAAATTACAGACGCCTCTCATCTTTTTAAGTGGTGGAACTTGCACTATTGCTGACTGACTAAATACTTTTTTTCCCCACTGTATATTACACGCCTCTTATTTCCTTAAAATTTGTTCTTCAATATTTTTATATATACAACCTCTGTGGTGTTTTATGCTATTTATAATATTTTAGACTTTCTCAAAAAAGTGTTGTGTGTTTGGTGTTTTCCATATTCTCTCCATTTTTTTGCTTTTTTTTGGCTATGATACATATGATCGAGGTCTTTTTGGTGTATGTTATATATACACTGACGAGCAAAAGAGTATCAATGTTTTGAACTTTTGACTTTCAGACTCCATATCTTACCATCCACTATCTGATACATCAATTTGACTTGCCAATATTTAGCATATGATTAGTTATGCAGATTCTTGTGATGTCACTGCATTGTTACTGGTTTGCTCCTAAAAATCAAAATTTTATTATTTTGTTAGTATTTTGTAAATGCATCTGTGACAACACAGCATTTAATCTTAATTATCTAGATGTCTATTTTCACTTGGTCAAGAACCATAGACTGTTGTTATATGAAAAGTTGATTCTTGATATTTTTAAATGGCTCCTGTTTGTCTCTTATATCAGCTACTACAAATTATTGTCAGCTATCTTTGCAAGACAGGGACGCAGGGTCATTGAACAATCAGTGTTTGATAATATGATGATCATTGTGTGGGACCCTGTGGCTTGTTGACTTGCAAAACAAAGGAGAAAAACTATGCAAAGTGATGAAATACTCAAACTATGAGAGTTAAACTCATCCCACCTCCCTTCTGACCTGTGGATGATAACCTGAAGCACAGATGTGAGTATAGAAAAGGATTTCTATCGTTCTGCAAGGAGAATCAGAGACTCTTTACAAAACCACAGCCAGGAACTCTCTACAGGACAGCAGCCAGGACATCATGGCTCACAAGGGACACAGACTTGATATTCTACAGGATGTGAGGTTAGGTGACCACGGCCCTGGCTGGAAGAATAGAGATCTGCTCCTTTGACCATCACTGAACCCATGAATACGTTTGGGGAAGCCAGGATTTAGACCCTTCAGTCACCTGAGCCCCATAAATACATTTGAGGAACCCAGTATTAGGACCCATCTGTCTCTTGGCTCAAAGGAGATATTCAGAGAAGACAGGTTGTAACTTACCATATGCCTCAATAGAATGTTAACTTTCTAAGCTTGTCGTTACCTCCTCTCTGTGGGAGCCCATCGAAAGTGGGGGGCTACTGTTGGGGGTAGTCGGCCCTGGAAGCCTCGAAGGCACAGCTATTCTAATCCCAGGGAGTCAATATAGTAACATAGTTAGCAAGGCCGAAAAAAGACATTTGTACATCCAGTTCAGCCTATATTGCAATCCCCAGATCTACGTTCTTCTAAAGAACCTAACAACTGTAAGATACAATATTGTTACGCTCCAGGAAGACATACAGGCCTTTCTTGAACCCCTCGACTGAGTTCACTATCATCACCTCCTCAGGCAAGAATTCCAAATTCTCACTGCCCTAACAGTAAAGAATCCTGTTGTGAGTTAATTTTCCCCTTCACCATTGAGGTCTGATGAACTCCCTCTTCTGGTGAAGGAAGGTAGTGAGGCTGATTACCAAGCACCTGGGTATGATGATGATGACTGGGTGATGGGAATTGCTGACTGGATATAAGGCAGCCGACGCCCTTCTGCCTTGCTGGTGATCTCTCTGAGGGATTCTAGGAGACCAGTCTGATTCCTGCTCCTCAAAAGCTAAGTTTTTTTGCACTGCTTTTTGCATTTGTGTTTTGTTTTGTTTTGTCTTGTTTTTCTGAATTTCTGCCATTCCCTGCTGGGGTGAGTTGAATTCCTTTTTGCTCTGTCTTCAGAAAATACCTGAGTGCTGATATAGTCTTTTTGAAGCCTAGCATCTTCAGGGCCTTTTTCCCTATCAGCCTGTTGGCCCTTGTTTTGATAGGGTTTTTGGCGGATTGCAGACAGCAGCTTTCCTATCCTGTCCTATTTAGTTAGCTTGTGCCCCATCATTTGCTCAGCCTATCTTTCTATCTGTGTGAGTGTTTTTTCATCTTGCTTCACCGTCATTATATGTTGGGGGCTGCCTATTGCTTTGGGGTCTGCTCTGGGGCAGTTTAGATTTCCCTTTCTGTCTTTAGGCTATGTAGTTCTCCGGCTGTGATCGAGGGGTCTAGGGCACCGTAGGAACCCCACACGGCTACTGCTAGTTGTTGTTGATAGGTTCAGGGGTCTGCAATCCAATAACTGCCAACTTCTCTGGTTTTCTGGACTTAGCTAGTATTTGTTTTTGCCTCCTTCGGTGACTCATTCATAACAGAATCACCAGCCATACCGCAGATCCTAGGGTACTCAATAGCAGGAAAGAATTGTAAAAAAAAAAAAAAAAGTGTGTATATTCTTTCCTCTATATCTCTGAGTCCGCAGGGGGAATTTTTTTTTCTCTCAATGGAGATAAAGCAATTGTCTGATCGTGTGGAGCAGCTCGCTGCGGAAGTGCGGGGAATTTCCGCCTACCTTGCTCATTCACATGCTGCTGAACCAAAGATCCCTACTCCTGATGTGTTTTTGGGGGATCGGTCTAAATTTTTGAATTTCAAAAATAATTATAAATTATTTTTTGCCTTGAAGCCTAACTCGTCAGGGAGCTCCGCGCAGCAGGTTAAAATTGTCATCTCTTTGCTGCATGGCGATCCCCAGGATTGGGTGTTTTCTTTGAAACCAGATGATCCTAGTCTGACTAATGTGAACGCATTTTTTCAAGCCTTGGGGTTGTTGTATGACGAACCTAATGCTATTGATCAGGCTGAAAAGACCCTGTTGGCATTGAACCAGGGTCGAGATTCTGCAGAATTGTACTGTCAAAAATTCCGAAAGTGGGCGGTCCTTACTACCTGGAATGATAATGCCTTGGCAGCTCTCTTTCGGAAGGGTTTGACAGAAGCCATAAAAGATACTATGGTGGGATTTCCTGTCCCCTCTGGTCTTGACGATTCTATGTCATTAGCCATTCAGGTTGATCGGCGTTTACATGAACGCAGGACTGCACGAGAGGTGTTGCCACCTGTTGAACAAGTGTCTGAACCTATGCAATGTGATAGTTTTGTCCAGGGAGCAACGTCAGGAGTTCAGAAGGCGTAATAAGCTGTGTTCTTTTTTGTGGAGATGCCTCGCATATTATTTCTGTCTGTCCTAAACAAGAGAAACGTTTTGCACACACGTTTTCTGTGGGTGGTGTTCAACCTAAGTTTCTTCTGGCAATTACTCTGATCTGCTCCCTGTCCACATTTTCCGCCAAGGCTTTTGTGGATTCGGGAGCAACCCTGAACCTAATGGACTTGGATTTTGCTAAACATTGTGGATTTCCGATGACACCTCTGCGGACGCCTATCCCTTTGAGAGGGATTGATGCCACTCCTTTGGCGAAAAATAAACCTCAGTTTTGGACCCAGGTGGTAATGTGGGTCGCCCCAGACCATCAAGAAAATTGCAGATTTTTGGTGCTGCATAATTTGCATGATACCATTGTTCTGGGGTTTCCCTGGTTGCAAATTCATAATCCAGTTTTGGATTGGAAATCTGTGTCTGTGGTGAGTTGGGGTTGTCGGTGTGCCCTTAGTGAGGCTCCGGTTTTTTCCACCTCTCCTCAGTCGCATGATGTTCCTGACTATTTGGCGGACTTTTATGATGTATTTAGTGAGAATGAGTCTGTGTCTTTGCCTCCTCATAGGAGTTATGACTGTGCAATTGAACTGAGCCTGGGGTGTAAATTTCCCAAGGGTCGGCTCTTCAATTTATCTGTACCCGAGCACGAGGCTATGCGATCCTATATTAAGGAGGCATTGGAGAGGGTCATATTAGACCATCCTCTTCACCCTTAGGTGCTGGGTTTTTTTTTCGTGGCCAAAAAGGATGGTTCATTAAGGCCTTGTATTGATTATCGTGCCCTCAACAAAATTACTATTAAATATCAGTATCCGTTACCCTGATTTCGGATCTATTCTCCAGAGTTAAAGGTGCTTGCTGGTTTACCAAGCTTGACCTCAGGGGGGCGTATAATCTTATCCGCATTAAGCATGGGGATGAATGGAAGACAGCGTTTAATACTCCGGAGGGACATTTTGAGTACCTGGTGATGCTTTTTGGGCTCACTAATGCCCCTTCTGTCTTCCAGTGCTTCATGAACGACATTTTCCGAGACTCTGTGGATAAATTTTTGATTATCTATCTGGATGATATTTTGATCTTCTCCAAGGATTGGGATTCTCATGTGGAACATGTTCGGACTGTGTTCCGGATCTTGAGTGAGAATTCCCTGTATGTCAAAGGATCGAAATGCCTTTTTGGGGTACAGAGGATTTTTTTTTTGGGATTTATTTTGTCTCCGTCAACTATTGAAATGGACCTGGCCAAGGTACAGGCCATTTATGATTGGGTTCAGCCCACTTCTTTGAAGGCCCTCCAGAAGTTTTTGGGTTTTGCTAATTTTTATCGGAAATGTATAGCAAAATTTTCTAGTATTGCCAAGCCATTGACTGATCTGACTAAGAAGGGTGCTGATGTGTTGAATTGGTCTCCGGAGGCTGTTTCTTCCTTTCAGGAGCTGAAGCGCAGATTCACTTCCGCCCCGGTTTTGCGGCAACCTGATGTCTCACTCCCGTTCCAGGTAGAGGTGGACGCTTCTGAGATTGGTGCAGGAGCTGTTTTGTCCCAAAAGGATCCTGTAACATCTAAAATGAATCCCTGTGCTTTCTTTTCCCAAAAGTTCTCTCCATCTGAACGTAACTATGATGTGGGGAATCGGGAACTGTTAGCCATGAAATGGGCATTTGAGGAGTGGAGACATTGGTTGGAGGGAGCTAAACATCAAGTCGTGGTCCTCACTGACCACAAGAATTTGATTTACCTGGAGTCGGCCAAACGCTTGAACCCTAGACAGGCTAGGTGGGCCTTGTTTTTTACACGTTTTGATTTTGTGGTCTCTTTTCTTCCTGGCACTAAGAATGTCAAGGCTGACGCTCTCTCTAGGAGCTTCTTTGCTGATTCTCCTGTGGTGACCAAGCCTGCTACCATCTTAGGCAAAGGGGTAGTTCTTTCTGCCATCTCGCCCGATTTGAGACGTGCTCTGGAAGAGTTCCAGGAGGACAAACCTGAGCGTTGTCCCAGGGGAAAGTTGTATGTTCCTGACTAGTGGAAGAAGAGAGTGATGTCTGAAGTTCATTGCTCTGCATTGGCTGGTCATCCAGGTATTTTTGGTACTAGAGATCTGGTGAGTCGCTCTTTTTGGTGGCCCACCTTGTCTCATGATGTCAGGAATTTTGTGCAGTCCTGTGGGACTTGCTCCCGGTCTAAACCTTGTTCTCGCTCTAGTGGGTTGTTGATGCCTTTGCCGGTCCCCAGGAGGCCATGGACCCATATTTCAATGGATTTCATCTCTGATATGCCTGTCTCTCAGAGAATGACTGTTATTTGGGTGATTTGTGATAGGTTCTCTAAGATGGTTCATCTTGTACCACTCCCTAAGTTGCCATCTTCCTCTGAGTTGGTGCCCCTGTTTTTGCAACAGGTCGTTCGCTTGCACGGGATTCCTGAGAACATTGTATCTGACAGAGGAGTTCAGTTTGTGTCTAGATTTTGGAGGACTTTCTGTTCCAAGCTGGGAATTCAGTTGTCCTTCTCCTCTGCTTTTCACCCTCAGACCAATGGGCAGACGGAGAGAACAAACCAGACCTTGGAGTCGTATTTGAGATGTTTTATTTCCGCTGATCAGGATGATTGGGTTTCATTTTTGCCCTTGGCCGAATTTGCTTTAAATAATAGAGCTAGTTCTGCCACTTTGATGTCATCTTTTTTTTGTAACTTTAGGTTTCATCCTCGATTTTCTTCAGGGCAGGTGGAGCCTTCTGCCTGCCCAGGTGTTGACACTGTGGTGGAGAGAATGCACCAGATCTGGGACCAAGTGGTGGATAAGTTATCTCTCTCCCAGGAAAAGGCCCAGCGGTTTTCCAACCGACATAGGACCATTGGTCCCCAGTTTAAGGTTGGTGATATGGTTTGGTTATCATCAAAAAATATCGCTATGAAGGTGGCTTCTCCTAAGTTTAAGCCTAGATTTATTGGACCTTACAAGATTTTGGAGATTATTAATCCGGTCTCTTTTCGTTTGGCTCTTCCTGTCACATTTAAAATCCATAATGTGTTTCATAAGTCCTTGTTGAAGAGGTTTGTTGAACCAGTAGTTCCTGGGGTGGCACCTCCGGACCCTGTATTGGTTGAAGGTAACATGGAATATGAGGTAGAGAAGATACTGGATTCCCATCTGGCTAGACGGAGACTCCAGTATTTAGTTAAGTGGAAGGGTTATGGTCAGGAGGATAATTCCTGGGTCTCTGCCTCTGATATTCATGCCAAAAGATTGGTGCGTGCCTTTCATCGGGCTCACCCTGATCGCCCTGGTGGCGTGGATGAGGGTTCGGTGACCCCTCCTCAAGGGGGAGGTACTGTTGTGAGTTCATTTTCCCCTTCACCATTGAGGTCTGATGAACTCCCTCTTCTGGTGAAGGAAGGTAGTGAGGCTGATTACCAAGCACCTGGGTATGATGATGATGACTGGGTGACGGGAATTGCTGACTGGATATAAGGCAGCCGACGCCCTTCTGCCTTGCTGGTGATCTCTCTGAGGGATTCTAGGAGACCAGTCTGATTCCTGCTCCTCAAAAGCTAAGTTTTCTGCACTGCTTTTTGCATTTGTGTTTTGTTTTGCCTTGTTTTTCTGAATTACTGCCATTCCCTGCTGGGGTGAGTTGAATTCCTTTTTGCTCTGTCTTCAGAAAATACCTGAGTGCTGATATAGTCTTTTTGAAGCCTAGCGTCTTCAGGGCCTTTTTCCCTATCAGCCTGTTGGCCCTTGTTTTGATAGGGTTTTTGGCGGATTGCAGACAGCAGCTTTCCTATCCTGTCCTATTTAGTTAGCTTGGGCCCCATCATTTGCTCAGCCTATCTTTCTATCTGTGTGAGTGTTTTTTCATCTTGCTTCACCGTCATTATATGTTGGGGGCTGCCTATTGCTTTGGGGTCTGCTCTGTGGCAGTTTAGATTTCCCTTTCTGTCTTTAGGCTATGTAGTTCTCCGGCTGTGATCGAGGGGTCTAGGGCACCGTAGGAACCCCCCACGGCTACTGCTAGTTGTTGTTGATAGGTTCAGGGGTCTGCAATCCGATAGCTGCCAACTTCTCTGGTTTTCTGGACTTAGCTAGTATTTCTGTTTTTGCCTCCTTCGGTGACTCATTCATAACAGAATCCTCTTCTATGTTGGTTGACAGGAGCGATTCCTCATAAACCATGCTGAAATGGAGTTAATCAGTTATTCTCATTGAGATAAACCAGAATAACATCCCTCAGAAACCCTTCAAATATTTTACCAGCAATAGAGGTTAGACTTCCTGGCCTATAATTTCCAAGCTCACTTTTAGAGCCTTTTTTGAATATTGGTACCACATTTGCTATGCGCCAGTCCTGAGGAACAGACCCGTCGCTATAGAATCCCTAAATATAAGAAATAATGGCTTGTCTATTACATTAGTTAGTTCTCTTAGTACTCGTGGGTGTAGTATGCCATCCGGACCCAGAAATGTATCTAATTTAGTCTTATTTAGCAGGTTTTGCACCTCTTCTTGGGATAGATTGGTGTCCCTTAACCCATCCATGGGACCCGGACCCCTATGCCCATAGACGGGATAGTATGTCATAGCGATCAGTGGAGCTCACGGGGGGGAGTGCCGCTGATCGCGGCCGGGTGTCAGCTGATTATCACAGCTGACACTCACACGTTAACCCCTGGCACACTGTGATCAAACACAATCGCAGTGTATCGGGGGTTTAGGGAAGCATCGGCAGGGAGGGGGCTCCCTCCGTGCTTCCCTGAGCCCCCCAGAGCAGCGCAATGTTCTGCGCTGCTCCGGGGGCCTCCTTCCCTGCAGGTCCCCGGATCCAAAATGGCAGTGGGGACCTTCGGGGGCCTGCAGGGAGGCGGCTTCCTCATGCCTGCAAAGCGCCGACATGAGGAAGCCTCCAGCACTGCCTGTGACAGATCGCTGATCTGTCACAGTGATCTGTGATGTGACAGATCAGCAATCTGTCACATGACAGTTATGTTCCCCCTGGGACAGTATAATAAAGTAAAAAAAAGTGTAAAAATAGTTTATAAATAATCACTAAATAAATTTTTTTTAAAAATATTCCCTAATAAATTCATTTTTTGGAAATAAAAAAAAACAAAACAATAAAAGTACACATATTTAGTATCATCGCGTCCATACCTATCCGCCCTATAAAACTGTCACATTAGTTAACCCCTTTAGCGAACCCCTTAAAAAATAAAAATAAAAAACAAAGCAAAAAATAATGCTTTATTATCATACTGCCGAGCAAAAAGTGCAATAACGCGCGATCACAAAGATGGATATAAATAACCATGGTTTCGCTGAAAACTTCATCTTGTCCTGCAAAACACGAGCTGCCATACAGCGTCATCAGTGAAAAAATAAAAAAGTTATAGCTCGCAGAATAAAGCGATGCAAAAACAATTATTTTTTATATAAAATTGTTTTTATTGCATAAAAGCGCCAAAACATAAAAAATGACATAAATGAGGTATCGCTGTAATCGTACTGACCCGAAGAATAAAACTGCCTTATCAATTTTACCACATGCAGAACGGTGTAAACGCACCCCCCCAAAAGAAATTCTTGAAATGCTGGTTTTTGTTCATTCTGCGTCCCAAAAATCGGAATAAACAGCGATCAAAAAATGTCACGTGCCCAAAAATGGTACCAATAAAAACGTCAACTCATCCCGCAAAAAATAAGACCTCACATGACTCAGTGGGTCAAAATATGGAAAAATTATAGCTCTCAAAATGTGGTGATGCAAAAACTATTTTTACAATAAAAAGCGTCTTTTAGCGTATGACAGCTGCCAAACATAAAAACCCGCTATAAATGGTAAATCATACCACCCTTTATCACTCCCTTAGTTAGGGAAAAATAATAAAATTAAAAAAAATGTATTTATTTCCAATTTCCTATTAGGGTTAGGGTTAGGGCTAGGGCTAGGGTTAGGGCTGAGATTAAGGTTAGGGGTGTGTTGGGGTTAGGGTTGGAGTTAGAATTGGGTGGTTTCCACTGTTTGGGCACATCAGGTTCTCTCCAAACGCAACATGGCGTCTGATCTCAATTTCGGCCAATTCTGCGCTGAAAAAGTCAAACGGTGCGCTCCTTCCCTTCCAAGCTCTGCCATGCACCCAAATAGTGTTTTACCCCCACATATGGGGTATCGGCCTACTCAGGACAAATTGAAAAACAACTTTTGGTGTCCAATTTCTCCTGTTACCCTTAGGAAAATAAAAAATTGGGGGCAAAAACATCATTTTTATGGAAAAAAATATGATTTTTTATTTTCACGCCCGAGCGTGAAACTTCTGTGAAGCACTTGGGGTTCAAAGTGCTCACCACACATCTAGATAAGTTCCGTGGGGGGTCTAGTTTCCAAAATGGGTCACTTGTGGGGAGTTTCAACAGTTTAGGTACATCAGAGGCTCTCCAAACGCGACATGACACCCGCAGACCATTCCATCAAAGTCTGCATTCCAAAACGTCACTACTTCCCTTCTGAGCCCTGACGTGTGCCCATATAGTAGTTTTCTCCCACATATGGGGTATCAGCGTACTCAGGATAAATTGGACAGCAACTTTTGAGGTCCAATTTCTCCTGTTATCCTTGGGAAAATAAAAAAATTGGGGACTAAAAGATCATGTTTGTTGAAAAAATATGATTTTTTTATTTTCACACCTGGGCATTATAAACTTCTGTGAAGCCCTTGGGGGTTCAAAGTGCTCACCACACATCTAGATAAGTTCCTTAGGGGGTCCATTTTTTCCAAAATGGTGTCATTTGTGGGGTGTTTCCACTGTTTCGGCACATCAGGGGCTTTCCAAACATGGCATGGCGTCCTATCCCAATTCCAACCAAAAAATTCAAATGGCGCTGCATCCCTTCTGAGCTCTGCCATGCGCCCAAATAGTGGTTTACCCCCACATGTGG
The DNA here is from genome assembly GCF_039654945.1 of Dendrobates tinctorius. Lineage (NCBI taxonomy): Eukaryota > Metazoa > Chordata > Amphibia > Anura > Dendrobatidae > Dendrobates > Dendrobates tinctorius. The sequence goes on along the minus strand of NW_027361779.1, from coordinate 20,581,022 downwards.
GGTATCAGCGTACTCAGGACAAATTGCACAATAACTTTTGGGGTCCTGTTACCCTTGGGAAAATAAAAATTGGGGGTGAAAAGATCATTTTTTTGGAAAAAATTTGATTTTTTAATTTTACGACAGTACGTTATAAACTTCTGTGAAGCCCTGGGAGGTTCAAAGTTCTCACCACACATCTAGATAAGTTCCTTGGGGGGTCTAATTTCCAAATTGGTGTCATTTGTGGGGGGTTTCCACTGTTTTGGCACACCAGGGGCTTTCCAAACGCGACATGGTGTCCGATCTCAATTCCTGCCAAAAAAGTCAAATAGCGCTGCTTCCCTTCCGAGCTCTGCCATGCGCCCATATAGTCATTAACACCCACATATGGGGTATCAGCGTACTCAGGATAAATTGCACAATAACTTTTAGGGTCCTGTTACCCTTAGGAAAATACAAATTGGGGGTGAAAAGATCATTTTTGTGGGAAAAATATGATTTTTTAATTCTACGGCTGTACGTTATAAACTTCTGTGAAGCCCTTGTGGTTTCAAAGTTCTCACCACATATCTAGATAAGTTCCATTGGGGGTCTAGCTTCCAAAATTGGGTCACTTGTGGGGGGTTTCCACTGTTTAGGCACATCAGGGGCTCTCCAAACGTGACATGGCGTCCGATCTGAATTCCACCCTATTTTGCATAAAAAAGTCAAATGGCGCTCCTTCCCTTCTGAGCTCTGCCATGCGCCGAAACAATGGTTCCCCCCATATATCAGGTATCAGCATACTCAGGAGAAATTGCACAATAACTTTTGCAGTCCAATTTCTCCTGTTACTCTTGGTAAAATAAACAAAATTGGACCTGAAGCAATTTTTTTGCGAAAAAAGTTAAATGTTCATTTTTTTTAAAACATTCAAAAAATTCCTGTGAAGCACCTGAAGGGTTAATAAACTTCTTGAATGTGGTTTTGAGCATCTTGAGGGGTGCAGTTTTTAGAATGGTGTCACTTTTGGGTATTTTCTATGATATAGACCCCTCAAAGTGACTTCAAATGTGATGTGGTCCGTAAAAATAAAATGGTGTTGTAAAAATGAGAAATCGCTGGTCAACTTTTAACCCTTATAACTTCCTAACAAAAAAAATTTTGGTTCCAAAATTGTGCTGATGCAAAGTAAACATATGTGAAATGTTACTTATTAAGTTTTTTGTGTGCCATATCTCTGTGATTTAAGGGCATAAAAATTGAAAGTTGGAAAATTGCGAAATTTTCAAAATTTTTTCAAAACTTCTGTTTTTTTCACAAATAAACGCAAGTTATTTGAATGAAATTTTACCACTAACATGAAGTACAATATGTCACCGGAAAACAATGTCAGTATTAGTGGGATACATGGAAGCGTTTCACAGTTATAACCTCATAAAGGGACAGTGGGCTGAAATGTAAAAATTGGCCCGGTCATGAACATGCAAACCACCCTTGGGGGTAAAGGAGTTAATATAGGGTTTTCATTGTCTCTCAGCATTTCACCTAGCATTTCATTTTCCACCGTGAATACCGTGGTGAAGAAAGTGTCTAATATATTAGCATTTTCCTCGTCATCTGCAGCCATTCTTTCCTCACAATTTTTTAAGGGGCCTACACTTTCACTTATGATTCTTTCACTATCGATATAGTTGAAGGGTGATACTCTAATTTTGCACCATCTTAGGTATTTTGCTCGGACTGCTCTATATGTTATCATCTTTTTTTTGGTTCAAACAAGTTTTGCCACAGTTTTACCATCACCATGTGTTGCCTAAGTAGTACTATGTCCACGGTACAAGCAGAGCTGGCGTTCAGTGGTATGAGCCCTGGTCCATGCGGTCTCTGGCAAGCAGACAAGAGCATCCACACCATGTTAGGCATTCAGAGCTGCCTGAATACTTCTGGGCATGCACTCAATCAGATTCAAGCATCTCTAAAGTGAAATCTGATCCCAGGTCTCTTCCACACATTCCCAAAGTTGGTGCATACTGGTTTTCTTGAACTTTACCAACAAATGTTTGATTGGGTTGAGGTCTGGGGACTGTATGGGCCAATACAGCACCTCTATTTCATTGTAATGGAACCATTTATTCGCCAATCTCGACGTAAGCTTTGGGTCATTGTCCTGCTGGAACACTATGTCGCCCTTTTCATACTCATAGTACTCAAGTGTACAAAGTAACACATCTTGTAGGATACTCACATATACTGTAGTTCAGCATTGAGACCACCATCAATTCTGGTCAAATATCTAAGGCTTTTGGATGTGAAACAAGCCTATATCATCAGGCTTCCTACACCAAACTTGACATTTCATCATCTTAATCTGTTAGTCCCTTTTCCCTTGTTTCTTCCAGATCTATTTGAACCCATCAGGGCCTAGTCTATTGACTTTAGTCTCATTGCTCCAAATCACCCACTTCTAATCTTCTACTTTTCTACTTTTTTTTAAAACTTGAGCCGATGTTTCTCATGACGATATTGAAGTCGAGGCTACTTCACCTTTATTCAGGCCAACATTCCACACTTGTGTAACGTATGTCATACAGTGCTTGCACGGACATCTGTGATTTCACTAGTATGAAGCATACAAGCCCCTCCACTGCTGTTTTTGTCATGAAAGAACTGATAAAACTTGTGATGAGCTGATTTGTTGACTACGATATTTTGCTTGGACATCCACATCTTGGTTTTTGAAAGGATGGACGGATGTCATTTCATATTCCTCCACCTGTCATGGCACTCACATCATGCAGTTTGGCAGTTTTCTTGGCCTACAGAGCGCTATCGACGAGCTCCATGATGCTGTTTCTCTTTTCTTAGGAAATCTTGTTCATGGCTTCTTATCAATTTGAACCAGTGACCTTTTGCTTGGAAATCAATCTAGTAACACACTGAGTTATTAGGGAATGTGAGAACAGGTTGAATTTTGTAGTATTCAGGAAGAAAAATATTTTTTCGCCACCAGCAGGAAAGCAATAACAATGCAGTGACATGAAAAGAATCTGCTTAACTAATCATAAGCTAAATAGTTGCAAGTCCAATTTATGTATGAGATAGTCAAAATGATTGTCTATAAAATTATGGTAGTCTCACATTCAAAGCATAGTGTATGGTGAGATATGGAGCCTGAAAGTCACAAGTTCAAAACATTGATACCATTTTACTCATCAGTGTAAATATAATGGTGGTTTCACATGCACTGGCACTCTATTCACTGTCTATAGGACTGATGAAGATATCATGAATGATGAACCTGGTTATCAGCAAAAAAGTTGCATGAACAATGAAAGAAGCAACGGCTGCAAACATGTGAACAAGTGCTCCATTCAATCACGGAACTCTGTTCATGTGATGACATCCTTATGTACATTAACTTTGTAGCGCTTTTCCCTTCAAAACTCAACAGTTTTTGCTGTTAACATATTCTTGCTCCTTATTCATGAAGTTATCATTCTCATGCAGCAGACATATTACATAGTTACAGTGGTTGAAAAAAGACCTAGGTCCATCAAGTTCAACCACGATTCATTTTTCTTCAAATTTTCTACTTGATATTACATTTCACCCCTTTCTGCTCATTTGCTTACTGCAAATGGAAAGAAAGACTGAGTCAATCAAAGTTGATGCTGCTGTGATCACAAGATTATATTAACTAGCAAGTTCCTACTATAGACACACAGCTCGTAGTTTTCTGCTCATGTTAAAAAGTAACTCTATTTCTTTATCTTGTGAAAGAATGTAAAGAGTTGCATTAATTCAAGTCTATCTTTATTCTGCCCCTTATTAAAATACATGTACTGTGCAGCCTGGAAATGAATGCTGTACAGTAATAAAATGAACAGAGCATCTATTCTAGATTATACTAGAGATACGCTTTAATGGCAGAGACAGACTGTCATGTAACTGGTGCAATGCAAGGACTGACCCGGCACCTCTCCTGACCTGAGCATGGCAGCATGATGTATTTCTATGCAGCTGTCAAGCTCAGGTCAGTGTAATGCAGATGTAACACACAGAGGACACAAAGCAAAAATGGTCAGTATAATTCTGCTTAAATACAATAGCAATTTATAGTAATTTTAAACAGTTGGGGATAATAACAAGGCAACTCAACAATAAAACAAATAGCAATGAGTGAAATAGCAATGAAAGTTCTTCACTATGTAACACTAATGTTCTCTTTTCAAAGATGGTACTCCCATTCACAGCAGTTACCACGTAGGTTCTTCTTTTAACTCTGACCCCGGCTGGGGTCACCGGGTTTTCCTGCTACGCCACAAGCCTTTTTGACAAAGTCTATTGAAGTGCATTGAGCCTCCAGCACACCAACCGGCCCCCTCCCAACCTGCTTGCTCTGCTGCCCCTGTTTGCTTTCTACTGCCCCCTTCTGGTCTCTGCTGCCCCGGCTGCTCTCTGCTGCCGCCATCTGCTCTATGCTGTCCCTGCCTGCTCTCTGCTGCCGTCATCTGCTCTCTGTATGAGTTATTTTTTCTAAACTAAAACCTCAGTATTCAGGTTAAATTGCCATGTTTGCAATAAATAAGTGGGTTTTGGATTGCAGTTTGGGCACTCTGTCTCTAAAAAGTTCGCTATCGCCATCATACATTACCTCAATAAAATGGCGCCAGTGTCAGTGAGTTCACATACCGCGATCTCCGTTGCGAATTCTCAGACACAGTGTCTTCAAACAATGGTATAAAATTAAAAATGTACCAATAAAAATGCTCCCCATCCGGGTGTAGAACCAGTTCAATAGCTAGTTTAACATATACAGTCACAGAGAGAACATTGTGGCAACATCTCTTACTGCTCTTTTCAGAAAGAGTTGCTTATCATGGCTAATAGGAGAATCAATATGATCAGAGAGCGAGTATGGTGGTTCTCATGAATGCCTAATCAAAATTTAAATGTCCGGATAGTTAATGCAAAGATAAGCTAACAAAACAACGGAAGAATTATGTATTTTCTAGACAAATATCTCATAAATGTGACGACAACAATTACAAGAAGATATCTTCTTCAGCATCCGAACAGTATAAGCTTGCTGGAAGCACAGTATATAAAGAATAGCGGTTGATGAAAATGATCACTTTGTAAATAAGCTGTAGTTACTGTTTATGTCTTAAATTTTCTTAAAATTTTGCTTTGTTTTTCATTTTTTTTAAATCCAAAATATAGCTTTTAGTCAATGAGCTGCAATTCATGGAATTCAAACTTTACTCTCCCTTTGTTTTCGATTTTTACTGAGAAATATAACTCTTTTACTGTAGATCAGCATTTCATTAAATTCAATCTTCTCTCGGAGTTTCTTAACATTTATTGTGAAGTATTCAGAATTTAAGTATATGATAAAGTAATCTATGCCAATCAGTCATACCATTAAATCTGCTGACAGATAAAGTGAATAACATTATCTCATAACAAGGGCACCTGTCAGGATCGGGGGCATATTGAACAGTCAGTTTTTAAGGTTGATGGCTCAAAGCTGGGAAATGGGCAATGTAAGGATTTTAGTAACCTTGACAAGAGCCAAACTGTGACTGTCTACATTTACAAGAAAACAATAAAAAACTACCCTTATTATTATTATTGCCTTTATGCATTATTTGCAGTATATTTTTTACTTTTTAGTTCAGGATATTTGTGTTCTTTGCTTTTTGTTTTCTCTGGTTAATGGTCATGTGTTAATATGCACTTACATTGTGCATACACATTAACTTACTTTTCTCAGTTCAGATTTGTTTTTTATTCATTTCATTGTGCATTCAGTGCATATATGGGTGTGACCGCCCTCTTTCTGAGCTGGGAAAGCCATCCAGTCTGGCCTAAGCTGTTACTAGTGGTTCAGCCGCTCGATCCTTATTCACCTTCACGCCACTTGGCAAGTGAAAAGGTTTTTAATACTAGAGTAGGGACTGTCCCACAAGGGTTGCCGTGACGTGGCCGGATGGCTTGTACATTATTTTGATCAAAATTATGTTTACTAAATACCCTTATTATTATTATTGCCTTTATGCATTATTTGCAGTATATTTTTTACTTTTTAGTTCAGGATATTTGTGTTTTTTGCTTTTTATTTACAAGAAAACAGAAGTGAATCCCCTGGAATTCACTTTATTTCTACACTGACTACTATTAAAATGTGGTCAGATTGGTATCTAAGCCATAACTATAGTCTGTTTAATAATCTATAGATGCCCCTTTTAGCAGCAGTCACAGCCATCAAATGTTTAGTGTAGCTGCTAATGAGATTTGCACAATATTTTGGCTCATTCCTTAAAGGGGTTGTCCAGTCTTAAACTACAAATCTGCAGACTTGTGAATCCTCACACTGCACGTATTGCACACTTTGAGGAGCCTCCGGTGCCGAAGTTGGGAGCAGTCATCCTGACTGGACTGATTCAGGCCAACTCCTGCATTGGGTGAGGCCACGCCTATCTACTCGGAATGTGGCGGGGAATATGCAAATAACATACATGCGGTCAAATGACCACCAGCGTTGGAGAATCCTCACTGCACGTAGTAAACGCGATGTGATGATTCACAAGTCTGCAGTCACATAGAGTAACTGCAGAATTGTAGCTTAAGACTGGACAATCCCTTTAATGCAAATTTGTATCAGCTTACATATATATTTCTTGAAATCCTTGCTTGGCAAGCCTTTTTAAGTTCATGTTTCAAAAAATGTTTTAACCATTCCTTATTTGAATTACTTGTGTACTTTGAGTCATCGCTCAACATCTATTCAGCCTGATGTCATGGACAGATACCATTACATTACTCTGTGATAAACTTTTTAATTAATTTTTCATTCAAGAATATCAAGGAATTCAGAACCCGAGGCAGTAAAGCAACCTCAAACCACTATCCCTCCACTTTGTTTGATAGTTAGGATAAGGTTTTGGTGTGGGTCTACAGTGTTATTTTTCCTACAGTATATAGTTTGTAATTGAGCTAAAGAGTTTGACTTTTGACACATCTGATCACAGACCATTTTCTCAGAAGCACTACATAGCATTCATACATATGTTCAGGTTTAAATACATTAGAGAGGGACTGCTCCGTTAAGGGTTACCGTGACGAGGTGGAGTGGCTTGGTATACATTTTTTGCAATAAACGTATCGACTAAATACCCTGTATTTGTTATCATCTTTTTACCAGCACTTGCTGATTACTGTCATATTTTTTATGCTACAGAGTATTTTTGCACATTTGTCATTCTGTGTTTTCTTTTTGTTTTACATAGCATCCAAGTTGACCTGGGCAATCTTGGGAAGACTGAACCATTTTTTTAATGAACAACCACCCCAAACCCTTCTTACTGTCCTTATATCAGCACTATTCTTGATTAGTGATTTTCTAATAGTGACTACATAAACAGAGATATTGCCATTGTTTAATTCGTCATTGGGTCTTTTGTTGCTACCTCTGGACTTCAGAACTTTTGAAACAGTGAATTCATTTTCCAAGGATACCTAGGGAGAGAAGCAACAGTCTTGAATTTTGTCCATTTGTTGGCAATTTGTTTAACTTTGGTGTGATGTACATCCAGATGTTGAACAATCCTTTATGGCTTTACCAGCTCCATGAATTGTCATAATATGTCCTCTGAGGTTGCTCACACTAACCAATCTTCTCTAGAATAGAATAGACTTGTCACTTTCCAGGATTTTTGTGCCTTTATTTAATGGACAAAACACCTATTGCCCTCATCTCCTTATGGAAACACCTATTATCCTCATCTCCTTATGGAAACACCTATTGCCAATTATTTCTTAAAGGAGGTATTAAAGGTAACATGTTACCAGAATTTCCCCATATAATTTACGGCAAGCATTTGGACCATGAAGATTTGGAAGAAAGTGACCTGGACCAATTTAAAACATAATTTATTTTACATTATGTGGCAGCAGGTGCATGCACATCTAGGCATTCATATGGATTTGTGCTCACTACATTCAGTAAGCTGTTTGCAGGGAAACAAAATCCATGGACATTAGCATATAATTTCCCCAATAACATGATTAACATATTCCATGTAAAAGGCTACTGAATGATAGCGCTATTTTAGTCCAAGTTAAATAAAATCCCTTGATAGAAATTTTGGATAAAATGTCACAGAGTCTGAAAAAATGGATATACAGTGGAAGACTTACAGAAAACGTTTGACCTCTGTCATTGCCAACAAAGGATATATCACAAAGTATTGAGATGAAATTTTGTTTCTGACCAAATACTTATTTTCCACCATAATATGCAAATAAAATGAAAAAAAAACAGACAATGTGATTTTCTGGATTTTTTTTTCTCAGTTTGTCTCCCATAGTTGAGGTCTACCTATGATGTAAATTACAGACGCCTCTCATCTTTTTAAGTGATGGAACTTGCACTATTGATGACTGACTAAATACTTTTTTGCCCCACTGTATAGTAATAAAATGGAAAATTTTAAATCATTTGGGTTTTGTGTCACCATATCCTGAGAACTGTAACTTTTTAATTTTTTCAGTGAGTTTTTAATGGTACCATTTTAGGTTAAAAATTAATTTTTAGGTAATGTTTATCTTTTTTTGTGATGGGGATTTTAATAAATGCAGTAATAATTGCATTACTTTTCTCCTTTAGTGCATGAAATGTTATTTATTTTTTCCTTGCAGATTGAGGAAGTTTCTCATCTGCAGCATGTCAATTCCTTTAGAGTTATGCAGCATGTTTCACCTATTCTAAGTAATGGGGAAAAACTTATAAAAAATGCAAGAAAAATGTGTATATTTTATGCTGCATTTTTCCTGCCAACACTTCAGAATTTGCATCAGAAACTTAGAAGCTAATCCTTAATATCTATAATTTAATATATATGCACATACCTTATGTTTAAGAACTGCTTTTTATGTACAATATTAATTACATTTCTTTAAAACATGTATTATTCTGATTAATATTATTAGCGATGAGGACACCAGTCTTTAACTCCTAAATCAAAGGAGGGCATTCTAAGAGTTCATTGAGTGAAATAACAAAGCCTCTACTTAACAGAAGTCAAAAGTAACTTGACCCTCTGAAATCTAACTCCTTGATGTAGTCAATTAAACAGCACTTGCTTCACAACAATTTTAAAACTAAAAAAAATTGGTTTGAACTAAATTAACCACTTGTTGCTGCTTGTAGGAATGAAGCCAAGTGTTGATGGTAATTGGTCAATTTCAATATAAAGTACAGAAATGTAATAGGCAAAGAGAGCTCTCATACAGACAACACTAGCATGCACAATGAAATATATACCTTGAATGACTATGACCTGAGTGAGGTTCTGGAGAACAGAAAGAAAACCCAAGAACTCTACCAGTGGTCATATAGCAAAAATATAACTGGGCCCCTCATGGTATCAGGTTGTTACCAAGAAAACAATATTCTGCTGTTTTTATCTTTCTTCAACAAGGACATACACACCGCAAAGGCAGGACATTCAGTTGCAATGAAGCTCATAGAGAGAGGGGGACCAGTCTTGTTTAGTGATGGGTGAACCCAAACAATAAAGTTCGGGGTCCGTACTGAACACCTACTGCTTGGGCGCAGACCCTGAATGCAGACTTCTCCAGGAAGTCCGTGTTACTGATTGGGTTCGGTACCCAGAACATCGGGTGTTTCCCACACTTTCATCTGCATGACAGCACGAGAAACACTGATGGCTTAGCCATCGACTGATGTGAGTACTACTCCCTTCAGCCTATGCCAGCTGTTGCTGATATCAGCAAAAGCAGGCACCACTGTGATCTCATTGTCAATCATACAGGCTCACAATAAAGTGTGGGAATGCAGCCTCAGTGAACTGATCTGTGGTAACCTTGATGACATCACCGCTAGTCACTGAAGTTCCGCTGGCAGCACCTCATTCTCCCATGGTTTCCAGCCTGGATCTCATCATAGCACCATCTAGGTTGTAAACCACATATCGCAAACATAGATTACGGTATGGGACATTTTTCAATTTGGACCCATGAGAGATATGGTTGGTTATTATTTTTCTTTTTTTTACAGGGCTTCAATGGAATGAGCGTAAGGTGAATATTTTTGTTGTTTATTATTTTCTGTTTTTCACAGGGGACAAGGGCTTCAATGGAATGTCCGCAAGGTGAGTATAACTTTGCTTGTTATTTTTAAATAAATTTGTAAAACAGGATGTGGATTTTTATTTCAAATAAAGGACTTTATTCTGGGTGTATTTTATTTACAATATGACTATGGGGTTAGTAATGGATAGGCAACTTATAGACGCTTCTCCATTACTGACCTATGGGCTTGATGTCACCTGACAATACAAAGGTGACATCAATCCCACAAATATTACCCCACTTGCCACTGAACAAATGGGAAGAGTCATGCAAAGCACCAGAATTGGTGCATCTAATAGATACACCTTTTCTGATGTGGCTCCTGGCTGCTATTTCTAGGCTGGAGGGAAGCAAAATCCATGGCCCCTTACCAGCCTGAGAATACCAGCCCCAAGCTGTTTAAAAAATGATATGGAGACCCCTCTATTCTTGATAAACAGCCATGATAAAGCTGACAGCTGAGGGTTGCAAACCACAATTGTCAGTATTACCATGCTGGTTATCAAAAATAAAACAGACCAAATGTCATGCATAAAAAAATATTTATGTAAAGTGCATTCGCTGGCTTATGAATTTTCCCATCAGCGGCGCCTGCTCTGGCTGTTATAAGCAACAGCAGACGTAGGCTGATTGGAGTAGTATTCTCTCATCAGCCAATGTCAGTGCCAGGAGATAAACTTTTTACTGACAGTCACATCTGCTGGTTCACGCTGTAATCTGACAGCGTGGGAGCTGCAGCTCTCTGAATGGCTGTAATGATCTTACCGCTGATCAGAGGCAGTGTTTTCAGCACTGTCATGCAGATGACAGCATGACAAACAATGGATGTTTGGGTCCCTCATTCATCTGAATGGGGTTTGGATACTGTTCCAGTACCCTAACCAAAACTTTTTTAAATATTCAGCTGAACCCTCTGAATCTGAACAACCAGGGGTTTGTGCATCACTAGTCTTGTTAGTTCCTCCTCCTTTGTTATTGCCATTAGTGATGAACACTTAAAAAGGAATCAATTTTCCAAGGAAACTACACAGTTTGAAAACTAGAGGATAGAGAATGGGGTCAAGAGTCCAGGAAATTATGTGAGTTGGGAAGCAGCTATCAGACTCTCATGTCCCTGGTGACAAATCCAAGCATTATAATGGGGCCCAGCTTTATGTTTGCTTTGGGGCTTTAGATACCCTCTTCTATGCTCCCCTGACTTCCATTCCCATTGGGCCTATTTCTAAACCTTGCTTTGAAAACTGAAAACTGTGCAGTTCTACTCTCTTTAGATGAGTGTTATCTACTTGATCTCCTTAACCAAAACTAAGACAGATGTCCTAGTATTGTGCTTTTCTTACCCACCTTCATGACCTTGTGATTTTCCATTTTTTGTTTTTTCTTTTTCCTCCCTTCTTCCAAGAGCAATAACTTTTTATTTTCTATCAATATAACAATATGAGGGCTTGCTTTTTTGTGGGACATGATGTACTTGATCAATCATTTTATCATGTGATGCACTGGAAAGCAATAAAAAACAATTTTAAGTGCATTGAAATAGAAAAAAAGTGCCGTTCCACAAATTTTTTTTCCATTTTTTTATTTATAATGTTCACTATATGGTAAAACTGGATAATTATAAATATATTGGGGGCGCTAATACTATGAGAGGAATATCCGCTGCAAGACAAAACAACACACCACTAGGTCGTTTGATTATGATACAGATAAGATAGAAATTGTCTGCGCTGAATAAACCACACGGATTAGGGAACAACACAAAAATTATAAAGATAAGTGGCAGATAAATATAGAAGTCTCAATAGACAAATATATCCAATGGAAAACGAAATATTCACCAAACTGACATATTCTGAAAAAAAAAAAAAAAAAGAGAAAAATCACGATCCCAGGGATCAAACTAATTGAGACCATAAACCAACACCATACAAAAGGATTTAAAAATCAAACATGTAAAATAGGCATATAAAAATGGAGGCACTACAAGGGAATATATATATACCTTAGGTGCATACAAAAAAAGTTCAAGGCCACATAAAGGAGCCCAGAATGTAGCGATTATATAGGAGCTAGAGAAGTTGAAGCTCCGTCACTGCAGTGGTAATCAAATGCTATGATATGCACATGCAGGGTCCAAAAACAGGATAACGTATGTTTAAAGCACTGAGTCCAGCAACAACTGCTGAGAGAACTGTCCCGGCCGGTGACAGTCACTTAATTGCTCACTATACGCTGCTCCCTCGGTGCGCCGGCGTTCTTCGCAGCACGATGCTGCCGGCTGCAGTGGAGTTGCAGGACCTTGGTGACATCAGAAGGTCACGTGGCTGAGACCAGCGAGTAATACAGACCAAATCCTTCCAACCGGTTTCAGAAGTGCACGGCTTCCTTCATCAGGGATGGTCCGTCATAGGCGTGGTTCCCTTTTAAACCTACGGTTCTAATTTCAGTGAATTAACCTATTAGACACTGCTCATATCGCGCTGTTCATATTGCTAATTGAAAGCAAAAAGTTCCACTTCAGAATTCAGTCCCCTAGGGGCTAAGGAATCTAGAGTGAAAATCCACTGACTTTCAGCATGGGACATTATCTTAATAAAGTTCCCTCTCCTACTGTCTTTTTGGACAATTTGTAGCCCAGTAAAGATGATCCCTTCAGTAGATCCCATATGATAATCAGCAAAATGCTTTGATAATGGGTGACCATCAAACCTACGTCTTATGTTCCTTAAATGTTCATTTATCCTTACACTCAGTTGACGTTTAGTCCTCCCCACATATAATTTCCCACATGGGCATTTTAATACATAAATAACCCCTGTTGTCTTACATGAAATGTGGTCTCTAATAATAAACTCAGTATCTATATTAAACAAAGTGTGTTGTTTTCTGATTTTCAATGTTTTGCATGCTTTACATTTATGACAGGGGTAAAACCCAGGTTCATTAAAAAGTTTTTTTGTATATCCTTTTCTGGTATTGTATTGGTTAGATCAGGGGTCCCCAAACGCCGGTCCGCGGCCCAGCACCGGGCCGCTGCAGTGCCCTTGCCGGTCCGCGGACACAAGGGGAGCCAGGGGCGGTCAGTGGCGTAGCGGGGGCTGGGGCGGCGTGTGTAGCGGCGGCAGGGAGCGATCCAAGCAGCTCCGCTGCCTGCAAGAGGGAATAGCAGGAGCGGAGCTGCAAGGACCCGTCCACTGCGTCCAGCTTCCTGCCCGCCGCCCGCGCTTCCTGTCTCTGACTGACACAGAGAGGAGAGCGCGGCCGCTGCTGTGTCAGAGCGAGGAAGCGCGGGCGGCGGGCAGGTGAGAGGAGAGAGGTGGTGTCTGTGTGTGTACGTATAATATGTGTGTGTGTGTGTGTGTATGTGTGTGTATGTGTGTATGTGTGTATTGGTCTGTGTTTGTGTAGCCTGGCCCTGGAGGAGATGGGGACATGAGGAGAAGGCCATGAGGGGAGTGATGGAGAGACGGCAGTGATGGGGTGCAGGCAATGATGGGGAGAGGGGAGTGATGGGGTGAAGGCAATGATGGGGAGAGGGGAGTGATGGGGTGAAGGCAATGATGGGGAGAGGGGAGTGATGGGGTGAAGACAATGATGGGGAGAAGGGAGTGATGGGGTGAAGGCAATGATGGGGAGAAGGGGGTGATGGAGCACTCATTCAAAACCTATGGTGAGTTGAGTCACATTATAAATGTTATTTAATTATAAGTATGCACTGCTACACTACAACCGTGTCCATAGCCCCGCCCCCTTATGACCAAAGCCCCGCCCCTGCCACACCTCCATCCCCGCCCTGCCAGGCCATGGAAGAATGGTCTTGCTTGAAACCGGTCCCTGGTGCAAAAAAGGTTGGGGACCACTGGGTTAGATGACGCTATGAGATACCCTAAATTCTTTGCCTTCCTATATATAAATTTTGGATATACAGGTAATAGTTCTCCTATTATTTTGTCCTCCTTCAATATTCCCCAGTATTTATTCACAATATTACGAAGAATATGGGTATTAGCATTAAATTGAGTGATAATAGAAAAATCAAAATGACTGTCCTCAACCTTAACCCCTTTAACGGCATTATTTCTATCTTTATCCAGAATTAGGGTTTCTCTAGGTCTTCCTTGTATTTTGTCATTTTCCTCAAAAAGGAATTGGTCATCCTTAAACTTAGTGATCAAAAAATCCCTTTCTTTGCAGTAATCTTGCTCAGTCTAGAGCAATTCCTATGGGCACGGACAAATTGACTTTTAGGAACATTAATAAGCCACCGTGGCAAATGGCAACTTTCCATAGAGATGTAATTGTTACAGTCAGTTGATTTGTGGTATGGGCATGTGTGGATCCGTCCATTGTCAATAAAAATACTTAAATCCAAAAAGTTGATCAACTCAGTGCTGGTGGTCCCTGTGAAATTTAAAAAATAATAATTTTTATTAATATACGTTAAAAATTCTGAAAGTGTTTTGGGGCCACCAGACCATATAAAAAACACATCATCTATGAAGCGGTGCCATAGGACCAAGTTTGCACGCAGCACCCCATTCGTGTAGATGGTTTCTTCACCCCATCCCCCCACTTCTTCTAATTTTAATCCACTAAATGAATATTCAGAATCTTCCAAAAAAATGTTATTATGTAAAAAGTTAGTGCTCTTGGAAGAAGGGAGGAAAAAGAAAAAACAAAAAATGGAAAATCACAAGGTCATGAAGGTGAGTAAGAAAAGCACAATACTAGGACATCTGTCTTAGTTTTGGTTAAGGAGATCAAGTAGACAACACTAATCTAAAAAGAGTAGAACTGCACAGTTTTCAAAGCAAGGTTTAGAAATAGGCCCAATGGGAATGGAAGTCAGGGGAACATAGAAGAGGGTATCTAAAGCCCCAAAGCAAACATAAAGCTGGGCCCCATTATGATGCTTGGATTTCCTTTTGTATGGTGTTGGTTTATGGTCTCAATTAGTTTGATCTCTGGGATCGTGATTTTTCTCTTTTTTTTTATTTCAGAATATGTCAGTTTGGTGAATATTTCGTTTTCCATTGGATATATTTGTCTATTGAGACTTCCATATTTATCTGTAGCTTATCTTTATAATTTTTGTATTGTTCCCTAATCCGTGTGGTTTATTCAGCGCAGACATTTTCTATCTTATCTATATGGTAAAACTGAACTAGAAATATGATTGTCAAGGTCAGTGTGAGTATGAAGATACCAAACATATATAGTTTTTTTATGGAAGTGGTGAAAAAATATTTGGAAATTTGTAAGAAAAGAAAAATTTTGCAAGTGTCACCATTTTCAAAGACATGTAACGTTTTCATGATTCCTCATCTGAGGCTGGGTGATGGCTTTGTCAGGAACACCGCACTGCACTTGCTCACTGAGCTAGTGCGCGTGTCCTTAGTAAAGCGAACTGTGCTCAAAGATACCTGTGGAGCGTGCAGCAGCCGAGTAGGTTTTAACACCAAGTTTCATACCTATAATTGATCATCACACTAAATACAAAGAACATATATATATAGTCAGGCAACTCTCTATTATAATAGCACCTACCAAAGACCTCCTGAGTTCATAATGCCTGGAACAATATTGACTCTAACGAGAAATCACACAAAACCATTGTTTTTGTGCAAAAATATACAATCAATTTTATTAGATAAAATACATGTAATCACAAATCCAATGAGTATATATAAGGTGGAAACAACAAACCACTCGACACAATGTGCACAAGATGTAAACCATTAAGTAACGTCTAGTGCAGGGTATAAGTATAATAGGTTATTAATAATGATAAAGTGCCTGTGCATAAAATTGCTCATATCTCATACAGAGATCAACGTAAACATCCTCAAGTGTGGGAGCAAGTGGGATAATATTCCCTTACTATGCTACTAGCACCTCTCAGGTAACAAGACTGAATAAACACCTCTACACCCTGCAATCTGCATCACGCCCGAAGTAATTTACAGCAAAAATGCACAGGAATAATGTCTCTTACCCATGTGGACAGGTCGAGCGGCACTGGCAAAACCCCGACGCGTTTCACCCAGAGGCTTCCTCGGGGGGCTGTGTGGCCAATGCTGTGGGCCAAGGCCCTCTTATACTGGCGTCAATTAACATAATCCATGGTATGCGCGGTCATCAAGATATGACATGCGCAATCAGCGCAATGTCACCATGTCATTTCCGGGGGTAAACGCACGTCATAGTGCCTGTGTTACATTGGCCACATCGACGCACGCGGCCATCATGGCGGCGCATGCGCGGGCAACGCAGAGTCCCCGCCGCGTCACTTCCGGTCATCCTGGAACCCGGCGCCCGTCATAGCGCCCATGTTACCATGGACACACAGACGCGAGCCGACTCCGTTAGGATACCTTCCACGGCGCGGCAGGTGCGTGCACAATGCATGCCCCTCCCAAGACGGCCTAACATAAAAAGTGTTTCCATATACATCCATATGTACCGCTTATACCAGAACCACCCACATTAAGGGGGATGATGCAAACCCAAGGAGAGGATTTTATACAATATAATACCATACGGCATCCTGAACGTAAATACAGGTCACAACAGATAATAATAATTATAATAAAAACAAAACAAAAATACCCATAATAGTATATTACACCACAAAAAAGGGGGAGAAAAAGGGGAAAAAGAACATACTAGAACAAAAAAAGAAAATATGAGTAAACAAAAAAATGAATAATAAAAAATAATAATAAATAATATGATAAGGTACAATAAACAAAAACCAAAAGAAAAAATATATAAATACATCATAAATTATACATATAAATATGCTGTGACTCCATATGCATGCATCTTTCATCGATTTGAACACCAACGATGTATAAGTCCTTTAGTTCTAGGACAATTAATATGGCAATTCCACCTCCTCATACTCCAGATAATGCCAAAAGAAGGGTCTTCAGAAACCAGAATGATGATATTACGAATATATACCAACTGTTGGAAATTTAAAAACAAAAATTAAAACCCACACAAATTAAAAGAAACAAGAGAAAAACACGGATAATTAAAGGAATGGTGAGAATGACAGTTTTTCATTGAGACCATTGGGAGTCATTGTACCCAGGGTCACAATCCAACGGCACTCCAGTTGTGCCAGAGTACGCTTAAGATTGCCCCCTCTAATCCCACAATGGACCCGGTCAATCCCCCGTATACACAAACCGGATGGATCCGAGTTATGGTGCAGCCGAAAATGTCTGGGGATTGTCTTCAAGCTAGGGACATCAGTAGCCTCTTTTGCCGCTCGGATATCCCTGACATGTTCGCGAGTCCTCATCCGCAGCTCACGGGATGTCAAGCCCACATAAATCAAATTACAGGGGCAAATTGCATAATACACGACATACCGTGAGCTGCAGGAGATATATGTGAGGATACGATACTCCCTACCACCATCGGAAGCCGTGAAAGAGGAAGTCCTTATGATGTTACTGCAAGCCCGACATGAGTCACAGGGGTAACATCCCAACGCTGCTGTTGCACCCCAAACATCTTAGGGGTAGCCGCCACGTAGTGGCTTTTAACTAGTATGTCCTTAAGATTTTTCCCCCTTCTAGCAGTCATCAGGGGGTACTCGGGTAATATTCTGCCTAAAGCAGTATCCGTTCTAAGGACTGACCAGTGCTTCTGAAGAATCTGGCGCATATCGGTCCACTGATTATTAAAAGTTGTAATAAATCTCAGTGGTTGATCTTTACCCACATTGCGCACAGAACCACAAAGAAGCTCACTACGTGGAGTATCCCGAGCATGACGTAAACCCTTCTTGATGCACCTATTGCTGTATCCACGCTCACTGAACCTGGAAGTTAGGTCACGAGACTGACCCTCAAAGGCTGCATCCGTCGAACACACACGTTTCATACGTAAAAACTGCCCAGTGGGTATTGCTCGTATGGTCGAGGGGGTATGGGCAGAGGTCGCATGCAGCAAAGCATTTACTGCAGTGTCTTTGTGAAAAATATCTGTTTGGATCCTGCCCTCCCCATCGACCATAATCTTGATATCCAAGAATTCTATCATTTTGGCATCAATCTTATACGTCAATTTGATATTAATCGTGTTCTGATTGAGTCCCCGGATGAAGTCCAGAAGGCCAGCCTCCGACCCCTGCCAGATCATAAAAACGTCATCAATGAACCGGTACCAGCACTTTACATGGGACGCGGCCCGAGCGCCGCTACCGAAAACCTCCCATTCCCAAAACCCCAAAAAGAGGTTTGCGTATGCCGGCGCACAGGCCGCACCCATCGCAGTGCCCCGTTGTTGCAAATAGTACTGGTCCTTGAAAGTGAAGTAGTTGTGTGTTAATACAAATTCCAGTAGTTCCAGGATAAGTGAGCGTAGAGCAGGTTCATAATTGCTCATGCCCAGAAAATACTCCACTGCCAACCAGCCATCTGAGTGTCGAATGCTAGTATAAAGCGATTCGACATCAATAGTGGCTAAGAGCATGTCTGGGTTCATACATAGGCCATCAATCTTCCTCAGGACGTCCGTAGTGTCTCTGACATGGGAGGGTAGCGCCTCAACAAAGGGTTGCAGATAATGATCTATAAATTTACAGATTGAGTCACATAACCCTCCGATGCCAGAGACAATCGGACGTCCTGGGGGTACCAAAGGGTCTTTATGTACCTTTAGTAACAAATAGAATGTAGGAGTAATCGGATTTTCAACCATCAAGCCATTAAATATCTTTTTAGGGATTATCCCCTGTGTTAAGGCTTCATCCAGAATTCTAAATAGTTCTCCCTGGAATTTCTCAGTCGGATTACCCGACAACAGGATATAGGCCTCCCGGTCTCTCAATTGTCGGAATGCCTCTCTTTCATACATTCCTGATGGCCAAAGGACCACGTTCCCCCCCTTATCTGCTGGTTTAATAATGATATCTTTTAAGCCACTAAGTTCCTTTACTGCTTGCCGTTGTGCATAGGTAAGATTCTGTCCACCTCTCTTTCTAGGTATTGCATCATCCCCCTTAATGTGGGTGGTTCTGGTATAAGCGGTACATATGGATGTATATGGAAACACTTTTTATGTTAGGCCGTCTTAGGAGGGGCATGCGCTGTGCACGCACCTGCCGCACCGTGGAAGGTATCCTAACGGAGTCGGCTCGCGTCTGTGTGTCCATGGTAACATGGGCGCTATGACGGGTGCCGGGTTCCGGGATGACCGGAAGTGACGCGGCGGGGACTCTGCGTTGCCCAGCCATGCGCCGCCATGATGACCGCACGCGTCGATGTGGCCATAGTAACACAGGCACTATGACGTGCGTTTACCCCCGGAAATGACGTGGTGACATTGCGCTGATTGCGCATGTCGCATCTTGATGACCGCGCATACCGGACATGGATTATGTTAATTGACGCCAGTATAAGAGGGCCTTGGCCCACAGCATTGGCCACACAGCCCCCCGAGGAAGCCTCTGGGCGAAACGCGTCAGGGTTTTGCCAGTGCCGCTCGACCTGTCCACATGGGTAAGAGACATTATTCCTGTGCATTTTTGCTGTAAATTCCTTCGGGCATGATGCAGATTGCAGGGTGTAGAGGTGTTTATTCAGTCTTGTTACCTGAGAGGTGCTAGTAGCATAGTAAGGGAATATTATCCCACTTGCTCCCACACTTGAGGATGTTTACTTTGATCTCTGTATGAGATATGAGCAATTTTATGCACAGGCACTTTATCATTATTAATAACCTATTATACTTATACACTGCACTAGACGTTACTTAATGGTTTACATCTTGTGCACATTGTGTCGAGTAGTTTGTTGTTTCCACCTTATATATACTCATTGGATTTGTGATTACATGTATTTTATCTAATAAAATTGATTGTATATTTTTGCACAAAAACAATGGTTTTGTGTGATTTCTCGTTAGAGTCAATATTGTTCCAGGCATTATGAACTCAGGAGGTCTTTGGTAGGTGCTATTATAATAGAGAGTTGCCTGACTATATATATATATGTTCTTTGTAGTTAGTGTGATGATCAATTATAGGTATGAAACTTGGTGTTAAAATCATTACTTTTCTGTGTATATTCACAGCTCTTCTACCTGATCACATGGATCATAAAACCCGCAAAAAAGCGTGGCTCACAAAACTCAATGAGATATTTGGTGGAGACCAGAGTGTGGCTGCTAATTCAAGAGAAACAGAGGATTCAATTTTGAAATTAAAACAGCTTTTAAATAAAAAGACATGGTTATGGTGGAATAAGTCGTTTCTGGAGCGATATATAGATAGAGGCCTGATACCTAGGGAACTTCGGGTACAAGTCTTCCCCTCCTTCTCCAGTGAGGATGAACTTTTTAGGAAGCAATGGGAGGAAATGTCCTCCAACTGCTCAAAAGGCTTTATGGGGCTTTTAATTAAATCAAATGATAAAACACTTAAAGAATTGGAGACGGAAATCAATTCTCTTCAGACGAGTTTAAAAAATAGTCTGACGACTGAAGCTCTCATTAAATTAAATGAGGATTTGGAAATTGATTTTATGAGGTGGGAAAAGGACATTGTCGCCTCTAAAACCAAAAAATATCAAAGAGATGTGGCGGACTTCTCTAATGATCGAGTGTATAAGTGGAGGAGGAAACAGGTGACAATAAGGGGGACCCATAGAAGCCATCGCAATTCATTTTCATTAGCATCCTCTATGGATGAAGAGGTACCTGCTGGACTCTCTTTCCCATCCCTTCTAAATGAAAGGTTGGGATATGTAAAATCTGGCTTGAGAAAAGGGAAAGGACCACATAAAAGAAAACTTACCCCACCACAATCACTGGAGAAGAAATCAAAGAATAGATTGGAGGTAATTAATTTATCTAATTATACCCTGTCACAGCCTCAATTAGAGGTTCTGAATAAGGGCTTATCATTTGTTCCCACTAATTCTTTTGATTTCTTCTCAGCAATGAAGGACTTACAACTCTTTTTATGGAAGGTGGTTTTACGTAAAATATATACTAAAGCTGAGGGTGGTGTTAATTTACCCACTATTCAAGAACAAGAGGCCCTAACCATCTTGAAGGAATTGGAGACAGGCGTCCCTCCTCATAAAGCAGGTACTTTTCCTACATCTATTCTCCCCAAGTCGACTACGTTTCCCTCCTTTTCTATCTGTCCGCAGGTGGATATTTTTAATAAACTGGTCCTTGAGGACTTTAGGAACCTACCTAGAAAGAGAGGTGGACAGAATCTTACCTATGCACAACGGCAAGCAGTAAAGGAACTTAGTGGCTTAAAAGATATCATTATTAAACCAGCAGATAAGGGGGAGAACGTGGTCCTTTGGCCATCAGGAATGTATGAAAGAGAGGCATTCCGACAATTGAGAGACCGGGAGGCCTATATCCTGTTGTCGGGTAATCCGACAGAGAAATTCCAGGAAGAACTATTTAGAATTCTGGACGAAGCCTTAACACAGGGGATAATCCCTAAAAAGATATTTAATGGCTTGATGGTTGAAAATCCGATTACTCCTACATTCTATTTGTTACCAAAGGTACATAAAGACCCTTTGGTACCCCCAGGACGTCCGATTGTCTCTGGCATCGGAGGGTTATGTGACTCAATCTGTAAATTTATAGATCATTATCTCCAACCCTTGGTTGTGGAGCTACCCTCCCATGTCAGAGACACTACGGACGTCCTGAGGAAGATTGATGGCCTATGTATTGACCCAGACATGCTCTTAGCCACTATTGATGTCGAATCGCTTTATACTAGCATTCGACACTCAGATGGCTGGTTGGCAGAGGAGTACTTTCTGGGCATGAGCAATTATGAACCTGCTCTACGCTAACTGATCCTGGAACTACTGGAATTTGTGTTAACACACAACTACTTCACTTTCAAGGACCAGTACTATTTGCAACAACGGGGCACTGCGATGGGTGAGGCCTGCGCACCGGCATACGCAAACCTCTTTTTGGGGTTTTGGGAACGGGAGGTTTTCGGTGGTGGCGCTTGGGCCGCGTCCCATGCGCAGTGTTGGTACCGGTTCATTGATGACGTTTTTATGATCTGGCAGGGGTCGGAGGCTGGCCTTCTGGACTTCATCCGGGGACTCAATCAGAACACGATTAATATCAAATTGACGTATAAGATTGATGCCAAAATGATAGAATTCTTGGATATCAAGATTATGGTCGATGGGGAGGGCAGGATCCAAACAGATATTTTTCGCAAAGACACTGCAGTAAATGCTTTGCTGCATGCGACCTCTGCCCATACCCCCTCGACCATACGAGCAATACCCACTGGGCAGTTTTTACGTATGAAACGTGTGTGTTCGACGGATGCAGCCTTTGACGGTCAGTCTTGATACCTAACTTCCAGGTTCAGTGAGCGTGGATACAGCAATAGGTGCATCAAGAAGGGTTTACATCGTGCCCGGGGTACTCCACGTAGTGAGCTTCTTTGTGGTTCTGTGCGCAATGTGGGTAAAGATCAACCACTGAGATTTATTACAACTTTTAATAATCAGTGGACCAATATGCGCCAGATTCTTCAGAAGCACTGGTCAGTCCTTAGAACGGATACTGCTTTAGGCAGAATATTACCCGAGTACCCCCTGATGACTGCTAGAAGGGGGAAAAATCTTAAGGACATACTAGTTAAAAGCCACTACGTGGCGGCTACCCCTAAATTGTTTGGGGTGCAACAGCATCATTGGGGATGTTACCCCTGTGGCTCAAGTCGGGCTTGCAGTAACATCATAAGGACTTCCTCTTTCACGGCTTCCGATGGTGGTAGGGAGTATCGTATCCTCACATATACTGTATCTCCTGCAGCTCACGGTATGTCGTGTATTATGCAACTTGCCCCTGTAATTTGATTTATGTGGGCTTGACATCCTGTGAGCTGCAGGTGAGGACTTGCGAACATGTCAGGGATATCCGAGCGGCAAAAGAGGCTACTGATGTCCCTGGCTTGAAGACAATCCCCAGACATTTTCGGCTGCACCATAACTCGGATCCATCCGGTTTGTGTATACGGGGGATTGACCGGGTCCATTGTGGGATTAGAGGGGGCAATCTTAAGCGTACTCTGGCACAACTGGAGTGCCGTTGGATTGGGACCCTTGGTTCAATGACTCCCATTGGTCTCAATGAAAAACTGTCATTCTCACCATTCCTTTAATTATCCATGTTTTTCTCTTGATCTTTTAAATTGTGTGGGTTTTAATTTTTGTTTTTAAATTTCCAACAGTTGGTATATATTCGTAATATCATCATTCTGGTTTCTGAAGACCCTTCTTTTGGCATTATCTGGAGTATGAGGAGGTAGAATTGCCATATTAATTGTCCTAGAACTAAAGGACTTATACATCGTTGGTGTTCAAATCGATGAAAGATGCATGCATATGGAGTCACAGCATATTTATATGTATAATTTATAATGTATTTATATATTTTTTCTTTTGTTTTTTGTTTATTGTACCTTATCATATAATTTATTATTATTATGTTTCATTATTCATTTTTTTGTTTACTCATATTTTCTTTTTTTAGTTCTAGTATGTTCTTTTTCCCCTTTTTCCTCCCCCTTTTTGTGGTGTAATATACTATTATGGGTATTTTTGTTTTGTTTTTATTATAATTATTATTATCTGTTGTGACCTGTATTTACGTTCAGGATGCCGTATGGTATTATATTGTATAAAATCCTCTCCTTGGGTTTGCATCATCCCCCTTAATGTGGGTGGTTCTGGTATAAGTGGTACATATGGATGTATATGGAAACACTTTTTATGTTAGGCCATCTTGGGAGGGGCATGCGCTGTGCACGCACCTGCTGCGCCGTGGAAGGTATCCTAACGGAGTCGGCTCGCGTCTGTGTGTCCATGGTAACATGGGCGCTATGACGGGCGCCGGGTTCCGGGATGACCGGAAGTGACGCGGCGGGGACTCTGCGTTGCCCGCGCATGCACCGCTATGATGGCCGCACGCGTCGATGTGGCCATAGTAACACAGGCACTATGACGTGCGTTTATCCCCGGAAATAACGTGGTGACATTGCGCTGATTGCGCATGTCGCATCTTGATGACCGCGCATACCGGACATGGATTATGTTAATTGATGCCAGTATAAGAGGGCCTTGGCCCACAGCATTGGCCACACAGCCCCCCGAGGAAGCCTCTGGGTGAAACGCGTCGGGGTTTTGCCAGTGCCGCTCGACCTGTCCACATGGGTAAGAGACATTATTCCTGTGCATTTTTGCTGTAAATTCATTCGGGCATGATGCAGATTGCAGGGTGTAGAGGTGTTTATTCAGTCTTGTTACCTGAGAGGTGCTAGTAGCATAGTAAGGGAATATTATCCCACTTGCTCCCACACTTGAGGATGTTTACTTTGATCTCTGTATGAGATATGAGCAATTTTATGCACAGGCACTTTATCATTATTAATAACCTATTATACTTATACCCTGCACTAGACGTTACTTAATGGTTTACATCTTGTGCACATTGTGTCGAGTAGTTTGTTTTTTCCACCTTATATATACTCATTGGATTTGTGATTACATGTATTTTATCTAATAAAATTGATTGCATATTTTTGCACAAAAACAATGGTTTTGTGTGATTTCTCGTTAGAGTCAATATTGTTCCAGGCATTATGAACTCAGGAGGTCTTTGGTAGGAGCAGCCGAGTAGGTGCGTACTTCAGAACAGCAGGACCTGAAGCACGTGACTGCTGGGGGTGTGGCCTAAACTCCAGAGAGCTAGGAGTTGCAAGAGAACTCCTAGCAGGGTAACTGCGAGACAAAGTTACCAAGGGGCATAGACAGGGAGGATAGTCAGGACGTAGCCAATGAGTCATACACAGAGATAGCTGCAAGGTACAAGAGGGGTGAGCAGAGAGTAGTCAGATCACAGGCAATGAGGGTAGTGAAGTACAGAATCAACAGGCAACTCACAACGGGGAAGAGAACCGGGTCAGAACCATATAAACAAGCTATAACAACGAACAGGCACACAGAGGTCACCACACTCGGCCAAAGGCAAAAGTATTGATGACAGGGATTGGAGCTTCCCAGGGGTTTAAGAAGCTCTCCCAGAACCAAAAAGAGGCCACAATCATTATCCCCAGGTGTGCAGGTCAAAACCTGCACTGAGCTCCAGACATTAAGCCCTGACGTGCAGCTCAAAAACCTGCACTGTGATCATGACAGTACCCCCCTCTCAATGGGGGGCCTCTGGACCCCCAGGCTTCCCCGGGTACTTGGCATGGAAAGCCCGAACCAGGCGATCTGCATGTACAGAGCGAGCAGGGACCCATGAGCGCTCCTCTGGTCCATATCTCTTCCAGTGGACCAGGTACTGCAAAGAGCGGCACACCCACTGAGAGTCCACAATATGTCCTACCTCATACTCCAACTGACCCTCCACCAGCACTGGAGGAACAACAGGATCGGAGTCCTCTTTGACAGACCTTACGGATTTCAACCGAGATTTATGGAACACATTAGATATTTTTAAGGAGGCGGGGAGACGCAACCTATATGCTACTGGGTTGACTATCTCCATAATCTCGTATGGACCAATGAAGTTTGGTCCCAATTTAGCTGATGGTACCTTCAAGTTGATGTTACATGTGGAAAGCCAAACCTTCTCTCCCACCTGAAACATGTCTCCCGAGGCTTTTTTTTGTCAGCAAAATATTTGTACCTCCCCTGGGCCCGAGAGATATTACACTGGACTTCAGCCCAGAGGTTTTTTAACTGTTGAACGGACCCCTCTACCCCTGGACAAAAGGAATCCACCCGTGAAAACTCCCCAAAATGCGGATTGAACCCATAGTTAATCAGGAATGGGGACATGTTGGTGGACTGACTCACCCGGTTGTTAAAAGCGAATTCCGCCAACGGTAACGCATCACACCAATCCTCCTGTCTGGCGGAGGTCAGACACCTGAGAATTTGTTCCAGGGATTGATTAGTGCGTTCTGTCTGACCATTACTCTCCGGGTGATATGTCGACAAGAAGGAGAGTGAGATGCCCAATTTCATACAGAACGCCCTCCAAAATTTGGCCACAAACTGCACACCTCTGTCAGACACAACATTCAGGGGTACCCCATGCAATCGGACCACATGCTGCACAAACAACCTTGACAATGTTTCTGCTGAGGGTAACGCTGCCAAGGGAATGAAATGGGCCTGTTTAGAAAACCTGTCCACCACCACCCAGATCACGGTATTGCCCCTGGAAGGTGGACGGCCGGTAATAAAATCCATGGAAAGATGAGTCCATGGCCTATCAGGAACCGGTAAAGGTATGAGTTCCCCAGCTGGCCGGTTATGCGAGCTTTTGTAATGGGCACACACACCACAAGCAGAAACAAAATTCTTGACATCGGACCTTAGTGAAAGCCACCAAAAACCCCTGGCTACTGCCTCTCTAGTGGCCATGATACCTGGATGAGCACTCAACCTAGACTCATGAAACTCTTGCAGAAGTCTAGGCTGCAAAAAATCTGGAACAAACAATTTATCCCCTGGCCTGGTTGCCGGAGCTAGGGCCTGAGCCCTTAGAATTTCTTGTTCCAGCTCAGATGAGACCCCCACCACTACCACCCCTGGGGAAAGAATGGAGGATGGCTGCTCGGGGGGAGACACTGGGTCAAAACTTCTGGACAGGGCATCCCCTTTAACATTTTTGGACCCCAGTCGAAAAGTAATGGATAATTGAAATCGTGAAAAAAAAAGTGACAAACAGGCTTGTCTAGGAGTAAGCCTCTTAGCAGATTCAAGGTATGCCAAATTTTTGTGATCTGTGACAACCGTGATAGGGTGAGCCGCCCCTTCCAAAAAGTGCCTCCATTCCTCAAACGCCAGCTTGACCGCAAGAAGTTCTCTATTACCTACATCATAGTTTCTCGGCTGAAGAGAACTTCTTGGAGAAGAAGGCACAGGGTTTGAGATTGGTAAGGGTGGCCGGACCCTGAGACAGCACAGCCCCCACCCCCACTTCAGAAGCATCCACCTCCACAATGAATGGTTTGGACGGGACTGGTTGTACCAACACCGGGGCAGACATGAAACATTTCTTAATAGCTGAGAAGGACTCCTTAGCGAGTACAGACCAATTTTTTACATCAGCGCCCTTCTGGGTAAGATCCGTGAGTGGTTTAACCACTTGTGAGAAACCTTTAATGAATCTCCGATAATAGTTCGCAAATCCTAAGAAGCGCTGGAGCCCCTTGAGATCTCGAGTCTGAACCCAGTCAGCGATCACCAGCACCTTGTTAGGTTCCATACGAAACCACTCACAGGACACAATCAACCCCAAAAAAGACAGTTCCTGTACAAAAAACGAACATTTTTCCAATTTAGTGAACAATTGGTTCTCCCTGAGTCTTTGGAGAACTGTCTGTAGATGTTGCAAGTGGGATTGGCTGTCCGGGGAATAAACCAAAATGTCATCCAAATAAATAATAACAAAATGGCCTATCAGGTCAGAAAACACAACATTGATGAAATTCTGGAAAATAGCGGGAGCATTAGTTAACCCAAATGGCATTACCAGGTTTCCAAAGAGTCCTTCTGATGTGAGGAACGCAGTTTTCCACTCGTCCCCTTCCTGAACCCTTATCAGATTGTAGGCCCCCCGGAGATCTAACTTGGAGAACCATTGGGCCCCAGCTAACTGGTTACATAAGTCTGGGATGAGGGAAAGCGGGTAAGTGTTCCTAACCGTTATCTTGTTCAGTTCCCGAAAGTCGAGGCACGGCCGCAAACCACCATCTTTCTTCTTTACAAAGAAGAATCCTGCTGCCACAGGTGACACAGAAGGCCTGATATGCCCTTTGCGGAGACTCTCAGCTATGTACTCTTTTATGGCTTGGCGCTCGGGTCCGGACAAATTGAACAATCGAGCCTTAGGTAACTTGGCTCTGGGTACTAAATCAATGGCACAATCGTAGGGTCTATGTGGTGGCAGCGCCTCAGCCTCACTTTCGGAAAAAACATCTTCGAAATCCTTCAGGTACTCTGGAATACCTTCCAGACCGACAGACGACACAGATTCGGATTTAACAGCGTTAACAAGATGTCCCAGGTTACCACATTTATCTTTACATCCCCATTGAGTGATCTCCCCTGTCACCCAATCAATAGTAGGATTATGGCGTTGAAGCCAAGGCATCCCCAGTACCAGTCCTGCAGGCAGGTTATCTAGCACATGACAACTTAGTTTTTCCACATGAGTGGAACCCACTTTTAGAGAAAAAAGTTCAGACCTGCAACAGATACCGTCCTGGGTAAGAGGGGACGAGTCAATTGCCACAAGTTTAACAGGATCCTGAAGCCTAACTGTCCCTATCTTATTAAGAGTCATAATTTTGGTATCAATCAGGTTCACGGCAGAACCACAGTCAACAAAAGCAGTAGTTTGAACCGTACCATTACCAAGTTCCAGTTCCACCTGCAGCACGATTTTTGCACGTGAGGAAAATTGTACCTGAAGGTCTGGGTAGCCTCCTCAACTACTACCCAGACCTAGTTGTTTCCCGCCATCTTGGAGGATGACGGACAGGAGGGGCAGTCCTTCTTCCAGTGTCCAGATTCCCCACAATAGAAGCACAACTGCTTCTCCCGGCGGCGTCTTCTTTCCTTTTCCTCACAGGTGACAGCACTCACCTCCATAGCCACAAGAAGAGTCCAGGTCTTATCTCCACTGAAGAATAATGGTGTTTCCAGTTGCATAATGCCTCTAGCCCGCAGTCTGCGATCCATGTGAACCGCTTGGGTCATGGCATCCTCCAGGGAGTCAGGTGGAGGATGGAGTGCCAGGGCATCCTTCAGATGTTCACACAGGCCTCTACGAAACAGCCCCCGAAGGGCGGCATCACTCCAAGAAATCTCGGCTGCCCAACATCTGAATTCAGTACAGAACCACTCGGCCAAGTACTTCCCCTGACAGACACTCATCACCTTGTCCTCAGCCAAACGCAACTCTATCAGGCTCATTATAAATAAGCCCTAAGGCTTCAAAAAATGCATCCACAGACATTCTCTCAGGGTCAGAAGAGGAAAGTGAAAGTGCCCAGGCTTGTGGGGACCCCCTAAGCAGGGACATAACCACCCCCACCCTCTGTTTCTCATCCCCAGAGGAGCGGGGTCTCAAAGAGAAAAAGAGCTTACAGCCCTCCTTAAATGCTTTGAATTCATCTTTGTTACCAGAAAACGTATCTGGCAATTTAACCGGGGATTCGGGTGGGACTAAAATGACATCTCTATTCCCCAACTGCTGAAAGCCTGAGGAAAGCACTCCCTGAACCGAGTCTGCAACCTGCCGCTGGGACTGGGCCAGAGCTTGGTGTTCCAAACTTAGCTTCTGCAGCAACTGAGTCAAGCATTTCACCTGCTCAGATAAGGCATGCATTGGGTCCATGCTGCAGCAGTGAGGAGAGCAAAAAAAAATTCACGGTCAGTTATAATGTCAGGAACACCGCACTGCACTTGCTCACTGAGCCAGTGTGCGTGTCCTGAGTAAAGCGAACTGTGCTCAAAGATACTGTGGAGCGGGCAGCAGCCAAGTAGGTGCGTACTTCAGAACAGCAGGACCTGAAGCACGTGACTGCTGGGGGCATGGCCTAAACTCCAGAGAGCTAGGAGTTGCAAGAGAACTCCTAGCAGGGAAACTGCGAGACAAAGTTACCAAGGGGCATAGACAGGGAGGATAGTCAGGACGTAGCCAATGAGTCATACACAGAGATAGCTGCAAGGTACAAGAGGGGCGAGCAGAGAGTAGTCAGACCACAGGCAATGAGTCATACACAGGGAGGGTAGCGAAGTACAGAATCAACAGGCAACTCACAACGGGGAACAGAACCGGGTCAGAACCATATAAACAACCTATAACAACGAACAAGCACACAGAGGTCACCACACTCGGCCAAAGGCAAAAGTATAACTGACAGGGATTGGAGCTTCCCAGGGGTTTAAGAAGCTCTCCCAGAATCAAAAAGAGGCCACAATCATTAACCCCAGGTGCGCATGCTGCGAATGTCAGCGTACTACGACTGTAGTACGCCAATGCAAGTCTATGGGTGCGCAAAAAATACGCATTACACACTGACCACACGTGTGACTTGCGAGAAATACGCAAGACTTCTCCTGGTGACAGGAAATTTGCCAATTCATCATCAGGAAGCTTAGAAATGCAAATTAGCTCAAAAAGCGCTCCAGACATCCAGGAAGTACGCCTCCACGGAGTCCTGCAGCATCATGTCTAGCCACATTAATGTTGAGCTCCTAATTGTGTTGGTCCAGGAAAGGCCCGAACTTTGGGACCAACCGGATGCTGAAATAGCACAGAAAGAGGACTTAAAAATCCTCCCATAATAGAAAACAGCAAAAGAGCAAAAAGGTTTACCCATCCAGGCCTCCAGACAAATGCACTATCAGGTTGCAGTGGACCCATATAATTAAGATGGCAACACAGAAAACAGTAAAAGAGCAAAAAGGTTTACCCGTCCTGGCCTCCAGACAAATGCATTATCTATTATTGGAGGATTTTTAAGTCCTCTTTCTGTGCTATTTCAGTGTTAGGATTTAGTGTTAGGTACCCGTAAACGTGGAGACCTTTGGCGCAGGTTACGG
Organism: Dendrobates tinctorius; assembly: GCF_039654945.1. NCBI lineage: Eukaryota > Metazoa > Chordata > Amphibia > Anura > Dendrobatidae > Dendrobates > Dendrobates tinctorius. Next base: position 20,550,243 of record NW_027361779.1, on the reverse strand, counting down.
GCTCACGTATTTTGGCCAAAATATCAGCTAATACTCCACATTTTTTAATGTGTTTTTTTGCACTTTTTATTCAGGGTGCAGTTGGGCCCATTTGGTCTTGTAAACTAATAGAAGGGTGTCACTACTAGGCTGGCCTGGATGCTGTGCATGGCCATAGTGTGAACAGCGCCGCTTACAAGTTTTTTATTGTGCATTAACATACCAGGCAACCGCCCCCTCCATGTATTGGTAGGCTGTGAGCGGTTGTTTCATCGGTATTCTTGCACCTGTGTTGCCATCTTAATTATATGGGTCCACTGCATCCTGATGCATTTGTCTGGAGGCCTGGACGGGTAAACCTTTTTGCTCTTTTGCTGTTTTCAAGGTGCTCAAAACCACATTCAAGAAGTTTATAAACCCTTCAGGTGCTTCACAGGAATTTTTAAAATGTAGAAAAAAATGAACATTTAATTTTTTTTCACCAAAAAATTACTTCAGATTAAAAAAAAATATATTTTGACAAGGGTAACAAGAAAAAATGGATGCCAAAATTGTTGTGTAATTTCTCCTGAGTAGGCAGATACCCAATAAGAGGGAGAAAACTATTATTTGGGTACACAGCAGATCTTGGAAGGGAAGGAGCATCATTTGACTTTTTGAATGTAAAATTTCCTGAAATATTTAGCGGATGTCATGTCCCATTTGGAGAGCCCCTGCTGTGCCTAAACAGTGGAAACACTCACAGGTGACACCATTTTGGAAAGTAGACCGCTCAAGCAGTTGCTTCACAGAAGTTTATAACGTTGAGCCATGAAAATAATAAAATCACAGTTTCCTCACAAAAATTTTATTTTAACCCCAAATTTTGCATTTTCATAAGATTAACAGTAGAAATTTCACCATACAATTTGTTGTGCAATTTCTCCTGAGCACGACGATATCCAATATGAGGGAGAAAACTACTGTTTAGGCACACGACAGGGCTCGGAAGGCAAGAACCGTCATTTGACTTTTTTGAATGTAAAATTTCCTGGAATCATTAGCGGACGTTATGTACCATTTGGAGAGCCCCTGATGTGCCTAAACAGTGGAAAACCCACACAAGTGACCCCATTTTGGATACTAGACTCCTCAAGAATCTTTTTAGATGCATGGTGAGCACCTTGAACCCCAAGGTGCTTCATATAAGTTTATAACATTTAGCCGTGAAAATAATAATTTTACTCACAAAAATTTTATTTGAGCCCCAAATTTTGCATTTTCATAAAGGTAACAGGATAAATTGCACCATACAATTTGTTTTGCAATTTCTTTTGAGTACGATGATGCCCCATATGTGGGGGAATACTACATTTGAGTGCAAAGATCAGAATACTACATTTGAGTGCAAAGATCAGAATGAAAGAGGCACCATATTGGTGTTCAGATTTTGCTAGAATGGTTTGAGGGTGCCATGTCATATTGGCAGAGCCCCTGAGGTGCCAGAACAACAGAAACCCCTATATGTGAACTCATTTTACAAACTACACTCCACAATGAATTCATCTAGGTGTGCAGGGATCAAATTGGCATCACATGTGCCTCACAGAGTTTTATACCACTGAGCGGTGAAGAAAGAATAAATTACATTTTTACCACTAAAATGTTGTTTTAGCCCCAAGTTTTTAATTTTTCTTAGGGCTAATAGGAATATTTTTTCATAACAAACTGAGGTCCATTTTTTCCTGAGTGTGCCAATACCCTACATGTAATTGGGAAGTATTTTTCAGGCACAGTACAAAGCTCAGAAGACAAGGTGTGCCAGATTTTACTGTTATGGTTTGCAGGTGTCATGACCCACTGTGAGAGCCCATGAGGTGCCAGAACAGTAGAAAGTAGAACCCCTCCATAAGTGACCCCATTTTACAAACAACACATCTCAATGAAGTCATATTGACACCATGGGTGTGTCACAGAATTTTATACCATTGCGCAGTCAAAACAAAATTACATTTTTACCACCAAAATGTTGTTTTAGCCCCAGATTTTACATTTTCACACAAGAAGTGGCTAAAAACGGCACCAAAATTTGTCCCACAATTTCTACTGAATGTGACAATACCCGATATGTGGCTATACAGTACTAATTAGCTCAACAGATAGACTCGGAACAGACCGCTATTTGCCTTCTGGAGTGAAGATTTTCCTAGAACAGTTTGCGAACTCCATATACAGAGCCACTAATTGGTAGAAGACTAGAATCCCCCCTCAAGTGATCCCATTTGGGAAACTATACCCCTTGGGGAATTTATCTACACATGTATTGACAATTTTGACTCCATGAGTATTTTCCAGAAACAATCAGCAATGAATGTTGCCGAGTGATATTTGCAAACTGCCGTTGTAGTGACAAGTACGCTGTAGTGACCAGTACGCTGTAGTAACCAGTACGCTGTTGTAACCATTACATTGCAGTCACCAGTATGTTATGCCCAGCCCATGCTTCTGGAGGCAGGCACCCTTAACTTAGGTGGGCTCTACTCACTTCAGAAATGCCAAACATGGATGCAACATATGGATTAGGTACACTGTGGGGCTCAGAAGGGAAGGGGGTATTTTGATTTGTGAGCACAGTATTTGCTGAATTTCTTTTGATGTGTGAGGAGCCATTTTGCTTTTCCATAGCCTTTGTGCTACCAGTAAGGCTGGGTTCACATTGCACTAGGGCAGTCCGTCTAACGGATACGTTTTTCAGTACCCAAAATGCAATGTAACGGACATTGTAATGCATCCATAGACTTGCATTAGTATAACGCATCGTAACGCATGTCAAAATTGGCATGCGTTAGCAACATACCATTTTTTTGTGATGCACCTTCGAACGCTGCCTGCAGCATTTTTGGGTCTGGTCAAGCTAACGCAGGCATAATGGAAGCTTTAATTCTGCCATTGAAGTTTATTGCTAACGCAGGCAAATGCAAATCAAGAAAAAGTACACATGAAACCATGCATTGGATGGCGTTAATGACACTTTTCCATGTGGTCATGTGACAGGAAATATGATTTCAGCCATTTTGGAGAATACACTCTGCAGTCTGAAACCACCAGGAACACTGTGTGCACTGACCGAGCTGAGGCAATGTAAGTGCAATTCTATATATATTCAATATACAGTACATGCGGTGAGTGTGCATCCAGCGGTGAGTGTGCAGTGGTGAGTGTGCATCCAGCGGTGAGTGTGCAGCCAATGGTGAGTGTGCAGCCAATGGTGAGTGTGCAGCGGTGAGTGTGCTGCCGTGAGTGTGCAGCAGTGAGTGTGCAGCCAGCGGTGAGTGTGCGGCATTGAGTGTGCAGTGGTGAGTGTGCAGTGTTGAGTGTGCAGTGGCTGTCCGATGCATATGTGTACTAAAGGTATGGTTTTGCTTGTACACAGATGTTGGACAGTGATGGATCAAGCAGCAGCAGCGTGTCTGCAGTGTTCTCTTCCCAGTCGGTAGGCTTGCTCTTTAAAAATCAACAATAAAAATGATGTGTGGCCCTCGAGTGTATTGAGGTGAATCATGTGTAATGTTGTTATTGCAAATAGGAATCATCTGATCCAGAACTTGCCAGGCCACCACCCAAAAAACATTCCAAAGTGGCCAAAAAGGTACATGGCACAGCTTGTGTTTTTTTAAATGATAAATTACCTGAATTGTAATTTTTTGTTTATTGTTTTTGTCCTCCATTGTAGGTTGTTGAAAAGGCCCAAAAAACCCAGCCTCGCCGTCTGTCATCGTCCCATATGGAAGTGGTAAATATCATGCAGAATATACATTTTAACACTAGGACTACTGGACTCGTGACCCCGACTAGAACTACTGAATGTAGTCATTCTGACTACTGACTTGTTTTCGTTTATTTTTAGAGTTTCATTTGTGGTTATTTATTAATAATTATATTTTTTTAATGTATTATTATTGAGAGATCCAACAGTAATGCTTTGGAATGTTTTCTTTCTGATTTTTCATATTTTTCTACAGGAAATAACAAAAGTAAACTAAGTAAAACAATAATAATAGACGTTTTACAATCATTTATTATTAAAGTGCACACATATAAACAACAGCTCAAGAACAACAAGCAGAGAAAATGTCTACTAGGTCAGTCAGTGCTCCTTATCCTCAGTACCTGAAGAAGGCCGTTGGGTCGATACCGGTTGTACTTCATAATAACGTTTTATTGAGATTCAGCTCCAATTCTACATTTTCCTTCTCCTCCTAAAAAGTACGGCATAATTGACCTTCTAAACATTTGTTGATTCGCATTTCAGGCATCGTCTTTCATTTACGGCAGTACATTGCCCACACAAAGACTTACGGCAAGTCATACAATAGCCAACAGATCTATTATTTTTGCATTTTTCTTTTATCTGGCAAAATTTTTTTTGAAGCATCACATCTGAAGATGCAGCAACTTGGGACATGCCACCCTTTCCCCTAGATATAACATAAGAACCACTCAACTCTGTAACTAGCTTTTGCAAAAATGCCTTGCGTGACATTTTTTCGGGGGTCATCTCCTTGTATACTATCCAAGCATTTATACCCGCTAAGTCTAAGGTATTTTCAAATGCGTGAACAGGCCATCTCCTAGTACATGTTCTTGTGGTGTATTTGCGTGCCATCTGATCTACTACATCTACTCCATATTTTGTTTCATTATAAAACTTTACATTTTCTGGAGTTTTTTTTAGCAGATTCAGAAGCAACAAGAACATCGGGATGGACGGAACTCAAAATTATCACATTTTTGTAACATATCCCTGCTGTTCTGTTCGCTACCACTATACAAATATAATGTTCGTTCATTTTTTGACTGGACCTATAAAAGTCTTGATATTTTAGCTAATTTATACATTTTTTCGCAGAATTATACTGCATGTGAACATGGTTGATCATAAACAAAAGAAAAATGAAAAAAAACACACGTAATTTTTATCTTTTTTGCGTCATAAACCGTTACATTGCATTATTGCTATATTCATGCATATTGCCCATTTGCAGATAAACAAATATTCTTTCCATCTGTAAACTATAACTAATAACATCAAGCTGTATGCAAATAGTTTTTCCCCCCAAAAAATTGCTGCTTCACACTATACAGTACAAAATGATCGAATAATATGACAATAAAATGTTGTATCTGCTATATACTTGTATGAGTTTTTTGAGCTCTTATGTCTGCATGTGTTCTCTTTGTCTCTTCAGCTGAACTGAAAGTAAACTTACTATCCAGACTACTGTCTACTGCTAGGACCAGAGAAAAACAACACCCTTCTTTAGCATAAGATAAGAGCCTACAGTATTACAAACAAGCTCTTGTCAGTTCAGCATTACACAGTAATAGAATCAGGTAACACAATGAAAATGTGAAAAGTTGACATCTGAATTGAACTACATCTATATGAACATCAGGGTAAATAATATACAGTGAAAAAATTATGCACAAAACTTTACAGCAACATTTAGTGACAAAAGGACAGCAAAATATAGTAGGTAGTCAAAATGACAACCTTTAGTAATTAAAGGTAAATTTTGAAAAAAACGCGCAATTTTTTCACCAAAATAATTTATTGTCACAAAATCTATTTTCACATCCTATTTGAGGAAAAGTCACCGAGTCTCAAGCCGGAATTCCGAAAAATGTAGTCACAGAAGAGAAATAAAAAGTGCAAGTAGTCAAAATGACTATTCCAGTAGTCCTACAAAAATAAAAGAATTTTATTTTTTTGTATTATTTTTTGTAAAACAAATCATTAACATACAAAAACAACATAAGTCAATAAACAACACTATAGCACAACAATTTAAAACCCTTTTAAAAAAAAACACATACATGTCATAACATACCATACAAACAGTTAAAGGACACACAACAACAATAAAAAACAACAAAACCATGAACTCTAATTGTTAAAAATCTGACAGTGCTAAAAACGTGAAAAGTTATTTACATTACAGATATTATTCATTACAAATATTTTAGTTTTGGGGAAATGAGAGTTCACAACTAACGTGATCTAACATTTCGTATTTACGTAGCCCAATCATCCCTCAAAAAAAAGAAAGCACATTGAGGTTGACGAGGAGCCCTTGGACATAGAAAACGAGACACTTATAACACTAGTGGAGGCAAATCCATCCATATGGGATCAGAGCGACAGCTCCCACAATGATATTATTAAAAACAGAAAGTTGTGGGAGAAGATAATCTGCCAGTTGGACCCTCGTTATATCGAGAAGTCGGCCTCCTCTAAATAAAAAATTGGTAATTAACGCTCAACGTAACTTTCTGAAATGTAAATATTGTAAAAGATATAAAAGCATTTTTTTGTGTTTTTTTTACTGTATCCGATGCAGTACATACCCGGTGGAGATCCATCAGGGATTGATTTGTAAGAGACTTCCGCAACAGCCAAAACACCCCAAGTGGATCTGGTGGGAAACGAGTCACCCCTTACGTCCATTATGAGCAATTTGTCTCTACAAAAAACGTCCTAGTGCTCGTAAGTAAACTTTTTTAGATGTTAAAAAGTAATAGTGCACCAAGTCTTTATTCAAATCACTAAAATTATCTTTTTTTTGGATAGAGCGATATGCAGTACCACTATGCCTCGAGAGGCTGAGGCATTGGAGCCATCTCAGAAGGAACCAAATCAACAGATGGGCACTGAAAATGTGTCAGTCTTGAGTGAGCCACGATCCCAGGACAGCGGTTCTGTGGCTCCTGTTGTAAGTGCCCGTCTGCAAGCACAGCATGGACGCAAGAAATCATCAGGCAAAAATGACGTTGATGCCATAATTGTCGATGGACTGCAGAGGATCTGTATCGCAGTGAACACAGAGATCTAAGGCTAGTTTCACAGTAAATGCAACATGGTGCGTTCGGCGCACACGGGCGCACCTTCAAAAGTGTGCAGCGCACGCTAAAATCCTGCTAGCGCACGGCCAGTGCATGGTCTGTGCACCCTATGCTAAAGATAGAGTGCGCAGATCGCATGCGGCCGTGTGCCATAGTAGGCGGCGATGACCGGATGGGACGAGCAGGGAGCCAGCAGGGGGAGGGGCTTAGCGGCGCCGTGTGCTGCATGGAAAATACGCTAATGTGAAACTAGCCTAAGGCAGGAAATTACAGCTTTGCAAGAGCGTGAATCTGTATATGCAGCCAATGAGTGGAAGCTGCTGTTTTTGTCATATGTGCCAGTAGCTCAAAAGATTCCACCACACAGAAATTTTATGTTTAGGCAAAGACTGCATGATCTATTCGGTGAATTTTTGGGCCCTCAGGAACCGACTTCCTCAAGATCAGGAAAATTGGACATGCCGTCATACCAAGCACCATACAGAGGCCAGAGTGAATCGGGTATGGAAATGGAAAGGCAATGCAGCAGTTGGGCAGACAATACGCCCACCCAATATCACAGTCTGTAATAACTGTGAAACATCACCAAAGTTGGCCAATATAGCATTTGATATTTGTGTGTTAAATTTTTGTGTACCAACGTTCATTTTGTACTTTTGGTTATCCCTATGGGATCGCATCTGTTAAAAATGTATAACATTCTGATTGGAAGACAAATGTCTTCAAAAGTTTTTTTAGTAAAATTTTATATTATACTATTTACATTGTTATTTATTTATTTTTTTTAAATGTATTAAACGTGACAAAAAGTTGAAAAAACATCCCCCAAAAAATAACAATTGCAACACACATAGAACATACACCACTAAAATTTTCACACATGCTTGTCTTGCTGTGGAACAAGACCTTCATATATGAAATAATTTGCAAATTTGCAAATTGATCCCGAATCCTCATGATCTTAATGGTAGAATGAACTGAAGTGGAATCTATGCTCATGAGGTTCGACTTACAGTCAACAGGGTCCACCAGCAGGGGTTCATGTCTGCACACAAAATTGTGCAGGCAGATGCATGCCTTCACTACACGGTCAACATTTTCAGGCTGAAGTTGCATTCAAGTTAGTAATATACGCCATTTTGTGGTCAAAATACCAAAGGTACATTCCGCATAATGTCTTGCACGGCTCAAGCGATAATTAAATATGCATCTTGTGGAGTTTAGACTACGACTTGAGTACGGCTTTAGGAGATTTCATCCGAGTTGGAACTCCTCATCTCCAACTAAAACATAAGGCCCCATTTTGGACTCTTTGAAGACTCTGGAATCGTTCGTCCGTCCATATGTACCGATATCCACAGCTACAAAACGGTATCTAGTATCCGCAATAGCCATTAAAACAATGGAAAAGTTTTTTTTGTAATTATAGTACAAGGATCCACTATGCACAGGTTTCTGAATCTGAATGTGCTTCCCGTCCTCGGCACCAATGCAATTCAGGAAATTAGCCACATCCTCAAATTGTTTTGAAATTGATAGCCACATTTTTGTTGTCAGGGTTGGTAGCACTTGTGGTTGTAAGTTGTTCCAAATGGCATCACAAGTTTCCCGAACTAGTTGGCAATTGGTCGATTTCTCCAGACGAAATTGAAAATGCAGTGACGCAAAAGTTTCACCAGTAGCAAAATATCTATGACAATGCAGAAAAACAATTTAGCATTTTGGACATATTGGACTGCTTAAAAAAAAAGGCAAGTTAAAATGGACTCGAACAATTGGCAAAGTGTAGAAAATTAAAAGACAGGCACCACGATAAATTATATCCAGTCTTTGTCAACAATGTTAAGAAAAGGATATTTACCTCAAAGTCACAACTAAACGTCGCTCCGCAGAAATACTTTCACGGAAAGTGGTGCGCTGATGATGTATCTCATCCTTCACATGCGAGAGCAGTATATCAAAGCTTTCGATGGACATCCGCAGATACCTTTGAAATTTAAAGGGATGATCCCAAAGCTGAACATATAGGGTGTGAAAGGCACCATATGTATTCCGTAAAAAATTCACTTCATGGATCCAATATCTCCTTTGGGAAATATGCCTTCTCTGTCGATGTCGCAGCTGCATCAAACGAAATCTAACAAGCTCAGACACAAACATCTTGCTTGCAGCTATAAGTTCACTCGATGCTTCCAAAATGGAGAATGTGTGTCCACCCACACCTGACACTGACAAAAGGCAAAGAAAAAAAAAATGAACAACTTTATTGACAGTGCCTGTAGGCTGACAAACGGATGCTTCTCAAACGGACATCAAAACTACATAAACGCAATCACATGCGTTAGCGCAAGCATTAACGCGAAGCAAATTTTACACCAAATTTGGCTCATTTTCGCACATCCATTTAACGGATCCGTTAAATGGATTGTACTAAATGTAATGTGAACCTAGCCTAAGGTGGATGCTCCTATATTTCCTTTAACAGATGATGGACCTGAGTGAGGGCATGCTGTTTTGTGGATTGAGTTGAAGCTTTTATTGGAAACATTTTACATAATTTTTGGGATCACATTTATCAGGTGCTCTACGCTGAGCATTTACTCTGGAGTTTCCATCTAAATCTCCGAGTGACATGATTCAGATGAAACCGCTGAGGGACCTATTCACTATAATGAGGCAGTAGAATAACCCTAGACTCTGCCTGGCCTCTGTTCAGCGGGATCCTTCTTTTCAGAAGTGCACAAAACTGTGGCCGATAGCACTTTTATGCAATCCTAAAAAGATGACACTGCCGGATCATAGGTCAGATGGGGTCCACAGTGCCTCCATCTGCCTCATTATAGGGAATCTTGTGTTGCGGTTCCATCTGATTCACTTATTTCAGAGAGTCTTGAAGGAGATCATTTGCATATTCCCAGTGCCTTCTGGGATAAGTGAAGAGTCTCCGCGAGCTCAACGATCACTGGGTTTTGGCCGTTGCAGCTGAAAAGAGGAAATCGGAGAAACCGCGCGCCCATCGGCGCGCGAATTTTGGCTCATCTTTCATCTTTTTAAGAAATCTCAAGATGGAAGAGGCCAGGAGCCATTTGGTGAGCTGCATTTCTTGCTACATGTTCACAGATTTACCAGTGGAAAAGCCAAACTTCACATGCCACAAATGCAAGCTTGTGACCCTGTTGGAGGAAAAGTTGCAAAATCTCGAAGAGAGGTTAGCTACGTTGAAGATCATTAAGGAAGGTGAAGAGTTCTTGGACAGAGCAGAATTATCTCTTCATGTTACAGAAAGAGAAGAAATTCGAAGTGCACCTGAAGAAACAGAGGATTGGAGACATGTGACCCAGAGAAGCAGGAGGATCAGGAGGCAGTCAGCACCCATACTGCTCAGAAACCAGTACCAGGCTCTCACGCAGGAAAACAATGAAGAAATACATCAGGATAAGACTTTGCCAACAAACAGCAACCTTGTACGCCTTCAGAGTCCTCCTGGATGGAGAAAGAAAAATGTTGTGAAGAAGAAACGGAGAGTGGTGGTCATGGGGGATTCCCTGTTGAGAGGAACAGAGGCCGCTATCTGCAGACCGGATATAACTTCAAGAGAAATGTGCTGTCTTCCAGGTGCAAAAATTAAAGATGTGTCTGACAGGATATCAGGACTCTTCAGACCTACATATGACTACCCATTCCTGCTACTACATGTGGGGACAAATGACACCGCAAGAAACGACCTGGAAACCATCTGCAGAGACTTTGAAGACTTAGGCAAGAAAGTGAAAGAACTGGGAGCGCAGGTGGTCTTCTCTTCCATCCTCCCAGTGGATGGCCATGGAACAAGGAGGTGGAATAAGATTCTGCAGGTGAACAACTGGCTACGTCGATGGTGCCGTCAGCAATGATTTGGATTTCTGGATCACGGAGTGAACTACTTATACGATGGACTACTTGCTAGAGATGGGGTGCACCTTACGAAGACTGGAAAGCAGGTATTTGGAAGTCGCCTTGCTACACTTGTAAGGAGAGCTTTAAACTAGAACAACATGGGAAGGGAAGCAAAAGACCAGAAAAAGCCATACACCTGACAAATGCTACTGAGAACTCTGCTATTAGAAGTGGAAAGGAAGAACAAAGACGAAAGAATCTAATTAAAAAAAATATTGGAGAAAGAGAAACCAATCACAAACTAAAATGTTTCTATACTAATGCACAAAGCATGGGCAACAAACAAGGAGAATTGGAACTACTAACACAGGAAAAGAAATATGATGTCATTGGAATCACTGAAACTTGGTGGGACAATACACATGATTGGAATACAAGACTAGAAGGATACAACTTATTTGCAAGAAACAGACTTGATAAACGAGGAGGGGGTGTCGCATTGTATGTTAGAAATGCGTATATCTGCACAGAGTTTGAAGCTTCAGAGACTGGGAGTTCTGTGGAAACTGTTTGGGTAAGAATACAAGGACAGAACAATGGAAAGGACACCATTGTAGGCATTTACTACAGGCCGCCTGTGCAAGCTGAAGATATGGATGAACTCTTTATGCATCAAATGGCCAAGTTCTCCAAAAAATATGACATAGTTGTCATGGGAGATTTCAACTATCCAGACATTTGTTGGGAATCTCTCTCAGGCAAAACTAACAGGTCAAGGAAATTCTTATCCTCTCTTGCTGACAACTTTATCTTCCAAAAGGTAAAGGAGAAAACAAGGGGAACTGCTACCTTGGATCTAATCCTTATAAACAGGGAGGAAATGGTTGAGGAGGTAAAAGTGGCTGGGACCCTAGGAGGTAGCGACCATGCTATTTTAGAATTTTGGATAACTAGAGGCGGAAGACCTGTGAAGACTCAGACGTCAAGGTTAGATTTCAGAAAGGCAGATTTTAAGGGATTCAGAAAGAGAATTGGAGGGATCCAATGGCTGGATATCCTTAAAGACAAAAATGTCCAGGAAGGATGGGAAATCTTGAAAAATGAAATTCTCAAAGCACAGTTGTTAACAATTCCGCAAAGAGGGAAGAATAGGAAGCATTTAAGGAAACCAGGATGGATGAACACAGAACTTAAGCACATGCTAAAAAGGAAGCAAAAAATGTTTATAAAATGGAAAGAAGGAGGCATATCTAAAGAAGAATATAATGCTGTCTGCAGAACCTGCAAGGCACAAATCAGATTATCTAAAGCTGAAAATGAATTGAGGCTTGCAAGAGATGTCAAAAGCAATAATAAAGGATTTTGGGGATATGTCAAAAGTAAAAGAAAAGTCAAAGATGCTATAGGATTTTTACAGGATGAAAATGATGAAATGGTAAGACAGGATGTTGAGAAGGCTGAACTTTTAAATTCCTATTTTGCATCTGTTTTCTCTCAGAAAGGAAATGTAACATCAACTGTTATTCACTGTCCTATTAAGGGAATAGAAGAATCCAGGATATCTATAAACAGAAAGATAGTGAGGAAACACTTAGCTAACCTAAATGTATTCAAGTCTCCAGGTCCAGATGAATTACACCCCAGAGTACTGAAGGAGATAGCAGAAGAAATTTTTGAACCCCTCTCCATAATCTTTGAAAATTCTTGGAGAACAGGAGAAGTGCCAGAAGACTGGAGAAGAGCAAATGTTGTTCCTATCTTCAAAAAGGGGAAGAAGGTGGACCCAGGCAACTATAGGCCGGTGAGTCTGACTTCTATACCAGGAAAGATCTTTGAACAAATTATTAAACAACATGTATGTCAATACCTGGATAAGAATGAAGTGATTAAACAGAGTCAGCATGGGTTTGTAACTAATAAGTCATGTCAGACTAATTTAATTTCCTTCTATGATGGTATTACTGATTGGGTGGATCAAGGAAATGCTGTAGATATAGTATATCTTGACTTCAGCAAAGCATTTGACAAAGTCTCTCATACAATCCTTATTGAAAAAATGACTAAGTATGGAATGGACAAGGCAACTGTTAGGTGGATTCATAACTGGCTTAGTGATCGGACCCAAAGAGTGGTTGTAAATGGCTGCACATCCAGTTGGAAGAATGTCTCAAGTGGGGTACCACAGGGCTCTGTCCTGGGCCCTGTATTGTTCAACATCTTTATCAACGATTTAGATGAAGGAATTGAGGGTAAACTGATTAAATTTGCTGATGACACAAAGCTAGGAGGGATAGCTAATACTAGAGAAGAGAGAGAGAGGATTCAAAAAGATTTAAATAAACTGGAGAAGTGGGCAGCAACTAACAGAATGGTTTTTAACAGGGAGAAATGCAAAGTACTACATCTGGGCAATAAAAATGAAAAAAGCATATATAGAATGGGAGGAATAGGGCTAAGTGACAGCACATGTGAAAAAGACTTGGGTATACTAATAGATCACAGACTGAATATGAGTCAACAGTGTGATGCAGCAGCAAAAAAGGCAAATGCAATTCTAGGATGTATTAACAGAAGCATACAGTCTAGATCACGTGAAGTAATTATTTCCCTCTACTCCTCTTTGGTCAGACCTCATCTGGAATATTGTGTCCAATTTTGGGCACCACATTTTAAAAAAGACATCAACAAACTGGAGCAAGTTCAGAAAAGAGCGACCAGAATGGTGACCGGTCTGCAAACCCTGTCTTATGAGGAAAGGTTGCAGGATTTGGGAATGTTTAGTTTGCAAAAGAGAAGACTGAGAGGAGACTTAATAGCTGTCTACAAATATCTAAAGGGCTGTCACATTGTAGAAGGATCAACTTTATTCTCATTTGCACAAGGAAAGACTAGAAGCAATGGGATGAAGCTGAATGGGAGGAGACACAGATTAGATATTAGAAAAAACTTTTTGACAGTTAGAGTGATCAATGAGTGGAACAGGCTGCCACGAGAAGTGGTGAGTTCTCCTTCAATGGAAGTCTTCAATCAGAGGCTGGACAGACATCTAACTGGGATGATTTAGCGAATCCTGCTTTGAGCAGGGGGTTGGACCAGATGGCCCAGGAGGTCCCTTCCAACTCTACGATTCTATGATTCTATGATTCTATGATTCTATGATTTACATGGAAATGCCAGTGTAAGCGCTCAGCGCAGAGCACAGGATAAATGTGTGCCAAGCCTTACTGCAATCCTGGGGAGGCAGAATGAAAAAATCAACAGCATGTGAAGAATTGGTTTTATTTATTTTTTATGCTATTCCTTGTGCAGTATAAATGATTAGGCGACTTTATTCTTCGGGTCAATGCGATTACAGCGATACCAGATTTATATCGAGGTTTTATATTTAGCAGCTGTCACACACTAAAAGATGCTTTTTATTGCAAAAAAATAGTTTTTGCATCACAAAATTGTGAGCTAGAATTTTTCCATATTTTGGCCCACAGAGTCATGTGAGGTCTTGTTTTTTGCAGGACGAGTTTTCGTTTTTAATGGTACCATTTTCGGGCACATGACACTTTTTGATCACTTTCTATTCCGATTTTTAGGATACAGAATGAACAAAAACCAGCAATTCAGGAATTTTTTTGGGGGGCGGATTTATACCATTCTTTGTGTAGTAAAATTGATAAGGCAGTTTTATTCAGTACGATTACAGCAATAACTCATTTATATCTTTTATGTTTTGGCACTTTTATACAATAAAAGCTATTTTATTAAAAAAATAATTATTTTTGCATCACTTTATTCTGAGAGCTATAGCTTTTTTTATTTTTCCGCTGATGGAGCTGTATGGTGGCTTATTTTTTGCTGGACAAGATTACATTTTCAGTGGTACTGTTTATTTATATCTGTCTTTTTGATCACGTTTTATTCTACTTTTTGTTCGGCAGTATGATGATAAAGCATTATTTTTTGCCTTGTTTTTAATTTTTTTATGTTGCTCACTAAAAGGGTTAACTAGTGGGAGAGTTTTATAGATCAGGTCATTGTGAACGCCATGATACCAAATATGTGTACTTTTTTCATTTAAATATTTATGCAGAGAAACAATATTTTTTTATTTTTTTTATTTTATTTTTAAATATTTCCACAATTATTTAAAAATTTATTTTTACTTTTTTCTAACGGTTTTACTCTGTCTCACTATGGGACTATAATTTTTTGCAGGCTGATCACTTCTACTGCATGGACATGCAGCAGCATACCCATGCTGTAGAAACTGTCAGCTCTGCACTGACAGACAAACTTGATTATCATGCACTACGTATGATCATCAAGTTTCCTAGGTCTGGTGACCCAGATGTCGTCATGACAACATCGGGTCACCATGGCAACGATCGGGATCCCGCATCACGCCGCTGGGTCTCCGATCCAAAGGCAGAGGGGCTGTCAGCACTCTGCCAGCTCCCGGAATGCTGCAATCGTGTTCGATCACAGCATTTTGGGGGTTAAAGTCTGTGACCTCTCCGGAGTGTCAGCTATCAGACTCCGCTAAAACCTGGTGGCAATCACCCGCACACCCCCCGTGTGTGCAGGCGATCATGCGGATGTAATAATCCGTTCCTGGTCAAATAGGCACAGGGCACATGGAGGGATTATTACATCTGATGTCAGAAAGGGGTTAATGATGCCATTTTTAGTTGGATACAATGTTTTGCTTGCCTCTTATTGCATTTTATTGCACTGTTGGAGCAGCCACAAAATCTAAATTCTAGAGTTTTGACTTTTTTTTCCATTACGCTGTTTACTGATTGGATTAACACCTTAAAAACCTCAATATACCATTTAACGGTGGCAGGTAAGGATACTTATTCCTCAGCTTAATTTTTAACGATGCTGAGAAATAAGACTGTAGGAGCCACCAATGTCGAGAAAAACTCTGGGATCTCAGTTACCGGGGATAGCTGAAACCCTGGAGAGCATGCTCATGGCCGGATTTTGCAGTCCCCTATCATGTGATCATTGTTATTCACCAAATAACAGCGATCACAAAAAAATCTGATTTAAATTTCATTTCTCTTTCCTCTGATGTGATCTAACATATAACAGAAGAGAGAAATAGGTTACCCCGAGCCCCCCCGATTCCTCCACCATCCCAGGGTCCACCTCATCATCTTTCTGGAAAAAAATGGCAGGCACATGCGTAATGTACCCGCTGACATCTGCTGAACCGATCAGCAGATAGGGAATTTTTCCTATTGGTTCCTTTTGATCACTGTGATAGACCCTATCACAGTGATCAAAATATAAAAAATAGTAAATCACTTCCCCCTTTGCCATCCCCTTAGTTAGATAAAAAATTATAAACTTGGGAGGGATTAGGGTTAGGGTTGGGGTTAGAGTTGTAGTTTGGGCTGTGTTAGAGTTACGGCTGGGGTTAGAATTGTGTGAGGGTTGGAGTTAGAATTGGGTTTTTTTCAAAAGTAAAAAAGATGACGATATGACAGCTAGTGTTTATCGCAAGTGCTTGCTACTCAAGTTTGCATTGGGTGCTTGGGTATCACGGATCCCTGCATGCTTTTTTGGGGGGTGTCTAGCAGCCACAAAACATGTTGGGCAGGGACTCGAGCGTGTCACTTGAGCACCCATGACATTCGGTGCATACCTGAGCACCCGATTCAAGCTGGAGTAATGAGCGCTTGCGCTCAACACTAATGATGACATATTCAATATGAAGACCAAATGTTATCAAATTCTGTATCTTACCTGTGAGTTCAAAATGCTCACTATACCCCTGGATAAAATCCTTGAGGGGTGCAGTTTCTAAAATGGAGTCACTTGTGGGGAGATTCCATCTTTTAGGCACATCAGGGGCTCTCCAAATGTGACATGGCGTCCATTCATGATTGCATCCAATTTTGCATTCAAAAAGTCAAATGGGGCTCTTTCCGTTCCTAGCCCTGCTGTGCATCCAAACAATGGATTTCCCCCACACATGAGGTATCAGCATACTCATGTGAAATTTTATCCTTTTACCCTCAGGAAAATTAAAAAGTTTGGGTCTAAAGTAAATTTTTTGTGAAAAAAGTTAAATGTTCATTTTTTTCTTCCACGCTGCTTCAGTTCTCTTGAAGTACCTGAAGGGTTAACAAACTTCTTGAATGTGGTTTTGAACACCTTGAGGGGTGCAGTTTTTAGAATGGTGTCTCTTTTGTGTGACATAACTCTCTGATTTAAGGGCACAAAAATTAAGAGTTGGAAAATTGTAACATTTTCAAAAATTTATCCAAATTTCTGTTTTTTTTTTTCATAGCACAAGTTATATCGAAGAAATTTTACCACTCTCATGAAGTACAATGTCACAAAAAAGCAATCTCAGAATCAGTGGGATGAATTGAAGCATTCCAGAGATATTACCACATAAAGTGACACTGATCAGAATGGTAAAATTTGGCTTGGTCAGTAAGGTCAAAATTGGCTCGGTCATTATGGGGTTAATTTATTTTATCTTTTGATAGACCAGACTTCTCTGAACACGGAGATACCAAATATGTGTTTGTTTCTTTTTAATTGTTTTATTTTTAATGGGGCAAAAAGGGGGTGATTTGAACTTTTATGTTTTTTTTATTGTTTTCAAAGTATTTTTTTTTACTTTTGACTTTATTGAATAGTCCCCTTAGGGGGCTTGAAGCTGTGATCAATTGATTGCTTTTGCTTTACATAGCAGTGTATCAGCTTTGCTAGCTGACATCACGATCTCATATGAACGTCAACCACGGGCCGGCATTCACAGGAGGATCGTAAGTAATTACATGGGGGGTCATCAGCAGACACTTACCTGTCATGACAACCCATCGGTGCCCCACTGTTGTGAATTCGCTATCTGGCCTACCTCTGGTTACTAGTGAAGGTAGTGGAGCTGGTTATATTGACAGAGGGGTCGCAAGTTCTCTTTCTGGGCTCCCTCTGGTGTTTACTGGAGGTAATGGAGCTGATCTAATTAACAGAGGCCTGCCACTTGAAAATGAGGAGGATGACTGGAGATCTGGAGTTTCTGACTGGATTTAAGACAGCCGACACCCTCTATCCCTGCTGGTGATTTTTTCCTGCCTCCTGAGGTCTTAGCTTCCAGCTCAGTCCCTGCTTGCTCAGCTAAGTGTTCTTTTGCTATTGCTCACATTTGATCTGGTTTTGTCTATTTCAGTTTTGTGTGTTCAGCCAGCTCCGGCTGGGGCTGTGCTGAATTTCCGTCCTTATGTTACTGCTTGTGCCAGTTTGTTTTTGTTCCTTATTAGATTGGCCTCTTTTTGCTCTGCTTTCAGAATATACCAGAGTGCTGATATAGTGGGCGAAGTCTAGTGACTTCAATATTCTTCTATCAGACGTGTTGGGCATTTTTTGCAGGTGTTTTTGCGTGATTGCAGACAGAGTCTTTCCTTTCCTGTCCTGTCTAGTTAGTGTGGGCCCCATTGTTTGAGCAGTCTATTTTCCTACCTGCGTTTGTGTTTTCATCTTGTCTCACCAACAATATATGTTTGGGGGCTATCTATTCCTTTGGGGTCTGCTCTGGGGCAGTTTAGGTTTCCCCTTTCTTGCTTTAGGCTTATTTAGTTTTCCGGCTGTGTCGAGGCATCTAGGATCATCGTAGGTATGCTCCACAGCTATTGCTAGTTGTGTGGATAGGATCAGGGGTCTGCAACCCGCTTAGTTACCAACCTCTCTGGTTTTCTGTGGCTTAGCTTGGTCTTGCTTTCCTCCTTGGTGACCCAATCATAACACCCCGCCATCATGTCGCAGGTGAGCCTATGGGAAGGTGTAATGACGTGCCCCCTGGTCTTGCATGTTATATGCCACTGTCAGAGATTGACAGCGGGATTAAACAGGTTAACAGCTTCACTCCACCAGCAGTTGTTAGAGGCACATGACAGTTAATTATGTCATGTGCAGGGACAGATGCGGACTAAGCGTATGAGCCGGCATCACGGCAGGGACATGACCTTTGACATACAAGTATGTCAAAGGTAATGCAGGGGTTAAAGGTGTGATGCAAACTATTTTAGAGTTTACATCTTTCCGTCAGACACTGCATTTTGTACATCATGATCATTTTATCTGTGCTTTGTTTCTTTACAGTAAGACCTCATTCACATATCAGTATTTGATCAGTATTTTCCACCAGTGTTTGTATGTCAAGACCAGGAATGGAACTAAGAAAATGGAGAAAAACTATAACTGAAAGATTGACACCTGTTCCGTGTTTTGGGGACACTCCCGGTTTTTGGATACTGTACAAATACTGATTAAATACTGAAGTGTGAATGAGGCCTTAGGGTATGTGTACACGATCAGGAAAGGCTCAGTATTTATTCAGGATTTGACGCAGGTGAAATCTGCACCAAATCTGCATCTGAGGTAACTGGCAGGTCACTTGTGTTTTTTATGCGCTTTTTCATTGCATGCATTTTTTTTGTCACTTGAAATAAAGGTAATTGAAAGTTTGCTTCTGGGGAGGAAAAAAAAAGTGATTTACTGTTTGCAGATATATTGGGGGTATGTGCATACAGTCAGTACACGCTGCGGGTTAGACGCTGCGTACACCCGCAGCGTCCAACCTGCAGCATCAAGCTGTTACAGCATAGTGGATGGGATTT
This sequence comes from Dendrobates tinctorius, assembly GCF_039654945.1. Classification (NCBI taxonomy): domain Eukaryota; kingdom Metazoa; phylum Chordata; class Amphibia; order Anura; family Dendrobatidae; genus Dendrobates; species Dendrobates tinctorius. The sequence continues at coordinate 20,530,873 of NW_027361779.1, read as the reverse complement.
CAAGAAATCCCATGCCCACTATGCATGCGCAGAAGCCCGTTGCTCACCTGCAGAGCCGAACATGTTGCGCGTTTTTCAAGACCACATCATTTTAATTTATATAGCGGAGACACTCAGTCTCTGCTGCATAAATTACCCATAGACTTTCATTATATGCGGTAAAGCTGCATTATAATCCTAGTCACATGTGTATTAAGTGCGGGAACGCAGCTTACTACACATGTGTACTAACTTAAATAATGGTAAATCTTGTGACACAGCTGGACGTACATGACACAGGTAGTAGCAGAAAGCAAAGCATAGAGAGAGATCCCCTCCTTTTTTTAATAAATAAATAATTAAAAAAAATAGCATGGGGTCCCCCTATATTTGCTAACCAGCCAAAGTAAAGCAGACTACTGGGACTGGTATTTCAAGCTGATGCTGATAACGATCCAATATTCATGGACCTTACCAACCTGGTAATACCAGGCCACATCAGACTGTTTATCTTGGTTGGCTAGCACAAATAGTGGGATCCCCTCCAAAAAAATAATGTGGGGCCTCCGTATTTTTGTTATTCAGCCAAGGAAAAAGCAGACAGCTGGGCCTGGTATTCTCAGGCTGGCAAGGCCCATGGATTTTGACCCTCACCAGCCTAAAAATATCAGTCCGTAGCTGCCCCACAATTGGCACATCCAAAAATGTGCCAATTGTGGCACTTTACCCGGCGCTTCCCACTTGCCCTGTAGCGGTGGCAAGTGGGGTTCATATTTGTGGGGTTGATGTCACCTTTGTATTGTCAGGTGACATCAAGCCCATGGCTTAGTAATGGAGAAGCGTCTATAAGACACCTATACATTACTAATCCTATAGTTACATGGTAAATAAAGACACAGTCAGAATAAAGTCTTTTAATTGAAATAAAGACACAGATTTCTTTAATAGAGCTTAATAAAACCATACTTACCGCATCTCCTATTCCACTGACTCCCTTGTCTCCTGGAAGAGAAAATAAAAAAGCAACAATATTCTCACCTGTCCGCCGAGAAGATATACAAACTGTCCCACGACGAGTCCAGCTGTGCTACATCTTGATGCCTTTGGCTGAACTGTGGCATTATGCCACCATTTAGCCTGACATCCAAAACACAGCGGAGCTTGAAGATGATGACTGGAGATAACTCGGTCCCCGGCTGATCTTGAAAACTTGGCTAGTGACCGGAGAAAATCCCATACCCTGTGGTCACGTGCAATGCAGTTCTTACGATCAGCTGATTGATTGCGAGAACTGCAATTAGGTGTACTTCTGACTGAAACAAGGTACGCCATTATTTAAATTAGTACACATGCATAGATAGCTGCTTTCCTGCACTTAATACGTATGTGACTAAGAAGGTAATGAAGTTTTACCACTTCTAAATGAAGTGTATGGGTAATTTACTCAGCGGAAACTGAGCATCTCCACTACATAAATAGACATGCTGCTGTCTGGAAAAAAGCATGGCATGTCAGTCTCCACAGGGAATCTGGAGGCGTCCGTGCACGAATAGTGGACATGGGATTTCTTGAAATCCCATTCACTATGCTGTAACATCTGGCCGGTGCTGGTTGGACGCTGCGGATGTACGGAGCGTCCAACCCGCAGTGTTTACAGACCGTGGGAACGTACCCTAAGTGGTCATAGAAATCCATACCTACCATTGATTGCTCCATTTGTCTAGTTGCAGTTGTAAAATGCACAAACTGATTAATTTAATAGCTTATCTGCTAATGAAGAGATAAATTCTGCATTTTTGAATAATGAATGGTAAATTAGAAAATGTAAACAGAGAGAAGGAAAAAATCAGCTGTAAATGCCATTTTATTGAAATGAATTGAAAATACCCTGATCTCCATCTGAGGTATTCCATGAGCTTGGTAAAATTAATCTGTTTAGACTTTCTGAGATTTAGGTTGTAGAACGATGGCTTTGTTTTCTGTTCTTATAACCAGGCGTCCTACATTAAACCCTAATGCGCTGTTTACAGAGATAATACACAATTCGGTGCAGCAAAGCCCATAGCTTGGGATTCTTTCTGAAGAACTGTACAACCACATTAGAAAATATGATTTTAAAAGAAGCAGGGCTATAAAGTGGCTTGATATAGCTAATAATATGCAATCCCTGAGTCTGCAAACATTTTGCACGAGTTGCATGAAACTGACATGTTGCTTGCTTGCTATGCATTTCCAGAAGCATAATTCTGCATTTCTGCATAGTAGGTTTAGATTATTACATTCTGCCAAAAAGAAATACAATTTCCTAGAAAGGTGTATGTAATATTTAATGCCTAGCTATTAATATCCACTTTAATGTTGACAGAGCTGAAAACAGCAATAAATAATGCAAATAATTTTCTAATAAACTGTCAGAGCTGTAACACAAACACATGCAATCCTGACATTGTACCTTATTGTGTGGGTATATAAAATGACGCTGACTAATCATCAAATATGTGTCACTCATAAGAATATATATAAAACATGGGACAAAAAAAAACTATGGTTATGTGTAGTATTTCAATACAATAGTGTTAAGAATTACACTAAAAATGTTTTTCCCTTTGAACTGTTCAAAATCAACTACCACGTGTTAAAAATAATAAAACTACATTTTCTTCACCCTCTGCAGGTCAATCAATGCTTTGAAACTTCGGTAATTGTTCACTGGCTTGGTGATACCATGTCAACAGCACTGCAGCCAATCACTAGGATCAACAGCTCTGCCCATGGAGTTTCTCTGGAGATGTAACAAAGAACATTCATAGATCCTTCTCTCAATGACTTTGAACATGTATGTGAAGTTTGAGTGATGCTAAGGAATAAAATGTGCATGACTGCATTTGCATAGCAAGCATTCACCAGCTAATCATAAAGTGCCACATACATATTAGATCAGGGTTCCCCAACTCCAGTCCTCAAGGCCCACCAACAGGTCATGTTTTCAGGATTTCCTTAGTATTGCTCAGGTGCTAATTGCATCTCCTGTACAATACAAGGGAAATCCTGAAAACATGACCTGTTGGTGGGCCTTGAGGACTGGAGTTGGTGAACCCTGCATTAGATAACTGTCAGCCAAATGATATTTTGGCCAACAGCTTATTCTCAAAACTCCACCATACACAGGAACACTTTGCTTGACCATGAGAGATCCACTGCCAGACTACTTTGGCAGCTGAATATGTCTGGAAAAGCAAACATAACTGCTGTTGCTTGATTGTTTCCTTCCCATATATCACCATTTAGTCTAATGTACATAGGGGCCTTTAGTGGTTTTTCAACCATCAAACAGCATGCAATGTGTATGGCCACCATTAGTGGCTAAGCCAGGTTTTATCTACATATGATTCTGATGTAAACAGGAAAGTAAGTAGAGTTGCTGCAAACTGATTCGCAGGATTCAGTCCATCGACTTGGTAATCTATGGCTGCTGGATGGGAATCACGAGAACCACTTCCTACCTCCCGTCATTTTTTTTTGATTATCTGGCCAGGCACAACTTCAGTGTTGCAGCATGACATATATTTTAAGTCACGCCAGGACAGATAATCAAAAGAAGAGCCATGGATGCTGTCAGGTAGAAGGCAGTTACCAAGGCTACCATCCGGCGGCCTATGGACTAGATCCTGCAAATCGATTCTCACCAACTCTAGAAGTAAAATTTTCCATGAAGTTTTACTGAATTATGTTTGGATCATTAGTGTCTTCCTCTTTTGCTCTGATAGGGATAGTTATGCAGCTTTCTTTTTCATTTTTCTATTAGGTTACCAAGCATGTACATTTTTTTCCGTGAGTAACAATTTTACCTGTGTCTTTAATTTTTTATGGTCTTCTTGTGTTGCATAAAATTTTCTTTTTTTTCCTTTGTTGAGTAACAAAATTAAAGTGACTTTAGAACATAAAGCCCCCATCTCACATAGCAAGATCACTAGCGAGATCACTGTTGAGTCACCGATTTTGTGATGCAATTGCGATCTCGCTACGTGTGACACATAGCGGCGATCGGGCCCCTGCTGCGATGTCGCTAATTGTGCTCGAATGTCCTGGGCCATTTTTTGATCGCTGGTGTCCCGCTTGCCAGCATGCATCGCTGTGTTTGACAGGGACAACGATCTCAATACTACAGGTCTGAGAGACAGGGTCCCAACGACCGTTGTATTGTTCCGTATCGTTGCTACATCGCTGTTGAGATCTGACTGTTTGACATCTCACCAGCGACCCCTACCAGGTCGCATCGTTGTCGGGATCGCTGGTGCGTCACCAAGTGTGACGGTACCCTTAGGCATGCCGAAAACATGCGGTAGTTGATGGCTGAACTCTCATTCGGCCTCCAATAATTTCTCCTGACTTTCCAATACAGAAAAACATTCAGTTCAGCCAAACATTCATGTGCTTTCAAACAGGAGAGAAAATAAAGTTGCTATCAAACTGCTCTGGTAGCGGATTATGTGCTGAATACCAAAAGGGTCAGGAATTAAAAATTCCAACAACCCAATCCTTATCTGTTGCAACATTATCTCTTTGAGTAGAGTCTGAAGGCCCAAACACAAATAAGACTATAAACGAAGCCTTCAGATATCAGAAAGTTTTTCCTTAAAAGGGTAATAATTGTTTTAATTAGTTAGACAGCATGAAAATAAGCAAGTTTGCAAATGACTTGCTTTATCTCCTGTCATTTTTCTGCTTTTATCTTTCATAGTATACAGCTGGCTTCAATGGAGCTTGGCCACTAGTGCCTACCTCAACCCTAGCTGTTTGTGCAGTAGTTACATTCCAGGAGAGAAGTTAACTCCTTACATACCATTCAGCTCTGTGCAGCTCCTTGATTTCTATATAGCAGTCAGCCACTCACATCACTCTCTCTTCATCTAAGTTCATTCCTAACATACAAAATTACCACCCAACAGCATTAGCTTCTTCCAAAGCAATCCTCTGAATCACAGCTCTCAAGGTCATGAAGCATATTCTCACTGAAATACACTGTTATCTTTACATGGAAATAATGTGATAACAGTAGGCACTTTAGGGAAAACCATTGAGAGCTGAATGTGTAAAGGTACTGTCACACTTAGCGATGTACCAGCGATCCCGACCAGCGATATGACGCTGTCAGGATCGCTGGTACATCGCTAAGTGGTCGCTAGTGAGCTGCCACACAGGCAGATCTCACTAGCGACATCGCTGGGGACGGGGATCGCTACTTACCTGTCACACCAGGCGATCCTGCGTCCTCCCGCCCGGCTCCACGCGTCGCTCGTCCTCACAGCAGGAAGCGCCGCAGGAAGCTGACGACGAGAAACAGTCCTGAACGTTCTCGCGCGATCAGCGATAACCAGCGGGGGAGCCGGTCGCTGGTAAGTATCAGACACAGAGATATCGCTAGCAATATCGCTATAACGTCACTAGTTATAGCGATATTGCTAGCGATATCTCTTAGTGTGACATGCCCTTTACAGCTGAATTTGTGTTGAGCCTAATGGCTTTACTAATACCACAGTTTTACTATTTACCAGTTCCGTCACTCAGGGAGAAGTGCCTATACTGCCAGAAATCAAGAAGTGGGGAGAGCTCTGAGCTGCTCAAGAGACAATTGAGAATACCGCTCTAAGGTCTACATGTGAGCTTTCTTAAGTAAAAAACTTAAAAAATGCACAGTACCTTTCTTTTTTAATAATAATTCCCTATGATCCCTATGATTTGCTTTATTCTTACATACAAACAAAATGGGCAGTAAAAGTGCTTCAGTAATCTCCTTACTCCAGCTTTCCTACAGCAATAATGTTTTTCCTTTTTCCAGCACTGTTCATAATTTAAAGTAAACCAGCTCCTCTCAGTGCTGGCCAGAGGTGGTAGAGCCAGCCCAGCTTATAGATAGAGACAAGAAGGATAGGGAATTTGAGAAGCAATGACCTAGGAAACCCTAGACATATGGCAGGATGATATTATGCCTGAAGATGTTGGCAGGTGCGCTATAGTGCAAAACCACTAAGTTATATGAGTTTCCATTCACAGCATCAGTGATGGAAAAGAATAGTGTTTAACCTTTCTCATCAAGAGTTGTAATTGCTCGTACTCCTACAATTGCATAGACATAGCTATATAAAAATATGGTAGCAGACCCATTTTGCATGACAAAAGAGAGAACCACCAAGAAGCAGGGTCAAAATGTGGCAGAATAATGACTAGGTTTTTCTTCTTTGAAGGGTAAGAAGGTACCTGTCATTCACCATAAAATGCAGCAACATTTTGCAGCTGAAGAAAAAAATCAATTGCTGAATGTCATTTTCTGAAAATAAAAAAAAATGAATATGCCCCCATTTATCAAGATCAGTGTGAACAATGACAGTCTTGATGAGAGGACATGTTGGAGTCAGATACTCCTGATTCATTATCAGGGACTAAAGTAAGATTTCTGGTGTATGGTATTCCACATCTCATCAAGAATAAGGCCACTTTCACACTTCAGGCTTTCGGTATCCGGCATGGTGTGGCGAAAAACCAGACTACCGGATCCGGCCGCAAACGCAGACACCGGATCCTTCTTTCTGCCGGATATATTCCTGGCAGAGAAGGTTTCCGGGCATGCGCAGTGCGTAAAACCAGTCCGGCATTGGATGCAACATTTTTTCCAGACGTTGGACAGGCTATTTTCTCCGGATCCGGAAAAAAACGGACGCGCCGCATTGCCATCCGGCGCAATGAAACAGCACGGGGAAAAAGCCAGATCTGGTGGTAACAGACGCTGGATCCGGCAGTCCGGTTTTTCACCACACCATGCCGGATTCCGAAAGCCTGAAGTGTGAAAGTGGCCTAAGACAAGCTCATTCAACTCATTTTAAGGGCGGTTTCACACGTCCAGATATTTCCGGTACCGGAGATATCCATGTCCGTGTGGCACATGCGTGCTGCATCAGTACCACACGGACAGCCGCAGGGGAAGTAGCGCTACAGTAAGTGCGGTTCCCCTGCATGTGGTGCTGAACTCAGCTGTCATTCTTCCCGGCTCTGCCGGCAACAGCTTCAGCAGGGAAGAATGAAAAACAACAACGAGGTGTCCCCCTTATTTTTTTAACCAACCCGGCAAAACTATACAGGTGCGGGCTGCTATACTCAGGCTGGTAAGGGCCATGAATATGGGCTCCACCAGCCTAAAAACAGCTGCCCGCAGCTGCCCAGAAAAGGTGCATCTATTAGATGTGCCTATTCTGGAGCTTTGTCAGGTTCTTCCCACTTGCCCTGTAGCGGTGGCAAGTGGGGGTAATAAGGGGTTAATGTCACCTTGCTATTGTAAGGTGACATTAAGCCCGGCTTAGTAATGGACAGGTGTCAATAACACACCTATCCATTACTAATCCTATAATAAGAAAAGGGTTAATTAAACACACACACATTAAGAATAAAGTCTTTTAATGAAATAATACACCACACATTTTCCCATCTTTGTTACACTGCTAATCCCATTTGGAAGCCATTGATCACATGTAAGAAAAAATAAAAAAACAAACCAACAGTACACCAGACCTTTCCGGCGCTCAATCAAGTCCCACGGCGTAAATCCATCTCTGGCGGTTAATCAGTTAAAACAGCCAGGGTGGTGCTAATGCGACCGCTCAGGCTGTAAACTACTGGGGAATGAATGGGAAGCAGCGCGCACAGGCTCAGTGACTAGCGGTGACGTCACTGAGTCTGTGCTTGCTGATGGCATGAACTCCTATGACCTCAGCACTGTGGGAAAATGACGGTGCTTCTAACACATGCCACACAGAAGCGTGGTATTCTCCCACCCATTGGCACCCATGTCACGTGATTTTGGGACGCCTATGGGTTGTTATAACTGCTGAAGACTCTGTGCCTATCCTGTGAGTGACGGCTCGTGGCTGAAGCACAAATTATGCCAGAATTGTTTTTGTGGCCATCACAACATTGCAATAAAATGCAATAAGAGGTGATTGCATCCATGCCGGATTCCGAAAGCCTGAAGTGTGAAAGTGGCCTAAGACAAGCTCATTCAACTCATTTTAAGGGCGGTTTCGCACTTCCAGATATTTCCGGTACCGGAGATATCCATGTCCGTGTGGCACATGCGTGCTGCATCAGTACCACACGGACAGCCGCAGGGGAAGTAGCGCTACAGTAAGTGCGGTTCCCCTGCATGTGGTGCTGAACTCAGCTGTCATTCTTCCCTGCTCTGCCGGCAACAGCTTCAGCAGGGAAGAATGAAAAACAACAACGAGGTGCCCCCTTATTTTTTTAACCAACCCGGCAAAATTATACAGGTGCGGGCTGCTATACTCAGGCTGGTAAGGGCCATGAATATGGGCTCCCCCAGCCTAAAAACAGCTGCCCGCAGCTGCCCAGAAAAGGTGCATCTATTAGATGTGCCTATTCTGGAGCTTTGTCAGGTTCTTCCCACTTGCCCTGTAGCGGTGGCAAGTGGGGGTAATAAGGGGTTAATGTCACCTTGTTATTGTAAGGTGACATTAAGCCCGGCTTAGTAATGGACAGGTGTCAATAACACACCTATCCATTACTAATCCTATAATAAGAAAAGGGTTAATTAAACACACACACATTAAGAATAAAGTCTTTTAATGAAATAATACACCACACATTTTCCCATCTTTGTTACACTGCTAATCCCATTTGGAAGCCATTGATCACATGTAAGAAAAAATAAAAAAACAAACCAACAGTACACCAGACCTTTCCGGCGCTCAATCAAGTCCCACGGCGTAAATCCATCTCTGGCGGTTAATCAGTTAAAACAGCCAGGGTGGTGCTAATGCGACCGCTCAGGCTGTAAACTACTGGGGAATGAATGGGAAGCAGCGCGCACAGGCTCAGTGACTAGCGGTGACGTCACTGAGTCTGTGCTTGCTGATGGCATGAACTCCTATGACCTCAGCACTGTGGGAAAATGACGGTGCTTCTAACACATGCCACACAGAAGCGTGGTATTCTCCCACCCATTGGCACCCATGTCACGTGATTTTGGGACGCCTATGGGTTGTTATAACTGCTGAAGACTCTGTGCCTATCCTGTGAGTGACGGCTCGTGGCTGAAGCACAAATTATGCCAGAATTGTTTTTGTGGCCATCACAACATTGCAATAAAATGCAATAAGAGGTGATTGCATCCATGCCGGATTCCGAAAGCCTGAAGTGTGAAAGTGGCCTAAGACAAGCTCATTCAACTCATTTTAAGGGCGGTTTCGCACTTCCAGATATTTCCGGTACCGGAGATATCCATGTCCGTGTGGCACATGCGTGCTGCATCAGTACCACACGGACAGCCGCAGGGGAAGTAGCGCTACAGTAAGTGCGGTTCCCCTGCATGTGGTGCTGAACTCAGCTGTCATTCTTCCCTGCTCTGCCGGCAACAGCTTCAGCAGGGAAGAATGAAAAACAACAACGAGGTGCCCCCTTATTTTTTTAACCAACCCGGCAAAATTATACAGGTGCGGGCTGCTATACTCAGGCTGGTAAGGGCCATGAATATGGGCTCCCCCAGCCTAAAAACAGCTGCCCGCAGCTGCCCAGAAAAGGTGCATCTATTAGATGTGCCTATTCTGGAGCTTTGTCAGGTTCTTCCCACTTGCCCTGTAGCGGTGGCAAGTGGGGGTAATAAGGGGTTAATGTCACCTTGTTATTGTAAGGTGACATTAAGCCCGGCTTAGTAATGGACAGGTGTCAATAACACACCTATCCATTACTAATCCTATAATAAGAAAAGGGTTAATTAAACACACACACACATTAAGAATAAAGTCTTTTAATGAAATAATACACCACACATTTTCCCATCTTTGTTACACTGCTAATCCCATTTGGAAGCCATTAATAATAATAATCTTTATTTTTATATAGCGCTAACATATTCCGCAGCGCTTTACAGTTTGCACACACATCATCACTGTCCCCGATGGGGCTCACAATCTAAATGCCATTGATCACATGTAAGAAAAAATAAAAAAACAAACCAACAGTACACCAGACCTTTCCGGCGCTCAATCAAGTCCCACGGCGTAAATCCATCTCTGGGGGTTAATCAGTTAAAACAGCCAGGGTGGTGCTAATGCGACCGCTCAGGCTGTAAACTACTGGGGAATGAATGGGAAGCAGCGCGCACAGGCTCAGTGACTAGCGGTGACGTCACTGAGTCTGTGCTTGCTGATGGCATGAACTCCTATGACCTCAGCACTGTGGGAAAATGACGGTGCTTCTAACACATGCCACACAGAAGCGTGGTATTCTCCCACCCATTGGCACCCATGTCACGTGATTTTGGGACGCCTATGGGTTGTTATAACTGCTGAAGACTCTGTGCCTATCCTGTGAGTGACGGCTCGTGGCTGAAGCACAAATTATGCCAGAATTGTTTATGTGGCCATCACAACATTGCAATAAAATGCAATAAGAGGTGATAAAAAAATTGTATCTGCCCCAAAATGGTATCAATAACAGCATCAGCTATGGGCACAAAAAATAAGCCATCAACAGTACCAGATCATGAAAAATAGAAATGTTACAGGTCTCGGAAAATGGCGACACAAGTGAAAACATTGTTTCTTACAAATTTTGGAATTTTTTTTATTACTTAAATAAAAAGTAACCCATACATGTTTGGTATCTGTATACTCATACTGACCTGGAGAAACATATTACCTGATCAGTTTTACCATATAGTGAACATGGTATATAGAAAACCTAAAAACAATTGTGGAATTGCAATTTCAATGCACTTGAATCTTTTCTTGCAATGCAGTGTATCACATGATAAAATCAATGATGTCATTCAAAAGTACAACTTCTCCTGCAACAAAACAAGCCTTCATGTGGCTATGGGGACTGAAAAATAAAAAAGATGACTCTTGGAATAAGGGAGGAAAAAATGAAAGCGCAAAAATGAAAATCACCACGTCACGAAGGGATTAATAGAAGATGTGAAAAGAGCAGTGACCAAACAGTATTAAAAACCATATATCTCCCTATAATGTTTGTGCATTACATTGATAGCCAATTGATAATGATTAAAATACAGATTGAATTTGGGATTACTATGAGAATAATATGATGTGGTCTATTGACACCAGTACTGTGTGAGCAACCCAGGCAATGGTGTAAAATCTGTTACACAGTAACCCAATCTTCACACTTGATTTGTAGTATTTGCTTCAAATCGGGCAGAATAACCTATTGGGCCCCTTCAGGCTCGAAGACTCAAGTGCTACTGAATCCTCAACAGCTAAACAACACAAAATGGCTAGGTGACAGCTCTCTACAATGTCTAAAAGCGGCTGACCATTGATGCCAAGGCCTGTCTTCAAATACAGGAGGAAGTGATCAAGTGAAATATTCTGCCGATTTTATCAGAGGTATGTTTAAAGCGAACCTGTCAGCAGGATTTTTCAAAGTAAACCACAGGCATTGTCAGGTTGACACTGATTAAAATGATACCTGGGGTGAAAAAATCCATCTTATGGTTCATGTGTAATCAGTGTTAGAAGTTTTCAGTTAATCATATGCCAGTGCTCCAGGGCGGAGCTGTAGGCAGTGTCTTATCTTCCTGCCCTAAGGTAGAGAAACCAAGGAAAGACCTGCCCACAGGCCGCAAACATGTTCCTCATCATAGAGACAGAGAGACAGACTGTTTGACCTTCAGGGTGGCCTGTGGGCAGGTCGTTTTTTGGTTTCTCTGGCATAGAGCAAGAAGATAAGACTCTGCCTACAGTCCCGGTCTGAAGCACAGGCATATCATTAAGAGTGAGTGCATACGTTGTGGATTGTGCTGCGGATTTTTCTGCGTGGATTTGCCTAAATCCGCAGGTCAAAAGACCTGTGTTTTATCTGCGGATTAGCCTGCTGTTTTCCCCTGCAGTTTGAGACCTGTACAATGGAGAAGGTGTGAAACCGCTGCGGATTCCGCACAAAGAATTGACATGCTGCGGATTGAAAACTGCAGAAAATCTGCGCGGAAAAATCAGCAGAATGTGCACTGCGTTTTTTATTTTCCATTGAATATAAAGGTACCAAAAACAGAGCCAAAAATGCTGCGGATCCACAGCAGAATCCGCAACGTGTGCACACACCCTTACTGAAAACTTCTAACACTGATTACACAACAACCACAAGATGGATTTCTTCACCCAGGTATCCTTTTAATCAGTATAACAGCGGCAACATGACAATGCCTGTAGTTTACTTAGCAAAATTCTGCTGACAGGTTCACTTTAAACACAAAACACAGGGAAACAAAAATATGAAATGAGCTCTGATCGACATGATAAAAATACAAAAATTCTACCCAAACAACGAGACAATATATTGGCACTGCTGTGTGTCAAGTACATGTAATAAGTAGATGAAACTCTGTGCATATATTTTTAGAATAAGGCGGTGCACAGATCACAGTAGGCAATATGCATAGGAATATCTGTATAAGATATAGCGATAGCAGTCACTACAGTGCCATCCTTAAACAAGTAAAAAAAAAAAAGTGTTATCAAGCTAGAAAGAAAAAAACATTATTTTTTAGCTCGCAAAGTATGTTTTATTTGTTTTAGCAATACCTTTGTGCTTATGATGGTATAAGCACCTTCTATTTAGCACTCTTAGAACTAGTTTGACATTTTTAACAAACCAGCAATGTTCCTTAAATTCCAAGCACTACATTTATTTAAATGGACGTCTCAATCACATCTCCATGACAACGCTAAATGTACTCATACATATTTATCTAAATGAGTACAATGTAAGAGTCACTTTTCTAGCCTGATTTTGCTAGTAACTTTCTGCACTCCCTTGCATGAAGCACGTCTGATTGCAATCACAGAAGAACAAAGAAGAATATGAGCCATGCCATAGTTATCTTATAAAACCACCTGACTTCTGGAATCCATGGGAATAAACCTTGGCACTGACCTATGCTATATGCAGAAAATGACAGAATCATCAATTACGCCTGCAGAGGGAATGACTGGCAGTGGAAGCGAATCTGCTGGATAGGTGTTCGAAGCAGGAGCTGACCTTTCATTACGTTTTGAGTGTTTTCCTTTGGTCCATATTGACGAGAATATTGAGTTAAATTTGTTATTTTTCAGACCCCAAAGAATCATGACAATTCTCGAGAGCTTCTGAGAACCTTTCTTTCCAGTTTAATTCAAAAGGTTTTATTGATCCCCTGTGTTTCAACACAAGTGTTTAATGATTTGTCCTTAGTGAGAGATTCTTACTTTCACTGTCAGCGTGAGTCTATAAGCAAGTAATCTACTTGATTTGGCTTCCTTTAACCATAAAGCATTTTCAATTTACACTGGGTACTCAGCTTCTAGTAGACAAACTCCTTCAGTCATTTTCATTGCTGCTTATTATATATTGTTCTCCATTTGTTCCTACCAGATATTGGCCAATATGAACACTTTGGCATCTTCTTGAAAAACAACACATTTTCTATGTCCTAGTTTTTTGCTTGGCCTTTACTCCGCCAAGAAATGTCCATCTGCTCCATATCTCCACAGTTCATCCCTATTTTCACGTCAGTAGAGACTGAACAATTTGTAACACATCATATTTTTATTATAATAAAACAAATAAGCAAATATGTGTTTATCTGTCTACATATATGGTAAGTTAGTGGTACAATGAATATTAAAGCCACAAAACAATGCTGAAATCAAATAGGTTGCAAGAATCCAGCTGAAATGATGCAGAAAGATTTAATCATGCCATAGTATCAATAGAGGGTAATGTTGGAGGAGTAAAGAGATCTCGTTAGCACTAGTGATGAGCGAGCTTACTTGTTGCTGGGGTTTCCCCGAGTATTTTGGCGTACTCGGAGATTTAATTTCTGTTGACGCAGCTGCATGATTTGTGGCTGCTGGACATCCAGAATACATGTGAGGAATGCCTGTTTGGTAGGAAATCCCCACATGTATGCAGGCTGTCTAGCAGCCGCAAATCATGCAGCTGAGGCAACGAAAACTAAATCTCCCAGCACACCAAAAGACTCGTAGGTCACCCGAGCATGTTCAGGAAAACCCAAGCAACGAGTATACTCGCTCATCACTAGTTAGCACAAAATGACTGTTCAAACCAAGTACCGGTGCTAGGTGCACAAAGGCATGGCCAAATATTTAAGTGCACCTCTCACCCTCTTGTTTTCGCTCTATTTTACGCAACCCTCTGACTCTATCAAAGCAGAGTTGTCAATGAAAGAAGTGGGGCATGGAGATTGAGAGAAAACAAGCAGGAGGAAGGAGCACTTAAATGTTTGGCCCCGCCATGGTGCACCATGTGCCTGTGCTTGGTTTAAACAGTCATTTTTGTACTGAAAGAGTCTGAGATCCTTTAATAGTAGTGTGCAAAATATCCTGACCTTGAAGGGCGTCTGTCAGCACCGAATGACTGTTCAAACCAAGCACAGGCGCTCGGTGCTTCACAGCAGGGCCAATCATTTATAATATGTTTGAGTCCCTGCACCTGCACATCTCGTGGATGTTCGACAACCTTAATACATGCATGGATTGCCTAACAAACAAGCAATTCATTCTTGTGTTGCGGCTGTCAAACAGCCGTGATATATCCAGCCTTGGGGACTCAAACAGATTATTCAAGCATGCCAAAGAGACTCGATCAGGACCCAAGCATGCTTGGATAACACCTTATCTGAGGACATTAGCTCATTACTAATAAGAACCTGCAGCAATCCAATTATAGGAATCATTTCCAGACTTGGTCCCAGTGATTTTCTCCAGTATGTATAAGACTTCAGCTCCAATCTAGAAATCTTTTCTCGCCTGGATGTAGTATCCTTAATCAGTGTCTTACTGCAAATTGTGTTGTTTTATTAGTTTACTGTCAAATTAAAAAAAAATTAAAAAATAAGACTACACAAGCTCATTCCTTTTTAACCAAATGCACATGGCGATAACAATGGCTGTCTCCATAGTATGCCTACCCATGATCGGATGCATCAATTTCCAATTTAAGTAAAAATATTTGAGATTCCTGAAATTGGGTTCATCCAGATTCATCAAATTGGTGCATAAAGGATAAATATGGCTCCACTTCTCAGACGCTCTTCACTTGTACACACCACCTTCAGTCAGTTGTACAAACACATCAGTGTTTAGTGACAGAAAGTCATGTGTGTTGTCAATAAATTTAAAACATTTCTCTTCTATTTGCCACCATCCTTTTTTAGACACTTTTTGAACATTAAGGCTATGTGCACAATTTCCGCAACTTCCTGCCGCGGGAAATACGCATGCGAAATTCCCACAAAAAACTAGCGTTTTGTAAGTCTAATTAGCTTGCAGAATGCTAGCATTTTCCAAGTGATCTGTAGCATCGCTTGGAAAACTGATTGACAGATTGACAAGCGTGACCAACTTTTTACTATGAGGCTGCCTATGCGGTATCAGTAGTAAAAAGATCTAATGTTAAAAAGATAAAAAAAAAAAATATTCTCACCTTCCGGCAGCCCCCGAAGCCTTCCCGATCCTTGCGATTCTCCTGGCAACTCCCGTTCCCAGCGATGCCTTGCGACAATGACCCCAGATGACGTAGCATCACGCGAGACCCCTCGTCATCTGGGGTCATTGTTGCAAGGCATCGCTGGGAATGGACTTGCCGGGAGCATCGCTGAGGCCTGGGAAGGCTGCAGGGGCCACGGAAAGGTGAGAATATCACGATTTTTTATTTTTGTTCTTTTTTTTTTAACAGGGATATGGTTCCCATGGCTTGGAGGAGTGTCTCCTCTCCTCCAGACCCTGGGTATCGTCCGTACATTTTCCTCTTACTTTGCGCATGGTGGGCATAGCCACATGCGGAAAGTAAGCAGATCAATGCATTCCAATGTGTGCGGAATCCCCGCGATTCCGCACAAAGAATGAACATGCTGCGTATTTTTCCATGATGCGATTCCATCGTGGAAAAATACACAGCATTAGCACAGCATGTGTGGAATGCCATTGAATTCAATGGGTTGCTTTATGTATGCGTTTTCGTGGTGAAAAAACGCGGCAAAAACGCTTACAATCCACAACGTGTGCACATAGCCTAAGAAAAAAAAGTGCCTCAACCAAATAAATGCAAATTGAACAATGCAATATAGTTTTGGACTATAGGAAACAATAGACTTTCTTGCATCCTGTTCAAAAGGTTGTATCCATGGAAGAGGTAGAGAACTATCAAAATAAATGCTAAAATGTGGGTTCTGCATTGTTCAGTTCTTATTTTATGAAAAAAAATATAGTTATAATGGCAGTCTTATTGAGGATGTTAACCCTAGAACGCATGACCATAAAAATCTACACTTTCACATGCCTGGGGCCTTTTAGGCCCATGTGCAAATAACATGGAATAACTCAAACAAAAATAATTTTCAAAGTTTATTTGAAAATTGCAAAGTAAGGATGCATTCCCACTAGCGCTGGTGTCTGCCAGGAGGAGATCTGTAATGGATCTGACCTCCTGGTGACCCCAGCTAAGGCTGGCGGAATCCCGGCATTCCAGCAGCCTTAACTGGAGTTACCAAGAGATCAGATCCATTACGGATCACCTCCTGGCAGACCCCAGCGCCAGTGGGAACACAGCCTAAGATGTGAATAATTCAAAACATTACTATGTGCAAAAAAAAACCAAAAGAGTAACTGAACGGGTTTAAAACGCCCAATATACGCATTCGATATAACTCTATATAATGTTTTTTTGTCTAAAAGTTTTTTATATAAAAGTTGCAGTAAACATGCTGCAGGAATATCTCTTTTCAAAGGTTCCTTTTCTACTTTACTAATGACCGCAACAACTGACAGGACGAGTTCTCTTGTCATCAAAACGAAGGCTTCTCCGAATATCCTCAAATCTATTGACTGACATTGTAGCTTTGTAATGTGGATCTGAAAAAGGGTTCATAAAGAATTCTCTGATGGGAACATCGTATGATTTTGTACTCCCTGCCAGAAGAGTAAGGCCAATAAAAGCATACAGTTCCTCTTTTGTTATATTTTTCCATGTTTTTTTTCTTCCTGAAGCAATACGTTTTCCTTCTAAGTTAGTACACAAAACTACCTCATCTACAATATCATCTGAAAAAAAATGACAGAACATATCTCTTTTGGATAACAATTGTGGAATTCCTACAGTTCCTTGAGCAACTCTTACAATATTATGTGATGGGGTTCGTCCAAGAACCTCAGCAGTACTGTTCCAAAAAACATTAGTTTTGGATGTTCTATTTGTACGTTCTGCTGGATCCATTACTTCATCATCTGAAGAATCACTGGATGATGAAGTAGAGACATTAGCTGGTGGCATGTACTCTTCATCAGACAAAGAAAGTTCACTGTCTTCATCACTATCAAAAATGATTACTTCGATTTCTTGGTCAGTCAAACCCCTGGATGTAGACTGTGCCATTGTAACCTTAGAAGTCAGTAAACTAAAATAAAAAAAAAAAAAAAAAAAAGATTACAATCAGGGTTGTACACTCTTTGTTAGTGTGTGTGCTAAGGGTAAAGTGCAGACCCCTCCTCTCACCTTCAGCAGGTCACCACTTTCTTTTAGGTGCAGTAGAAGCTTTTGGATTTTTGGAACTCAAAGTTTCTTTTTCAAGAAACAAGAAAGCTGACTCCTTCCTCCAAAGTCTCTTCAGCAAGTAGCACACAATGAACAGTGTTCAGGACCTATGATGATGTCAGAGACACATGACGTTGTGAGGGAGCCTCCTTCCCAAGATCAAATGACCATGTAGTCAGGCAGAATTCACACTCTTCATAGCAACAGCAGAGTCATAAAGACTGAGTCAAAGTCTTCCCCAGCAACAGTGAAGACAAAAAGACTTAAGATCACATGTAAACCTAGTATGGGCCTAAAAGGCCCCAGGTATGTGAATATGGGGTATTCACAAAAAAGAGTTGTTATAATTCTAACTAAAGTAATCTTGGAGAAAATAGAAAACAATTAACAGGGCGGGCCTGCGAGGCCCCAGGTATGCGTTCTAGGGTTAACAAGTGAAAGCAGCTCCAAGGAAAAAAAGATTATTGTACGATATAGATACAAGTCTTTGATCATGAAAGACTTGCTGTAATCTTCAATTGCCACTCATTTTATCATTTCTTCTTCCATGTAAGCGGACCCTTAGCATGGAGCTTTTTTACTTGGGACAGTAATGCTGTAAGCTGCTTCAGCAGGGACTTCTCTATTCTTTTATATTGAAGTTAATATTGCTTTCATTCAAAAAAGCAGAATACGGTGATGCTAAATAATTGAAGAATATCATCATTCCAAAGATTTGTAATTCAATGACTTTTTAACCCTTTTACCTACATTTGCCATATATGTAGGGTAGATGTTAGGTCCTCATGTATAATAAGGGCCCAAGAACTGTATTTGCATCTTGCTCAGCAGATGCTGGCTGTATCAACATCAGCATCTGCCACTAACAGCAGTAATCGAAGTTGAGCTCACATCACTGCTGTTAACCACTTAAATACTGTTGTCAATCTCTGATAGCTGCTTGTAAGGTGCTCAGCCAAGGAGGCATGCCATTTTTTGTGCCCATTAGTGACCATCCACCATGCCATGATCATGGGTACCAATGAGTTGCTCCGCCAATTTTTTTTTTTTTAAATATTTCTCTTAATCAAATGCCATTACCGATCATTAGAATATAACCGTCGTTTCAATTTTTATTTAATAAATCAATAATATACATGAAAATAAGTAACTTTGTAATATATCTTATCAGAAAAATCTGCTTTACATTACTGATATACGAGAAGACAGTTTCTACCCATAAGTCTTTGGGAAGAGTGGGGGGGAGCAGAAAGGAGAAGCTGGAGAGCTTATTTCCCCTCCGGTCTACAAAGAAATTTATCAATAGCAACTGCCATCGCCTCTCTAGATTTTTCTGATACGATATATTACAAAGTTGATTATTTTCACATGATCTATTGACTTATTAAATAAAAATTAAAACAATGGTTATTCTTTAAGAATAAAGTTATTTGAAATAAATAAAAATTAATGTTTTTGGTATGGACACAGCCATAAAAATCCAATCTATCAAAATATAAGATAATTTAACACATATGGTAAATGCTGTAACGCACACAAAAAAGAGCAAAAATTACTGTTTTGGGGGATGCCACACCTTTGCAAAAAGATGCAATAAAAAGTGACCAAAATATTACATTTATGCCAAAAAATTACAAATAAAAATAGCTGGTTGCCCTATAAGAAAAAAGCTCTAACAAAGTTGAAATGAGAAAAAAATTTACTTGTCTCAGAAAATGGCAAAAATTTTTTTCCTTTCACACGTTTGATTTTTTTTTTAACCAGTAAAATAAAAATACCGGTATACATTTGGTATCACTGTAATGGTATTGACCTGAAGAATCCTATTGCTGGTTCATTTTTACCACATTTGGAGCTTTTTAGACTTGGAACCTTTTTCCCATAGTATGGTAAAAAAATGGGTCTTTCAAAACTACAACTCGTTCTGTAAAAAAATTGTGTATATGGTATATAGACTGAAAAAAAAGTAAAAAAAATAACAGAGCTTAAAAGCAAAAATTTGGCTGTGGTGGGAAAGGGTTAATTTTAGGAGGAGGGGGATGCATGCTCCATTAGCCATAAACTTCCTTTTTATTCAAAAACAGAAAAAAAGAAACAGCTGAATAGAATTTTACCAACAGCTTCAAGGGACAGATTGTGAAGAATTCTGGATGTAACTAATACTCAAATGCTAATGATAACTATTGAAAGTCATTCTGTTGTATCTCTTTGACGTCTTTCTTACATCCAGTCTTTAGAAGTGTTCAGTCCAATTCTAAAGAATTTACTTACAAGTAAAACATTACTACCCCTTATAGTCAACAGAGTATGTCTATTAGTACATTATTGTCTTTTTTCACATTTTCCAAGTTTGATTTGTGTAAACAACATAATCCCTAGGGTAAAAACAGGAAATAAAAATAATTTAGAATATTTATTTTGAAATACTTTTGTAACTAAGGCTTCACTCACATTTAAAAGTGAACTTTGATCACCATAGAAAGCACATGCTCAGGGCTCAATTCAATGAAGTGCAAAAGTACCTGGAATTATGGATGCAAAAAATGGCAAAAGGTGTTGTGTGTTGAATATTACTTTTAACTTTCAGACATGCTTTCATATGTTTTTCCAACTTAAATGGTCACTTTTGTTTGAAAAAAACTTTGAATAATTCAATAGTACAGGTGAATTTATTAAAACTTTGTAATATACTCATACATGATCAGAGAAATCTAGAGATGGAGCCTGCAGGGGGAAAACTGGTGAAAATGGTAGTTACAAGGCATATAATGTCCAGAAGTAATGTTATTCTTCATGTGAACCCAAGACTAAGCATAAAGATCCAGCTCAACGGGATAGTGAAAAAATTCTTCTTTTTATTCACTTAAAAGATTTCCAACAGAGGATAAAAACATCAGCAAGAACAGTTAAGTGGAAAAGCGATATCGACGCGTTTCTGGTGAACTAGCACCCTTAATCATGATGTTTTTATCCTCTATTGGAAATCTTTTAAGAGAATAAAAAGATTTTTTTCAATACCCCATTGAGCTGAATCTTTACACTTTGATTGTTCCATGTTTGACACAACGGTTCCGTGCTCCACAAACTAAGACGTCTACTATGGTGAGCTGAATCCTTTGTGTGTACTTGCACCCAAGACTGTCTATTCTGAAAAGATACCTGAAAAGACAGATATAGACATTGCAGCTCTCCTGAAATGTCTGTGTCAGGAAAAACTTGTATCACTAAAGAAATAACAATTGGATAGAGGAATCGAACAGAGTTCTAAGAAAAGATGCTCTAGCACTGATATTTTTCTGGGGAATACACGCATTTACCAAAATATGTCAGGAGTAGTAACTGAACTTCATACTGAATAACATGTCATTTTTACATCTTCTATACACTAGGTTTTTTGAACAGTTAAAAAGCAGATATGCTGATTCATCTCTAGTCTAGTGGATGTATTATTATCATCAACTAGTGGCAATGCTTTCTCAATCACAGATTTTAACCCCTTCACAACATGCACCATACATGTACAGTGCATGTCGTGTCCCTTCCTTTGATGTGATTTCTGGCGCTGAGCTCACATCTTTCCCATCACGTTACCTGCCACGAGCCACCTGCAGATGTTAACTAGTTAAATGCCGGTGTCAATCTCTGACAGCGGCATTTAATGTGATTGTGTCGGAAGTGTGTCACTAATCCCGCTTATCGGCGCCTGTGTCACTTGACCACAGGTCGCCGATGGGTTGGCATGACAACCCAAGGTCTGCAAGAGATCCCTGTGGTTGTCATTGTTGGTTGCTATGAGCATCGCCCAGCGTTAAGTGTTCACAGCAAGTGACAATTTCTGCTACACACAGGCAATCTGATCATTACTTGTGTGCATCAGAGACAATTGGATTATCGCAGCTTCTAGTCTCCCATGGAGACTATTGAAGCAAGTGAAAAGTAAAAAAGAGGTTTTCAAAAATCTAGAAAAATGAAAAAATATAAACGTTCAAATCACCCCCCCATTCAAAATAAAAATAAAAAAATTAAAAATACACATATTTGGTATCGCCACATTCAGAATCACCCGATCTATCAAGCTATAAAAAGAATGAATCCAATCTGTAAATGACATAGTGCAATAAAAAGTCAAAACGCCAGAATTATGTTTTTGGTTGCAGCAACATTGTATTAAAATGCTTTAACGGGCGATCAAAATATCGTATTCACACCAAATTGGTATCAATAAAAACGTCAGCTCAGACCACAAAAATGAGCTCTCACCCAGCCCCAGATCAGGAAAAATGGAGACGGTCTCGGAAAATGACTCCATTTTTTTTAACAGACTTTGGAGAATTATAATGACAGGTCAGTTCTAGCATTTGGTGAACATGGTAAAAAAAAATCCAAAAACCAGTGGTGGAATTGCATTTTTTTATGCAATTTCACCACACATGGAATTTGAAATTTTTTCTCGTTTTCGAGTACAAGATATGGTAAAACCAATGGTGTCGTTCAAAAGTACAACTCATCCAACAAAAAACAAGCCCTCACATGGCCATATTGACGGAAAAATAAAAAAGTTATGGCTCTGGGAAGAAGGGGAGCGAAAAACAGAAAAGCAAAAATCAAAAAGGGCTGTGGTGTGAAGGGGTTAAACTATCATTCAGAAAAAATGTATCTATAGTGTTGGTGTGATTTATTTACCACAGTGACCTACTGACAAATATAGCTTGCTTATAGGATGTGATATTATAGAGCTACTCAACTTTTATTTAATGTTTGATCAGATGTTGCAAAGTTTTGCATCGCGGTAATGTTCTCCATTACCTTATCTTGCTTCCTTTCTTCAAACTCCTTGCTGAAAGGCCATTTCATCTTCTTTCTTCATGCCCTTGGTGTAGCTGTTTTGAACTACAAGGTCTATCGAATATCCGTGATCCTGCGAGTTTCCCTGCTCTCATATACAGACATAGACAGTGTTTGCAAATATGGTCTGAGCATGGGGAAGAGGAGCAGGGAAACTCACCCAGGAGTATGGATATTTGATTAAGGGCTCATTCAGACATCAGTGATTTTTCATCAGTGTTTGTATGCCAAAACCAGGAGTGTCTCCAAAGCCTGAAACAGGTGCCAATCTTACAATTATAGTTTTCCTCTGTATGATCCACTCCTGATTTTGGCAAGTAAACACTGATGAAATATCACTTACTTTGGAATGAGCACGAAGGGCTCATACTCAGATGCGAGAAACTCAGCCGAGCCTCACACATCAATACCCGGCACTCGGATCGGAGCAATCAGCTGCAACGAAATACATGCAGCAGAACGCTCCGATCTGAGTGCCGGCGGCAGTGCCGGGTATTGACGTTCAAGACTCGTCCGAGTTTCTCGCATGAGTGTATGAGCCCTTAATCAAATAGCCGTACTCATAGTGAGCGTCTCTGATCCTCCCCCCCAGAGATCCATTTATGTAAACTGTTATTTGCATTACAAGGGCACATAAGTAGAAGATATTTTCTTTAAAAAAAAAAAGTTTTTTTTTTCATATTTGTTAATACTTTTGGTTCTAACATTTATTTGACTTGTTTACCTAAAAGATCAGAGTGGGCATCACTTTCCCATACTTGACAACTGGAGAGTGTAGAATTTGTATTATTTCATAGTTTCTTGCCAAGTGAATCCTATTTGTGGAAGGCACTTTTGCAGATCTGTTATAAAAAATATATAGACCTTTTTGCTGCATCTATCAGGATTTGATAAAATGACTTTTGGGCACCATCACAGCGTGCTTGTCTAGAAATACTGACCCTGCTGGGCAGAAATACCTCATACTATCACATTTGATTTTCAGATAAAAGACTGATCCAGGGTGGTCCCTCAAAAAAAGAAACACAAATAATCCTCCAGCAGACTACACTATAGTTCGAAAAATATATTTACAGTCTATTACAAAGATTACAAATGGGTGTCTATGAAATGGAATTATTGAAAATGGACTTTACTATAGTTAAGGAAACATCTTAGAAATGACTTTTTTTTATTCTAACAATCAAATAAATAAAATGTCATAAAATAACAATGTACAGAGATTAAAATGACTGTAAATTAAAGTAAGCAGAAGAGTATATCCATTTGTGTTTTCTGCAGCCATCTTTGGTCCTATATGATAAAATACATTATGTAGCATTGAAATACCTGTTTTTATGAACCTCTGCAAGTAAAATAGAAAAATATAGTGCATTTTCGATGTATTCAGAGCTCACTACAGAGAAATGTGTGTACAAAACAAGACAGTATAAATAAAATTTACACACTTTACACTGAAACATTTACAATTCTGTGGATGCCCACATAATCAAAGACCAAATTTTGAACGATCCCTGGGATCTTTCTTTAAACAAACCGAATCTGTTCTACATGATGGGTCGTCCACCATCTAAACATATTTTACAAATATATTTCTTACTCTAAAGATATGCACAAAGGGAATATCTAGAAAGACACAATTTATTATTGCTTCTGGTAGACAGAAAAAACCCCAAACCAACCTCTGTTCATCAGATACTTATTTAAAAAAAGCTCAATTCTAGTTACCATATGTTTAAGTATTAACTTCTGTTCTAAGATGCCCATCTCTTGAATGGTAAACAAAAGAGTTACCCTTGTCACCCTGATATATAGAGCTAAATATAAAATCTAAACCGTACAATCAAACATGGATTGCATTCAACAAGATCTTGTATAAAATATATTTTGGCTATTTCAAATCTGTCGTTGTACAAAAAAATGTTGATTCCTTAGTCACCTTGCACTTATTTGCAGGCAGTGAAAGGTTTAGACAGTGACTGTGCCAAGAGAGTCTTTTGTTTTTTTTTTTATTGAACTTGACATTCGCATAGGGAAGGCTTTATATTTTACAGTACTAGTTCATAGTATGTAGTTTAGGAGACCCTGTTTTTCAGAGAATTAAATAACTCTCAATTTTAGCAATTTTTTTTTTTTTCACGATTTAAAATTTTCATTGTTTTCTACATCAAAGGTGCCATGGCCGCACAGAGTGCCATTATTGCTTTATATTCGGCAAGTCCTTAGAAAATATGTAAAAATAAGCGGTTATTAACCTGTAAAGTTTCGTTTTTTTACTTGCCTGCTGTTGATTTGCCAATGTCTACATAAATATCTAAGTCAAATGCCAGAATAACAGCATTCAAAATATAACTCTAACCATGCTAATGATATTAGTCTCCTAATAAATGTGCAATTAAACTTATCGACCGACCCTCTCCGAGAAAAAGAAATCTAAGGAGAATAAACACATTAAAAAATAAGATCATATCATAAAACACAGCTTAAGGAAAATAGTTTTGCCTTATTTACCAATAATCTGGAGATTTTGTCCAACAAATATATTCTTTTTTTAAAATGATTTATATACAGTACATTTGAAAAAGTCCATTGGGCAAAAAGGAGGTTAGAGAGCTCTGTTTGTTCTTTATTCAGGTAGTACTTTGTTATTACTGCTGTCATCCTCGCCACATGAGTCTGAACCAATTTCTCTCTCGGGAAATGTCTGGTGGCACTTAGGAGTTCAAGTCTGTAGGTGCTTGAGGATCTAGTTGGTTTTTATCTACAGCAAAACGCTATAGTAGAGAGGACTCAGTTAACTGAGCAGATTCTAGCAGCAGTTCTTGTGTAGTGAAGGCCAGTGCTGTTGTCTCATAGTCTTACCTCCCTCATAAGGGAGGCCTGTCTATCACACTTGTATTCCGGTTCCATGAAGATGTATCATTTGTGCTCTCATAGTCTGAATACTGCTCATGATCTTCTTCTGATGGCCAACCAATGAGATTCCTAAGCTTATGATATCACTGCAATGGAAACAAAATAAATTGTATAGTTTACAATGTGAAGTCACTTAGGAGAAATTTGCGTGTGTACTGTGATTTGTCACATGCATACACTAGTGGAAGAAGTACACATGTAGCAAAAACCAAGCACACAGCAGTATCGGGTACTTAAAGGGCTTATCTGGGACCACTATATTTTTTTAATGGGCCTAGGAACTTACAGGCTGGTAATCACTAGCTAGCTGCCTGTTCTAGCAGGTGTCAATCTTTGCTAGTGCAGAGCGGTCAGGGACTGCTCCTGCAGCTTTTGTTGATGTCACATTGACAGAATGGATGCTTCACTTCCAGTCTGTGCTGTTGATGCGATGTTACTGGCGATGCCATGATGATTGACAGCCATCTCCCCAGTGCCTTAGTGCGGGAACTGTTTGTCAATTAG
The DNA here is from genome assembly GCF_039654945.1 of Dendrobates tinctorius. Lineage (NCBI taxonomy): Eukaryota > Metazoa > Chordata > Amphibia > Anura > Dendrobatidae > Dendrobates > Dendrobates tinctorius. The sequence goes on along the minus strand of NW_027361779.1, from coordinate 20,505,010 downwards.
TATGACGTTAGCAGTCATCTCCCATTGACATAGCAGACCAGTAGAGGAAGAGCTGCTCTATAGATGTGTGGTCAAATGAAGCCGAAGAATCGCCGGTAGGAGCAGTCCTTGACCATGAGCCGGTGCCAGGCCGAACAGGCTATTAGTTAGCAACTACCTGTCTGTCAGTACTCAGCCCTATGAGAAAAAAATACAAATAGTACCAGATAACTCTTTAAAGAAGTTGTCTGACCAAGTGAATGTCATTTCCTTTGTTAATTTACACCATCCTACCCATTATTTTAAGTGGCCAGGAAACCCCTTTTAATTATGTAATATAAGAAAATAAGGATCCACAATTGGGCAACCACAGAAATCTATGGGCCTATAAAATGGTATTCTGTGTGTCTGAGAATTTAAACAAAGGTTTTTGTGTGGCCGGTTCTATTAGAAACCTAATTACAGAACTATTGTCTCCTTGAAACAATTCTTAGGTACCCATAAGGACACATCATGTGTCGTATAGCATAGTGCATTGCTTCTAACATTTATTTTACACTTACTTTATTGTCATTCCAGCAACAGCTTCAAGTGAATTGTATCCTGCGGAGCTAAAGTTTTCCTTATACCGTTCCATCTTGATAGCTTCTAACCACTCTCCAACAGAGCAGAATGTTGAGAAATCAGGGGTGTTCTGGTCAAGAAATGGGCTGACAGGTCTAAACATTGTGAAAAGAGAATACAGTCAGTTTGAGCCATAATACAGGATGATAATGAGACAAAATTGTTTGTTTTTTTTGGCATGTATGGAAATGGCCTTATCCACCCCCCATACCCCATACAGTAGCTTCCATGTGTTGTCTTTCCATCTATTAGCATAGCAAGCAGAGGCAGGAGATATTGCAATGAATGGTACATGTCAGGTGGTGGTAGTACTGTTACAGATTTTCCACCAGTTAAACATTTTCTTCTTACCAAATCAATGTGACTAAAAAAGAAACGTTTCACCAGAAATATTCCCGTCAGAAGCATAATCCTTAAGTCTTAGTTTTTGTTATTACTATTTATAGGACTTAGTATTGACTTTTGCTAAGATAAGTAATGGTTACTTTCCCTGTATTTTAGAACATCACTCTTGTTCAGATTTTCGTAACCCAACATTCAGAAAGCTGAATAAAATTGGCAGAAGAAGCCATTATCTGCATATTAGAAAGATGTGTTATTCAAAAATCTGTTAAGTAAAGCAAAGCCAGAATTTGTTGCGGCCTAATTACATTTTGGCCATTGAAGACACTGCTCTTTTGGAATAGAGCGATTAAAAAAAAAAACGTTTCAGCTCAGCTGTAGAAGTAAAATGTGAGTCAGTAACACATGCGGAAAAAATAAAGCTTGCATTATAAAGTTCTGTATGCAGAGTAAAGGATGCCTTTTTAAGAAAACTACAGTGGAAATGAATGCTGTGTTATGACTCAGTGGTTAAAGTCTTGGCAGTTTCCTCAAGTTTCCTCTTTCATATTCAGTAACATTAAGAATTGTAACTATTCTAAAATAGTGATCCTCAGAAGACCTCATAAGAATATACATGAGTACTGCATAAACACATTCTTATACTTGTGAGTCAACTAAAGCTGACACTTAAAGTCTAAAAGAATTTCATTTGCGTTCTCTCAATATATCTGTACATTTGTAGGAATAACTGTGTGAGCCATATGTTAATCTAATCATTTTGCTAAACATGCAGTAAAAATATGTTGAGTCAAGCAAAAAGCTGTTTTACGTTTCTCTTAAATTTTGTAGTCAGGGTAGGTTAGAGGCATTAGGATGGCTGGGGAGTAGAGAGAAGGTTTCATGTACAGTAAAATTTAAATTACAAAATTAAACTCTTATTTATACACTAGAACAAACATTTTCTGTTAGATTATTGTGTTACATTTGCATATTATTTATTTAACATAGAAATACTCTTGGCGACATTACAAAATGGGATGAACATAGTGGTATTTAAGCCCATCACGTTAGTCACACGCGATAGATAGTATAGCAAGCTGTTACAACTTGGGAAAAAAGCCACTCTTGCTGTATCATATGCTGTAGTAGTTACTCTTTCTAACAGTATTACCAATACTTGGAAGTTGTCTCAATCACCAATTTCTCTTCTTTCAGCAAGCTGAGTCACAGTAAAGAGCTGCATAATGGGAGTGACCTAGAGAAGAAGCTATAAAAGCCAACTGCTTGACTTAACATACTCAAAAGGAAACCACCCATTTATTACATACTATGGAAACACCACAGTGATATTCCATAAAGAATACATATAACACTGCCTTAAATAACACATTAATATTACATCCAATGGTAACAGTGTCTTTTGAAATGGGTTATCTGGGACTTTAACATTAATGGCCTAGCCTATGAATAGTGGCCACAGCCGGGTAATGCAGATTCAGCCCATTTGATTTGAATAAGTGGTGCATGTGCCGCACTCGGCCGCGGACAGCACACAGTCCACAAAACTGCGCTATGCAGCTCCAAATCTGAGTAGTTCTGAACCCCTCCAATACCGAGAACAGCTGATCCTAAAAATAGGCCTTCAACGTTAAAGTCTCATACAACCCCTTTAAAGGATAGGGCTTCCTTTCAATTTTGGACTTGATTTGAAGAAATTTGCCATAAGAGAGCACATCAGGTAGTGTACATAGACAGAGAGTTAAACAAGTGCACATATACTGCGGAGCAGTACGTAGGTGAACAGTAATTATTTTACTTCTCATGTGCAGCAGACATTAATACAATGAAACAAGAGTTAGGATAAGAACTCAGTCAGCATAAGGAACTAAGCATGGTATAAGACACTATACATGCAGATAATGTCCAGTGGGGAAAAAAGTACTTAATCAGCTACTAATTGTGCAAGTTTTCCCACTTAAAAAGATGAGAGGCCCTGTAATTGAGATCATAGGTAGACTACAACTATGAGAGTCAAAATGAGAAAAATCCAGAAAATCACCTTGTCTGACTTGACAAGATTTATTTAGCAAATTATGGTGGAAGATAAGTATTTAGGCACCTAAAAACATGCAAGATTTCTGGCTCTCAGACCTGTAACTTCTTTAAGAGGCTCCTCTGTCGTCCACTCGTTACTTGTAGTAATGGCACCTATTTGTTTGTTTTCTCATTTTGACTCTCATAGTTGTGGACTACCTATGATGTCAATTACAGGCCTCTCTCATCATTTTAAGTGGGAGAACTTGCACAATTGGTGGCTGACTAAATACTTTTTTCCCCCACTGTAGTACCTTCACAGTGTAAATAATCTGGGCAAGAATATTTAAGTAAGGATCTATATTAAAATGGAGAAAAACATGTATACTTTTTAAGGCATTTCTAATGGTACTAGCCCTATATAATAGCCTTTAATCTGCTTTCTGAGTTATATACCGTATACATACCCATATATTGGCACGTCCATGTTCTTGCCTTTATAGAACATTGCAGGAAATTATTGCTAATACTTGTACATGGTATATATATTATCTCTTTTTTTATATTTCTTTGGTCCAGGCTCACTCACCAATTGCCTCATCTGTGGCTTTTTCTTTTAATATGTATATAATTATACATTCATTTTATTCTATTTTGATTAAGTTTTGCAATTTTATCTTGGCCTCAAAGTTTATTGCTCTTTTTGGTATTTGTATTCTTATCTGTGGCCTAAGCTATGGGACTGTTCATGTAGGTGTAGCTGTACTTTGCCTTACCTGTTACATGTTCCCATTGGTGTTTTCAAGCTATTGGGGTTCCGGATCATTTTGTCAAGAATACCAACAATCTGCTCAAACTTTGGTCGTTCCCCACGCTCCTTCTGCCAGCAATCTAACATTAACTGGTGAAGACCTGCAGGACAATCCATTGGAGAAGGCAGCCGATAACCCTCCTCAATAGCTTTAATAACCTACAAAATAAAAAACAGCAATTTTATCAAATGAGCCTAAAGAACCAGCAGTGTACTGTACTGTATATTCGATTCTATAAATCAAGTCAACTTATCACAATCAAAGATCAAATTAGATATTAGTTAATCCTATGTAAACATATTTATTACGATTGCCATAATTTTTACATTGGCAACTTTTTTTTAAGCTATTCGCATAATAGCACGTTTCAACGTTTCACGTTGCATAAGTTGAGCTGCATTTACACTGTAAAATAATCATGAGCCAGCAATGTTAAAAACCCTCATTTCATGATTATTTTGAAGAGTAAACAGGCTGCCAATCACCAGATGAACGAGAAAAATTCTTGTTCATAAGGTGAAATGATCTTTTGCGCAGTGCAAACGATCATCGTTCTCGACTGCAGGGCTGTGGAGTCGGTAAGCCAAACCTGTGACTCCGACTCCTCAATTTCCCTTACACCAACTCCGACTCCACGACTCCGTCTCCCACATATATTGCTTATATTTATGTGAAAAATTTATTGTAGTACAATGTGAACATCAGACATTTCATCATTTTTATGATACAATAATCAAAATATTTAGATAGAACATAATATATATTTATTGGAATACAACTTTAGAACACAAAAAACTGTAATAAATTGTAAATATGTAATACACTATGTAATATCGATTACACACATATATATATATATATATATATATATATAGAGAGAGAGAGAGAGAGAGAGTAGAGACCAAAAGTTTGGACACATCTCATTCGAAGAGTTTTCTTTATTTTCATGACTATGAAAATTGTAGATTCACTCTGAAGGCATCAAAACTATGAATTAACACAAGAAAATTCTTTGAATGAGAAGGTGTGTCCAAACTTTTGGTCTGTACTGTATATTGTATGTATATATATATATATATATATATATATATATATGTATATATATCACTATGTAATAAACTATGTAAGTGGCAAAAAAAACAGTTTTCAACAAAAACATACTAAATAACATTTGTGTAGTCTATGAATTTGTTCTAAGAAACAGAATTGCCTCCATCAGATCCTCCTTCATAGATGACCTCAAATCTGACCTAATAATTTTAAGGCTAGAGAACCTCTCTACACTAACTTGGGTTGGAGGCAATGCCGTAACCACATTCGCAACATCTCTATCAATTTCCGGGTATAAAGGAATTATTGCCTTGTGCACAGTCAGTTTTGATGAACGGTTGAATTTTTCTATTTATTTGCGAGCAAGTGAAACATTTTGCTGAAATATGGTCAATCTGCTTGCTATAGGATGGAGTGAAATCTTTTTCCTTGCGGCAACGCTTTGCCTGCTCCATGTCATCCAAATACTTGTCAAAGTCAAACTCCTCATCTGATGAGAATGAAGATATGGCAGCAGTAGCACTGTCAGGACCCAAGTCCTCTTGCGCCTGGCAGTCCTCCTGTAAGCCACTCATCCTAACTGCTACCTCAGTCAGAGCTTCTTTTCCTTTAGTAAGCTGTTTATCATCAAGCAGTATACGATGACTTGGGTCCACATAAACATCTGCCAGAAAATTTTTATTTTCCAAAAGATGTGAATACTTTTCCGCCCAATGATGACAAAAGTATTCTCAGAGTGATACCTTTATTGGCTAACCAGAAAATAATATGTTTGCAAGCTTTCAGAGCACAGAGGCTCCTTCTTCAGGCAGGATAACCATTTGTTATCGTGCCTGAAGGAGCCTCTGTGCTCTGAAAGCTTGCAAACATATTATTTTCTGGTTTGCCAATAAAGGTATCACTCTGAGAATACTTTTGTCATCGTTGGGTAGAAAAGTATTTACATCGATTTTTCTGGCTAACACAGTACCACAATATAATTTATTATTGTACATCATTTTCCAATAGCAGTGTCTCTCTCCATTTCATTGAAGCAGAAATGCCATCTGCGATTAAACCTCCTCTTTGGGACAGGCAAAACAGCAAGTTCTTCCACTTCCTTATGAAAATGCCAGGAGTTAAATCCTCAGCTTGTAATTTTTTAGTCACGGTAAATGGGTGATTAAGCAATTCCTTCAATTCAGCCACCTGTGTCCATTGACCTTCATTTAGGGTTACCTGAGGCTTCACATATCTATAAGAAACGGTTTTAGTTCAAGCAATCGCTCAATCATTAAATAAGTGCTGCCCCACCGAGTGGCTTGATCGACAATTGCCCCTTTCCCAGCACGTCTCTTCAAGATGGAATCAATTTTAGGGGTTCTGGCGGCAATAACCAATTTCCTCACTTTTCCAATCAGATTTCCAGCATGTCCCTCTTGCAGACTATCACTTATTGCCAGCTGCAGCGTGTGCACAACTTTCTCACTTTCTCCAGCTCGGGGCCCAGGAATCGGATCCTGTGCAGGGCAGGCACTCCTCCCCCTCCTCTCTGGTGAAGACAGAAGACAGGACAGAGGAGGGGAGATTGCCCCCTGCAGACGGGAGTTTTGATAGGTGCGTGCCCCTGCTTCTAGAGGGGGGGAAGTTGCCCCTTCTGCCCCTCGCTGGCTATGGCCATGATTCACACACAGCGTTTTTGCAGATCCGTTTTTTGCAGTAAAATGCAGTGACTCTGGGCATCCCAACAAAGTCAATGGGTTTCAAGATATGACATTCAGACACATTGTTTTGTGAGGATCCATTTTTGGGCTGAATGAGCATGTCAGTTTGTGTGGCGTTTTTCTAATCTGCCTTTGCTATTGGAAACATTATCTATGAGCTCAAAAACCTTTCAGGTGTTGCAGTTTTTTAAAAAGCTGATCTGCCTTTGCAGCTGAAAAACGTATCCCCAAAAAAACGCAGCAAAAGCACTGTGTGAATGTAGCTTTAGATCAGGAATAGAACAGCCATTTATAGGACATTTCATAACTTTCCCAAATTCCTATGAAAAAATATTCAGCACATTCTGCATTGAACTACTGTACCGAATTTATTATATAATTTAGGAGTCGGAGTCGGTCCATTTTATACCGACTCCACCAAAATGAGCACCGACTCCACAGCCCTGCTCGGCTGTACATAATCCTGTGTAAACAAGACACGCACTGATGAGAACCACGGCAGCCTATACGCACTAAGCAATCCAGAGTAGAGCAGTCAGTGTGCATCATTTGCTTTGATTTGCCAGTGTAAAAAGGCATTTAAATGACAGACAATCAGACGACAAATCAATGAAAGTTTACCGACTGGTGGTCATACAATGCTGCCGGTCGGTTCATGTAAACGGACCCGTAGTGTCTGATGGTTTTCCCTTGCAAGAAGTGACAATGTTATCTATAAATTACTCTCATTACAGCCATTCACTTATTAGCAATGCCTTTGGTAAATTTTGCAAAGAAGCTCATTTACTGATCATGATGCTATGATAAAAAATGTCTCAGATTCTTTCTCAGCCACCTATATATTGATATATTAACCAATGTCATAGCTACATCATTTTCCTACAACTGTACCCTTAGGAGTGCTTGCTCTTTATGGTTTTGCCTTGCTTGTACTGCACATATTTTATATATGATTAATATACTTGCACTATATGAAAAAAATATCCGTAAACACAGAACATCTAAAATGTATAAAAAAAAGTGTATCGGAAAAACTCCACAACCAGTGAAGATTGTGAGAATCTTTGTGATACTAGATACCACTCATATTCATTAAAACAGTTAACAACTAATTCAACCAACGCGTCTCATAGGCCTTCATGGAAAGGGAATACGTATTATTATATTGTCACCAGAAATAACCACTTTCAGAAACAGAAAGAGGAAAAAATCTTCTAGAAAATCTAACAATTCATTCAGTGCAGCACACCTATGACAAGGCAACAAAAAGAGTTAAACGTGATCCCACTGTGGTTTTGTGCTGAGTCCTGCTTTCATAATAGAGAAACCTTTAACTGCAAATGTGGTGGTTAAGTTAAAACATATTGCTGCAAACTTCATTAAACCCTGGAGACCCGAGTGGAAATTCACGGAGAGAATCAATCAAAGGGACATGTAAAAGGTTAGAATGATGTTATAAGGTAATTCATGTCACTGACATTGAGTTATAAAGCACTTGGAAAAAAAACACTGGTGTGGTATTCATGTTCCCGAATATCATGCAGTGAAGGATTGTCTGAAATTGACTTGTGGGAAGACTGCGACACAAAAGACTTTCTCAACCTTAACAGGGGAAACAAGCTTGACTGGCGAGTGGCAATTAATTCTTATCCTTATGGCAATGCAGTAAAATGAAAGGACCAATTCATAAATAAAATGGATTTTTATTCATAAAACCGTGAACTCATAACTGGAAATAAAACATTAAGATTTTTTTTTAATTTTTAGCTAAATAGATTTCTAGACTTTGTAATTTTTACCTTGACATGCAAAATTGTTATATAATACAACAAGCATGTCCGATATATATATATATATATATATATATATATATATATATATATATATAAATATATATGACATGTATGTTGTCTTAGTTCTATCATATAACAATTTTTGCATGTATATATATTTATTTTTATAAAGTAAAAAGTAAAATGGGGATATACAAGCAGAAAGAACTGGGACAGCTCTCTTCACTTCATTATTTTATGCCCAACAAGAACAAGAGGGGTTTGGGTTTCTAAAACCCTGGACTGAATTTTTTATTTTTTAATAGAAATATTATTCTGCAGATGGAAGGAGGTAGTGAGTACGATGAGAACTTGTATATTCCAGAAGTCAAGGAAACAAGATGGGCAAAACTTGAAGCCATGGTAACGGAGCAAAACATTGATAATGTTTTGGTTGCTCATGGACGCATGTAATCTGTAAGACATCTGTATCAGTGTATTGATTTTGTGGCTATTATATTTCTTCTGCATTTGTGTGCCTCTTTAATGCTTTAACCCCTTCATAACCATAGGTCTTTTTAGTTTTGCGGTTTCTTTTTTTGCTCCCCTTCCTCCCAGAGCCATAACTTTTTATTTTTCCATCAATATGTGAGGGCTTGTTTTTTGCAGAACAAATTGTACTTTTGAACAACATAATTGGTTTTAAGATATTGTGTACTGAAAAACGGGAATAAATTTCCAAGTGAGGTGAAATTGCAAAAAAAGTAAAATCCCACAGATCTTTTTTGTTTTGATTTTGTACTAGGTTCACTAAATGCTAAAACTGACCTGCCATTATGATTCTACAGGTCATTATGAGTTCATAGACAAAACATGTTTAGATTCTTTTTTTTATCTACCGTATATACTCGTGTATAAGCCGACCCCCTTAATTTTGCCACAAAAAACTTGGAAAACTTATTGAATCTCGTATAAGCCTAGGGTGGAAAATGCAGCAGCTACTGGTAAATTTCAAAAATAAAAATAGATACCAATAAAAGTAAAATTAATTGAGACATCAGTAGGTTAAATGTTTTTGAATAGCCATATTGAATCAGGAGTCCCATATAATGCTCCATACAGTTCATGATGGCCCCATAAATGCTCCATACAAAATACACCCCATATAATGCTGCACAAAGGTTAATAATGGCCCCATAAGATGCTCCATAGAATAATATGCCCCATATAGTGCTCCATAAAGGTTATGGCCCCATAAGATGTTCCATAGATTATGCCCCATATGCTGCCCCATAAAATGCTCCATAGAATAGGCCCCATAAGATGCTCCATAGATTAATCCCCATATGCTGCCCCCATAAGATGCTCCATTGAATATGCCCCCATAAGCTGCCCCCATAAGATGCTCCATTGAATATGCCCCCATAAGATGCCGCATAGATTATGCCCCCATATATTGCTGCTGCCGCTACTGCAGGTATCAAAAAAAAAAAAAAGACAGACTCACATCTTGTCCCTGGGGGCCAGGTGCTGGTGTGCTAAGCAGGTGGAGACACAGGCGCGCTATGGGGGACAGGTGTCGCCACTGGCTCAGGACCATGCACCTGAGATATTCACCTGTCCCAGTTCCAATGCTGCTTGTCGCTGTCTGCCCACCGGGTCCCTCTGTCAGTGACGTCAGGCAGCATAGGGCACGCACTGACTACGAGGGACCCGTCAGGCAGACAGCGGCGAGAAGCGTTGGAACAGAGACAGGTGAATATAGCATATACTTACCTCCCCCTGGTGCATCTCTGCAGCCCCGTTCTCCCATGGTCTCCCTTCCTTCAGCAGTCACGTGGTACCGCTCATTAAAGTCATAAATATGTGCATATTCATGACTTTAATGAGCGGTACCATGTGACCGCTGTAGGAAGGAAAGGAGACCGTGGGACAATCAGGGGGGCTGCGGAGACCGTGCCAGGATGATCTGACACCCCCGCTCCCCACCTACTCCCTGGCTATATGACTCGTGTATAAGCCGAGAGGGGGACTTTCAGCCTCAAAAAATGGGCTGAAAATCTCGGCTTATATGCGAGTATATACGGTAAGTGGTGAAAAAAAATTCCAAACTTTAAAAAAAAAAAAAAAAGAAAAATTGCGCCATTTTCCGATACCCATACCCAGATAGCATCTCCATTTTTTGTGGTCTCGGGTTGAGTAAAGGCTTATCTTTTGCTCGCCGAGCGGACGTTTTTAATGATACCATTTTGGTGCATATTCAATCTTTTGATTTCCCATTATTGCATTTTAATGCAATGTCACGGCAACCAAAAAAAATGCAATTCTGGCGTTTTGACTTTTTTTTTTTCACTACGCTGTTTAGCAATCAGGTTAATCCTTTTTTTATTGGTAGATAGGGCGATTTTGAACACGGCAATACCAAATATGTGCATGTTTGATTTTTTTGTTCAATTTTGAATGGGGCGAAAGGGGGGGTGATTTAAACTTTTATATAGTTTTTACACTTTTAAAAACTTTTTTTACTTTTGGCATGCTTCAATATTCTCTCTGCTACATACAGGCGATGATCCGTTCGCCTGTATGTAGCTGAATTACTCACATGCTATGAGTGCCGACCACCGGGCGTCGCTCACAGCAAGCCGGCAGTGACAACCATAGAGGTCTCCAGGAGATCTCTAGTTGTCATGCTAACCCATCGGTGACCCGTGGGGGTCACCAATGGGTGGATTTCTGGCACGATTACCGGAAGAGCATGTTAAATGCCGCGATCAGCGTTTAACAGTGGCATTTAACGGGTTAATTCCCTGTGGCTCTTCTGGGCACATGTCACTGTTCAAAACAGCTGACATGTGCCGGAAAAGATGTGGGCTCCCCGTCGGAGCCCACATCAAAGGGAGGTTGTCCGATATCGGCGTACTATTGCACCCAATGTCGGAAAGGGTGGTTAAGGGACCTAATAAATGGCCATTTTTTTCATCTTTGTCTACATTTTCTGGCAAACATAACTCTTTTTTATTTCACTCACTGATGAGGCTGCTTTATGTGGGACAAATTGTATTATTTTTTGCATGCTGTTTTGGAGTACATAAAAATGATCATATAATTTACATAATTTTTTTGTGACACAAATATAGAAAAATGCTATTTTTGACTTAGTTCCTTTATGTTTACATTTTGTATTGCTCATATTTCACAGCAAACAACCTGTTGAACAAATGATCCAAGTTACTACAGGTCTGTAGATATTTAATATGTTGAGATTTACTATTTAGTTGCTTTTTTAAATATACATACTGTACTTATATGAAAAAGTATATATATTTTCTGCATTTGTTAAGGGGGCACCTTTTATTTTTCCAAATGATCCTCTATGACACACACACTATAAAATATATATATATATAAATATATATATATATATATATATATACACATACATACACACACACACGTGCCTCTCACAAAATTAGAATATCATCAAAAAATTATTTTTTCAGTTCTTCAATACGAAAAGTGAAACTCATATATTATAGAGTCATTACAAACAGAGTGATCTATTTCAAGTGTTTATTTCTGTTAATGTTGATGATTAACAATGAAAGCCAATGAAAACCCAAAAGTCATTATCTCAGTAAATTAGAAAATTTTGTAACACCAGCTTGAAAAATGATTTTAGCATCCGAAATGTTGGCCTACTGAAATGTATGTTCAGTAAATGCACTCAATACTTGTTCAGGGTTCCTTTTGCATCAATTACTGCAGCAATGCAGTGTGGCATGAAGATGATCAGCCTGTGGCACTGTTGAGGTGCTACGGAAGCCCAGGTTACTTTGATAGCAGCCTTCAACTCGTCTGCATTGTTGGGTCTGGTGTTTCTCATCTTCCTCTTGACAATTCCCCATAGATTCTCTATGGGGTTAAGGTCAGACGAGTTTGATGGCCAATCAAGCACAGTGATACTGTTGTTTTTAAACCAGGTATTGGTACTTTTGGCAGTATGGATAGGTGCCAAGTCCTGCTGGAAAATGAAATTTCCATCTCCAGAAAGCTTGTCTGCAGAGGGAAGCATGAAGTGCTCTAAAATTTCTTGGTAGACAGCTGTGCTGACTTTGGCCTGGATAAAACACAGTGGACCTACACCAGCATATGACATGGCTCCCCAAACCATCACTGATTGTTTAAAATTCACACTAGACCTCAAGAAGATGGGATTGTGTGCCTCTCCATTCTTCGTTCAGATGCTAGAACCTTGATTTCTAAATGAAATGCAAAATTTCTTTTGCTTTTCCGATGACTCACAATCTGTTAGGAGTCAGGTTCCTGGTCTGTTCTGCAGGAATCCAGACCCTTACATTCTGCGGTCTGTTGCTCTTTATCTACCGCAGAGGAGATTGCCTTGCAGCTAATCTCTCCAGGGGCTAAGTCCCTCTGTCCTCCTACTGAGCATGCTCATGAGACAGTTTCCCATTGGAGATCGGGAGTCATGTGCTCAGGTCCTGCTCCAGATCTCATTGGTCCATCTCGGAGATCTGGAAGCTTCCGGAAGGTCCCGGCTGCTATAAAAAGCACGCATGGCCGTTCCGCCATGCGCTAGTATAGACTATACTGCTGTTTGAATGGTGACAGATGTATGATTCTGGTGACTGACTTATTATGAAACCCCTTCCCTCTGATATTACGTATGTGGTTAGGGAATTAGTTCAGTAGTCTGTGCCAGTCTGTGGCAAGCCTTAGACCACTGTGCACACCGCACCTCTACGCTAGCGTCCGACATAGCGCCAGCTTTGTAGCTTTGTCGTCCAGCAGCAGTGTCCTGCGCCACGCTGCAGTCGCAGCCCTTCTTGGCGTTCGCAGTAGCGACACCGCACACACGGTAGGTCTAGACGGACGCAGCCCCTCTGTCTTAGTTCCTGCTCCTGTGACCTTATACCGTGTGTGCATTTACCTGAGGCCTGTGACTCTAACAGGCTCAGCCTTTTGTATGTTTTTGTTGCGGCGCCTCTGTGTGTTAACAGAGCCCGCTCTGTGCACTTCAGGTAAAGTTGAACCCGTGCGCATTATATCGCCATATTACTCATCTGCCATTACTCAGCAGCGGTTGTAACACCTACTGCACGGTGGACCCCGAGCGGCGAACGCACTTTATTATTATTTTTATTTAGTGCGTTCCGCTGTTCCTAACACAATCCAGAAATGTCAGTGGCTGGATGAAAGATGCAAGAGTCTGTCTGGATCCCAGAAACTCACTCAGCTTTTATGCACACACTGATTACAAGCAAACAGATCACAGGTGAGAATGTTACCTTTAGTAGCCATTCAAACCCATTTATGTCAACTTCTGTGCATGTTATCAGGCCAAAATCACCTGGGTATATGAACTTTTGATCAGGGTCATTTGGATGTTTTGGATTGTCATTATGATTTAAAATGTGAAAACACAGTAGTATGACATTAAAATTTGCTTCACCCAACCTCTAACCATGAGTGGAGAAAAAGTTTTAGTGTTATCATTCATATTCTCTGAAAAAAGGACAAGAAAGCAAAAATTCTGCCGGGGTATGTAAACTTTTGAGTATACACACACTCTTATAGCTGGTAAAAATAAGTATTGAACAATTGAACATGTGCCCAACTGTCTAAGTAATTATATTTCTAAAAGTGCTATTAACATGAAATTCTCACCAGATGTCGGAAACAACCCATCCAATCCACACAGGTAAGGAAATCAAACCATAGATGTCCAGAAATTCAGTTATGTGTAATGATGAGAAATCATACACGGAAAAAGTATTGAACACACTTACTGAAATGTATTTAATACAAAATTCTTTGTGGTGATGACAGATTGAAGACACCTCCTGTATGGAGAAACTAACCGTATGAAATGCTCAGGTGTGATTTTGGTCCATTCTACTACCCAAAAACTCTTCAGATCTTGAAGGTTCCGTGGGCTCAGTCTTTGAAATTTGAGCTTTAGTTCAGACCTTCACTTAAAAACTGCATTTTGTGTTTACGTGTCTTATCTTTGCCTAATATTTAAATTTGTTTGGTGAGCTGAAACATTCAAGTGTAACAAACATGCAAAAGAATAGGAAATCAGGAAGAGGCAAACACTTTCACACAGCTCTGTGCACATATAGAGATTTTAATGGACTATGAAAGAGGGTAGGAAAGGTCCAATGACTGGTTGTTCTAAAAGATAGAAATGTCCAAGAATGATGGGAGATTTTACTAGCAATGCTGGAAAGAAGGGAGAATTGGAAGCATTTAAAGAGACCAGGCTGAACTAAGAACTTCATCATTTGTTAGAAAGGAAAAAATAAATGTATATAAAATGGAAAGAGGGGGCATATCTAAAGAAGAATATAATGCTATTAACAGGGAATGCAGGTCAAGCATTAGAAGAGCTAAAGCCAACATTGAAGAAAGGCTTGTAAGGGAGACCAAAACCAGTAAAAAAGGATTTAGGGGGTATGTCAAAAGAAAAGTGAAAGATGCCATAGGATTTTTACAGGATGAAAAAGATGAAGTGGCTAAAAATGATGTTGAGAAGGCTGAACTTTTTAAATTCTTGTTTTGCATCTGTGTTCTCTAAAAAACAATTGTAACATGAACTGATCTTCACGGTGCCAATGAAGGAATAAAAGAATCCACACTATCTATAAACAGAGAGATGGTGAGGGAACACATAGCTAATTTAGTTGAATTTAAATCTTCAGGCCCAGATGAATTACATACTAGGCTACTGAAAGAGATAGCAGTGGAAATTGTGGAACCACTAGCCAGAATCTTTGAAAAATCCTGAAGAACAGAAGTCCCAGAAGATTGGAGAAGGTCAAATGTTGTCCCTATCTTCAAAAAAGGAAGATGGAGCCAGGAAGTTACAGGCCAGTGAGCCTTACTTCTATACCAGGAAGATCTTTGAAAAAAATATTAAACAGCATGTATGTAAGAACTTGGATAAGCATGCAGCAATTAACCAGGGCAAGCATGGGATTGTAGCAAACAAGTCATGCCAGACTAATCTAATTTCCTTCTGCAATGGAATCACTGACTGAGTGGATCAGGGAAATGCGGTAAATATAGTGTATCTTAACTTTAGCAAAGCATTTGTTAAAGTATCTCATACTATCCTTATTGAAAAATTGAGCAAGTATGGGACTGAAAAGTCTACGGTTAGGTTGATTCATAACTGGTTCAGTGATCGTACTCAAAGAGTGGTAAAAAATGGTTGCAGATCTAAATGGAAAAGTGGGGTGCCACAAGGCTCTTTCCTGGCCCCAGTGTTGTTCAATATTTTTATAGATGATCCAGATAATACAACGGAAGTTAAATTAATCAAATTTGAAAACAATGCAAAGCTAGGAGGGATAGCTAACAGAGAAAGGATTCAGAAGGATCTAGATAAGCTTGAACTATGGGCAGCGAATAATAAAAAGCTATTTAAGGGAGAAATGTAAGATTCTACATTTGGCAAGAAAAATGAAAATTACATATACAGAATGGGAAGAATAGAACTAAACAACAGCACGTGTGAAAAAGTTTTGGGTTTACTAGTAGATCACAGACTGCACACGACAACAGTGTGATGCAGCAGCAAAAAAGGTAAACACAATTCTAGGCTGCATTAAGAGAAGCATAGAGTCTAGATTACTTGCAGTAATTATCCCCCTCTACTCCTCCTTGGTCAGGCTTCATCTGGAATACTGTGTCCAGTTCTGTTAACCACATTTTAAAAAAGACATTGAAAAACTGGAGCAAGTTCAGAGAAAAGCTACCAGGATGGTGAGCGGACTGAAAAGTATGTCCTATGAAGAAAGATTAAAGTATCTGGGAATGTTTAGCTTGCAAAAAAGAAGGCTAAGGCCGGTTTAATACATCCTGATATTTCCGGTACTGGAAAAATCGGTACCGGAGATATCAGTGTCCGTGTGTCTACTATGTGCAGCACACGTGTGGAAACCGTGTGCAGCATCAGGACCACACGGACGGCCGCTGAGGAAGTATCGCTACCGTAAGCCGCTGTCCCCCAGTAACTGGTGCTGAAGCCAGCTGTCATCCATTCTCCCCTGCTCTGCCACGATCAGCGCGAGTAGAGGAGAATGAATGAATGAAAAACTGACCTGCTATGACCTCTGTGGGAGAATGCAAGTGATGAGGTCACTGTGTCAGAGCTTGAACTGCCGTGACCTCATCATTCTCCGACGGTCCTGAGGTCACTTTTTCATTAATTCATTTTCCCTTACTCTCAGACAGAGCAGGGGAGAATGGATAACAGGCGCGTTCAGCACCTGCCACCAGGGAACAATGTATTACAGTAGCGCTACTTCCCCGGCGGCTGTCGTATACACGGAGGACAGTGTGCACTGTTCGCCGTGTGCACGTGTGTCCGGGTGAAAATGGACACACGGTCTGTGAAAACACGCTGACATGTGCATAGACCCATTCATTCGAATGGGTCTACATGTGTCAGTGTCTCTGGTACGTGAGAAAACTCTCACCACATGTACCAGAGACAATGACGTGTGAAACCGGCCTAAGAGGAAACTTAATAGCTCTCTACAAATATCTGAAGGGATAATCACAGTCTAGAGGGATTATCCTTATTCTCATTTGCACATGGAAACATGAGAAGCAATTGAATGAAATGGATAGAGAGAAGATACAAGTTAGATATTAGAAAAAACTTAGATATAGATATGATATAGATACACACACATCATGCACACACACTTGCACACCCCTTTTAACAAGGTTTTGTCATTTTAAAAAAATCGCACCAATAATAATCATTTCAGATTTTTTCCACATTTCATGTCACCAACAATCTGTACAAACCCATTGTGAAACTAACTGAAATTATTTTGTGGGAAAAATAAAAACAAAACTAAAATAACGTGCTTGTGTAAGTGTGAACATGCTCTTATAATTAGGGATGTGGCTGTTTTCAGAAATAGCCAATTACATTTATACTCATGTTACATAGCAGTCACCACACAGCTGCCATTGTTTATAGTGACTGTGATTAACACCACATAAAGCTTACCGTATATACTCGTGTATAAGCCGAGATTTTCAGCCCATTTTTTGGGCTCAAAGTCCCCCTCTCGGCTTATACACGAGTCATATACCGGGGGTCGGCCAGGGAAGGGGGAGCGGGGGTGTCAGATCATACTCAATCTTCTCTGCAGCTCCCCTGCTTGTTCCATGTTTGTCTGCGCTGCTCTCTTCCTGCTTCAGCTGTCAAATGGCACCCGCTCATTAAATATGCGCATATTTAATGAGCGGGTACCACGTGACCGCTGAACCAGGAAGAGAGCAGCGCCAACATACATGGAACAAGCAGAGGAGCTGCAGAGACAAGTGCCAGGACCCGGTGAGTATGAACGGGGAGGTTTGGAGGCATATTCACCTGTCCCTGCGCTCTGCTGTCTTGCGTCCTCTGCAGTGACATTCAGGTCAGAGAGCGCTATCGCGCTCTCTGCCTGCACGGTCACTGCAGAGCGCAACGCTGATGAGCAGGGGGGAGTGACGGAGGTGAGTATACAGTTTTTTTGTAAGGGAGTCAGGGGCAGCAGCAGCATAACAGGGGCCACTCACTGTGCAGCATAACAGGGGCCACTCACTGTGCAGCATAACAGGGGCCACTCACTGTGCAGCATAACAGGGGCCACTCACTGTGCAGCATAACAGGGGCCACTCACTGTGCAGCATAGCAGGGGCCACTCACTGTGCAGCATAGCTGGGGCCACTCACTGTGCAGCATAGCTGGGGCCACTCACTGTGCAGCATAACAGGGGCCACTCACTGTGCAGCATAACAGGGGCCACTCACTGTGCAGCATAACAGGGGCCACTCACTGTGCAGCATAACAGGGGCCACTCACTGTGCAGCATAACAGGGGCCACTCACTGTGCAGCATAACAGGGGCCACTCACTGTGCAGCATAACAGGGGCCACTCACTGTGCAGCATTATCTGGGGCCACTCACTGTGCAGCATTATCTGGGGCCACATACTGTGTAGATAACTGAGGCCACTCACTGTGCACCCTCAGCTTATACACGAGTCAATAAGTTTTCCCAGCTTTTTGTGGCAAAATTAGGGGGGTCGGCTTATACTCGGGTCGGCTTATACTCGAGTATATACGGTAGTTGTTCTAGTAGAATTTTCCTGTAATTTTATTATAGCAAAAGTCATGGTCCATTAGCAAGTAACAACACAGCAAAGGGATTTCATTGTTAAAAGTTATTAGTCAGGAGAAGGGTAAAATTCCACAGCATAAAATATACCATGGAACACTTTGAAGATGGTTATCAAGTGGCTTAAATCTGGCACAACAGTGACATTACCTGGATCATGTCATCGCTCAAATATGAATGAAAATACAAGAAGAAATTTGGTTCAGGAAGCTGCCAAAAGGCCTAAAGCAACATTAATGGAGCAGCAGTAATTTCTGGCTAATACCGACTGTGTACAGTATTTTTCAATAATCTCCCTTATGGGTAGCAATTAGGGTATCAAGATGGAATTAATTTCTTCTAGAGAAATATATCCAAGCCCAGCTATGTTTTGCCAAACCTACTTTAAGTCTGACAACAGAATGTGGAATAATGCGTTATGGTCTGATGAGACTAAAAATTGAACTTTTTGGCCATAATTCCAAAAAGTATATTTGGCGCCAAGCCAACACTGTACATCATCAAAAGAACACCATACCCACAGTGAAGCAGGTTGGAAGACGAGCAGCATTATGTTTGGAGCAGTTTTTCAGCAGATGGAACTGGGGCTTTTGTCAAAGTGGAGATAATTATGAACAGTTCCAAATATCAGTGAACTTTGCATCAAAACTGTCAGGCCTCTGCTTGTACGCTGTAGAGGAATTTCATTTTTCAGCACAACAACCACCCTAAGCATACCTTCAAAGCAGAAAAAGATTTGCTTCGGCAGAAGATGACCAATGTTTTGCAATGGCAGAGCCAGATCCCAGAAACATACAGATCAGAGATCAGTTCTAGACCCCACTTAATAGAAAGTATGCCCTGAAGTTAGAAAAGGTACAAAGAAAAACCACAAAACTGATAGGAGACAAGGAGCATCTTAGTTCTGAAGAAAGATTAGCATAATTAAATGTATTGAGAAGGGATGTCTAAAGACTGCATTTACAAAGCCCAACTGTGGCCTGTTAAAACACTTCTGATCAATGACATACAATCCAAATCGGTAGTCGTTTAATAGCCAGTGTTAAGAGACCGAATGTACTTTCATGCTCAAAGGACATTTGTTAACACCATTGTTCTCAGCAGAACATGTCATGGTTACACTGGATGATGTGCTACAGAGAATGATGATTTTTAAGAGCAAACTTAAAAATACCGTAACACAACGAATGAGTTTTTCTTATTCATCCGGTGATTGACAGGCAGCAATACACCTAGTCTAAGGTAGGAATACACCTTTAACACAACCATTTTAACACTGGTCTTTGGTAGGATGAGGCTGAACATAAAAATAATAGTTAAAATGACTAGTCATATGACTCTACTATGAAGGTAGGTGAGTAAAAATAGATGTATTATACCTTGATATCAAACAACCAAAGCATCAAGATCTAAGGTTATATATATATATATATATATATATATATATATATTTCTTTTTCAGCATGCCTTATAAAGGATTGCAATAAAAAATGGAGCTTTGATGGGCCAAACAAATATGTGAACCTCCTTGCATGGGAATATTATATGATAGGAAAAGCACTTGATATGCTTCAGTCTTCAATAACAGCCTGTCCAAGGATGATATGTCTGATGAGACCATCTGCCGTTAAGAACTAGATTCAATGAAGATATCACTGCTCAATAACATGTTTGCTAATTCCGCTACAAACAGGAGTGTGACATTAGAGACGGCGGTTAAAAACGAAAAGCTGAAAGTCAATTGGTGAGCTGCTCAAGATAAGACATGCTTAAAATTAAACTTTGAAAACACTGCAGCAAGTGACTTATGAATTGAATCTCTTCACAGCTTATGTCCAGCTCGGGGATAAATACAGATGAGAGCCTCCTAACTGCGAGCTGAACAATAAATGATAAACCTCACTTCCCATGCGCTTGTTTGAATGTTAAGCAGCTGTAGCTTTACAATCATTTTATATTCTTGTCAGAGATGTGTATGTTTGCTGGTAGAGCTTGAGGAAGGTGTCAAAGATATGAAACTTTACTGAGTACCAAGGGGAATGTAAATATTGCTTTTTCCCAGCCCCAAGGATTTGTTTGCACATATTTTGACAGTCCATGAAATCTTTGACACTGAGCCCTGTCAGATGTTAACAACGTTGCACTCTGAAAACACACAAAAAAAACTTCATCTTAAACTTTTTATATCTTTTTCAAGCTTTGTGATCTCCATCTCCAAAACTATCATGCATAAGAAGGCTTAATTTAACTGAAGTGAATGAGTTAGACTTTACAGTGCATAAAACGTAAGACAATGTTATATTGTGCACTGGGAAAAAATGATTTATGAAATACCGGCAATAAGAAAACTGTTAATGTCTCGAAGAATAACTAATTTTATTTCTTCAGAAATCAACAGTATACAAGAAAACAAGAAACGTAATATATCCTACTAGTGAATTCCACTTCTTTCTCCTCCTGGACTGATCATTCATTCTCAAACGTCTCAATTAACAGGTAGAATCTGTCTTCAGTGAATTCACATTTTATCACTACTGAGATAGAAGGGGACAGTCGCTTCTCTTAACATTTTATGGAGAACTGTTGTTTCAGGAAAACTTGAGTCTGCCTCAATCTCCTCCCCCTCTTTTCTCCATAGACATTAAAAGCACCAATTGCCATCTCCTATCTCAGTAAAAGGAAAATTTGTCTTCACTGAATACAGATTTTACTCATGAATTTAAAGTGAAAGATCAATCTAAGAGATTAAATGAGCAAATTACCCAGATGCTTATTTTCATGTGCACTATTGATTTACCAAATAAAAATGGAAACAACAGTTACCCATTAAAGCAGATCTGTTACCAGATTTAACAATACAAACTGCATATCTTATTACACAGATATCTTAGATCATATGTTAAAATGGATATAATCATGAATTTAAGAAAATCACTTATGACAAAGCTAGAGCTGGACTCAAAAGCTTTTGTGAGGAAGGAAAATTAAAAAAAGGAAGCTTATAGAGCCATTCTGACATGGTAAGTAAACCAGTCTCATCAAATTTGAAGGGAATCTGTCACCTACCCTTTGGCGGGCGATGAAAACGAGATCGGTCCGGTCCGATGGCCGGTGTTCACGATGTGTGCCGCCTCCCCATCCTTGCCCGCCGTCCGCAGGTTATTGCTGAATTGTAGTAGGTGTACGCCATTTTTTGCACGTGCGCTAAGCATTCATAGCTAGCACACGCGCAGTATGCTTTGCCCAACTGTGGGCAAAGCCGAAAAGCCTGACTGCGCATGCGCCAGTTAACTAAGCCCCGAAACACAGCAAAATACTTCCGGGGCTTAGTTAACCGGCGCATGCGTAGTCCGGCTTTTCGGCTTTGCCCGCAGTTGGGCAAAGCATACTGCGTGTGCGCTAGCTATGAATGCTTAGCACACGTGCAAAAAATGGCGTACACCTACTCCAATTCAGCAATAACCTGCGGACGGCGGGCAAGGATGGGGAGGCGGCACACATCGGGAACACCGCCCATCAGGCTGGACCGACCTTGTTTTCATCGCCCGCCAAAGGGTAGGTGACAGATTCCCTTTAAGACATCTATTTAATAATGTATCCAGTTTTTATTGTGTAGATTGGTGACTGACCATTTTTACAACTTATCATTTTTTAAATGCTTACATCCTGGTTGGACATATCCCAGTACGGCCTTTCACCGTACGACATTACTTCCCACATTACAATTCCATAACTCCATACATCACTGGCTGATGTAAATTTGCGGTACTGGATTGCCTCTGGAGCTGTCCATCGAACTGGGATCTTTCCTCCCTTTCAAAACAAAAAACAATTATTAAAGTTTGCAGTCAAGAGAAATGTAAGTTGGTTTCTACACTAAACATAAAATTTACAGCAGAGTTAAGTTTAAAAAAAAAAAAAAAAAAACAAACAAATACAACAAAAAGTTGGGTTTTCTGTTCAGCTGGAAATTTCTATGATAAATCACTATGATAAACGTATGTTTTTCGATAATCCAAACCTGCAATTTAAATGTAAACATTTTAAAAAAAAATGGTATAAGGCTTTTGAGGTTTGTCAAAGCAGCCTTTAATATACTTACACATCTTTATAGCCACTCTCTACATATACATTGTAGCACTCGCACTTAGGCCTCTTTCTCACGTCTGTGTCTCCGGTATGTGTTAAAACTGTCACCTTACACCGGCCGCCGAGGAGCAGCGCTTACTGTAGCGCTTCCCAGACAGGTGTTCGTGTGGTATGGATACGGCACATGGGTGTCACATGTGTGCCACAAGTAGTACAAACACGGACACGGATGTCTCTGGTACCGTTTTTTTCTAGTACTGGAAATAAACGGACGTGTGAAAGAGGCATTAGGGCTCTTTCACACGTCTGTGTCTCCGGTACGTGTGGTGACAGTTTTCACACGTACTGGAGACACGTACACACGTAGACCCATTCAAGTGTGTGTTCCATGGACTGTGTGTCTTTGGGCAAAACATGCTAAGATGTCTGTTTTTTTTACTGCCAGCATGAGCCACAAAACGTCCCGCACAAGTGCACTCGGATGACACACATGGATGTCATCCGTGTGACATGCACCGACGCCAGAGAAGAAGCTCTACGGTAAGCACTGTTCCCCGGCACCTGGTGCTGAAGACGGCTCTCATCATTCTCCCCTGCTCTGCCGACGATCAGCACAAGCAAGGGGAGAATTATGAGCGCTATATTCAAGTGATAACAGAGACAGAAGGAGCGGTTGATGGGAGGAGTCATCAGCCGCCGCCTGCACAATTAATAAATAAATGAAAAACTCAGCGTGGGTTTCCCTGTATTTTCTATAATCAGCCAGGCAAAACTCACAGATGGGGGCTGCAACCCTCAGCTGTCAGCTTCAACAAGGCTGGTTATCAAGAACAGAGGGGTCCCCACGCTGTTATTTTAATTATTTAAATAAATAATTTAAAAAAACGGCATGGGGTCCCCCCATTTTTTCATCAAATCACCAAATATAGACGAACATACACAGCACAAAAGCCGGTGTTTCCATTGCTGTGTGACAGTGTGGGAAACACCGGCGTAGCGCTTCTGATCGGCGATAAAATCATCCCCGCCGGTGAGAGAGCCATGGTTCCCATGATATCAGAAGACAGCGTGAGCGCTCAGCTGTGATCAGAGGTATGTTTACCTCCGGTCACTGGTGTCACCAGAAGGGACTACAGCTCCCATCACCCAACACCTGCTGCCGCCAATAACAGTGAGAGCAGGAGCGGCGGAAGGGAGTATTCATCAGCCACTCCTGCGCTGTTAATAATTAATAAAAAAAAACCCTGTGTGGGTTCCCCTGTATTTTTGATAACCAGTCAGGCAAAAGTCACAGCTGGGGGCTGCAACCCTCAGCTGTCAGCTTCAGCAAGGTTGGTTATCAAGAATAGAGGGACCCTCATGCCGTATTTTTAATTATTTAAATAAATAATTAAAAAAATGGAGTGGAGTCCCCCCATTTTTGACAACCAGCCTTGCTAAAGCAAACAGCTGGGGGCTGGTATTCCCAGGCTGGTAAGGGGCCATTGATATAGGCCCCACAGCCTAAAAATAGCAGTCCACAGCTGCCCAGAAAAGGAGCATCTATGAGATACGAGAATTTTGGCACTTTGCCCGTCTCTTCCCACTTGCCCTTTAGTGGTGGTAAGTGGGATTAATATTTGTGGGGTTGATGTCACCCTTGTATTATCAGGCGGCATCAAGCCCACGGCTTAGTAATGAAGAGCTGTCTCCATTTACAGTGCAGAAGCCGGCTGATGACAGTATTCATCAGCTCCTGCTGACACTGTTATTAGCGGCAGCAAGTGTAGGCTGATGGGAGTAATAGTCCCATCAGCTGCCGCCTGCTGTTATTGTGATCACTTGAACACAATTCTCATCGTTCTCCCCTGCTCGCCCAGATCGCCGCCTGCCCTGCTCACGTAGATCTCCAGTAGAGCACGGGAGAACGATGAGAGCTGTCTTCAGCACCCGGCGCCGGGAACAATGCTTACTGTAGCGCTTCATCCCTGGCGCCCGTCCAAGTGGTACTGATGCGGCATACGGATGCCACACGTGTGCTGCAAGTGTGACACACATGGACACTGACATCTCTGGTACCACTTTTTCCGGTACAACGGAAAAAAACGGACATGTGAATCTGACTAACATTAAGACATAAGGAAAACATGGAATATAAGTCCAAAAGTTACAAAAAGGTATAAATTTAATAAGACATATTCAGGAGAGACATCAGGTAGAAGACGGCGTTTGAACCAAATTGAGCAGCATTATTAATGGACTAAAGTGCCTAATGCAATCCTATCATGTAGAAAAAAGAGCAAGGCAGTAGAGTGGTAAATAGCAGTAATAGTCATGCCTAGCACAAAAGTGCCCTGTACAAAAAGCCATCCCATATCCTAACGTTCCTTATCCATTATGTGGTATACCTGGACCCACACTGCACAGCCCCAATGCCCGTTTTGTGTTGGCTTTGTCAGGGGACATGTGAAACTGGCCTTAGGAGATCTAAGCTAAAGTCATTAAAAGATATGTCATGTATCTGCCTGAAAACTAGGACTGTGACCTAAGACATAAAATAATTAGCATAAGACTACAGTCAGACTAATATTTTCAAAAATATCAAAGCATACGCACCAAGTCCGTGAATTGCAACGCGTGTCTGAATTTAGCTTTGACGGAGAATTACATTTAAAAAAAAACCCTTGTCCCTGACTGTGGTTTATTTAAAAAACAAAATTGTGCTTTACTCACCCTCCCGGACTCAGCACAAAGTCTCTGTTGCTGCTCTCAGTGTCGGAGTGTCGGTTATTGTCTACTTCACCAATGTCGACAGCACTGTAGCCAACAACTCAGCTCACAACTTTGCCCAAGTTGACAGGAGCCACTAAAAGTCATTGAGCTCACCGATTGGCTACAGCTTTGTCAATGTTATGTCATCACTGCAGAGCAGTGGCGAACACACACAGTAAAGGGCCCTTGTGCAAGAAAAGTATATGGGCACCCTGCAGTCTAATAGTTCTGCTATGAAAGAAGCTCCTTGCTGCTTGGAAAGTGGAAGTGAGTCTTCTAATCTCTTGGAACACTGGCTGCACAGGTTGCACTAATGATATGTGTGCCCTTGCTGCAGACAATAACAGACACCAAGAGCAGCAGTGGAGACTCAGCACTGGACATGATGAGTGTGAGTAAGCACAGGTTTGCTTTTATTTTTTAACAAATTGCAGCTAACGGACAGGGATTTGCTGAAAACAGAAAACCTTCTTAAGAAATTACATACTCCATAATAATTTTCCTTCTATTCTTATTTATTGTAGGTAAAAGATTCTTCTAAAATCTCTGCTCGGATCCATTTTTCCCTTAGTAACATACTAGAGTCAAAGGCAACTCTAAAACCTCCTCACTATATCTCCAAAACCAGAGTTTCTACTTCCTTCTCCTTGTAGGATCAAGTTCATTTTCATTAGAATGTTGTTTTACAGTGACCCCCTCGAAGGAATAGAAATAGCTGAATAGAAAATAATCCAACTATTGTTTGAGTGTGTACACATACACAAAAGTAATGGAAGGTTATTAACCAATTTTGCCTTTCCAATAAACACAGCACAAAACAAGCGCTAAATTGCAATCTGGGTGATCACTAGATTATTTTCTCAGATGAGGAGATCCTGTGTGTACTTAATTGTATTGGGCAGAAAACGAGATGCTGAGATTGTAAAAAATATATATATATAAATCACAAAGAATGATGCACATCAAAATAAGTATAGTTATCTTGTTTTAACTTTTACAGAAAATGAAGTTACCTTACATAGTTTACATAGATTGAAAAAAGACCTAGGTCCATCAAGTTCAACCTGTCTCCACCAATTATTAAAGGCTTTAGGCTGAGTTCACACGTGGCGTTTTTTTCGCGTTTCCGCGGCGGTTTTAACTGCGCGATTTTGCCGCGAAAACGCGAAAAATAAGCATCCCATGCATTCCTATGGGATTCCGCAATGCTGTGCTAATGCTGCGGTTTTTACCGCGGCGGAATCGCTTCGCGGTAAAAACCGCAGCATGCTCATTAATTTTGCGGAATCGCGGCGATCCCGCACCCATAGGAATGCATTGTTCCGCTTACTTCCCGCATGTGGCTGTGCACACCATGCGGAAAGTAAGCAGAACATTTGCGGATGGTACCCACGGTCCGGAGGAGAGGAGACTGTCCTCCGGGCTTTGGGTACCATATCCCTGTAAAAAATAGAATTTAAAATAAAAAATATTGTTATTCTTACCTTCCGGCGTCCCGCGCAGCCTTCCCGCTTCTCTCCACGCTCTCGTTCCCAGTAATCCTTTGCGAAAATGCCCGCGATGACGTCCGTTCTCGCGGGATCGCGAAGTCTCGCGGTCATTCGCGTGACGTCATCGCAAATTACCGCGAGACATCGCGATCCCGCGAGAACGCACGTCATCGCGGGCATTTTCGCAAAGGATTACTGGGAACGGCTGCGCGGGATGTCGGAAGGTAAGAATAACACCATTTTTTATTTTTTTTTACATTTTATCTTTTACTACTGATGCTGCATAGGCGGCCTCAATAGTAAAAAGTAGGTCACACTTGTCAAACACTATGTTTGACGAGTGTGACCAACCTGTCAATCAGTTCTCCAAGCGATGCTACAGATCGCTTGGAAAACGCTAGTATTTTGAAAGCTAAATACGCTTGCAAAATGTTTTTCCGCGGGAATTTAAAATGCGATTTTCTCGCGGAATGGAATTCCGGAATTCTCGCGTTAATTTCCGCGAGAGTTCCGGTACGTGTGCACATAGCCTTAAGCACAAAATAAAGGTACCCATCTTTAAGAATGAAAAACCACAAAAAAATCATGCAGAATGACACAACAAAACATATTACAGTTGTCAAAATCGGAACTAAAGATAAGCTGTGTCAATTCACTGGAGCCAAAAATACTGAAGTGATTAAGGAGTAAACAAGTAAGTGAACTCTTGACATGATTAGAAACATGTAAGAAGTTTAGATCGATGACGGCCTGGGTGCTAAGAATCCAAACAACAGAAAGCTCTGCTGCCTTCTAAAATGAGGGGTTAGAAGTGCTCTATTGAGTGAGGTCTCTCCTTTGCAGCTCTTGACGGGTTCAAAGACCCTAAAAGAGAGAGTATTGCAACCATTCACAGACCGATCAAAAACTTCTGACATGTCTTTTATGACATGTCAAATGTTTTGTGAAAGTGCAGTACCACTTATTCAAAGCCATAAGTCAAAGACTTAAAATGATTGAGGTAGGCTTACTACTGGGCCTTGACTTCAAATTGTGGTGACAGATTAAACTCTGGAAAACATTCAAGACAAAATATAGAAGATTAAGAAAAACCTAACAAGATAAATAAATAAGATGAAGAGGCCAAACGCCCAGAAATTCCAGGACTGTCTGCAAAAACAGGGATCTATTTTAAAAATAAAAAAAAAATTGGAGGCGTCTGTGATTTTCTAGAAGCTGAAGAAACTTATACAGATTATTATGACTGTAATTGTCATCATTTTACAGGTCACAGTGAATGCAACTGATGTCTTCATATCAGAATCATGGGCTGTAGACATGGCTCACTGACAATCCTAATGACCTGTTATGGTTTCTCAATGTGTCGATAATAAATATTGTCAACCCTGGTGATGAATATGACCATCTTTCAATTTACCATATATATTCTGCTTGTTTTCAAAATGGATGAAAGGCAATAGTCTCTCCCCTATTACACTGATACATTATTGCAGTTATAAGATCAGTGCTAAATGTTACATTGGTAAAATTGACATTCCTGACTTTGACTCCCTGTGGATTAGGCACAAGTTTTTTAAAGATATGCTATCTTGGCTTTTGATTCAATAAGCCCAGTGATGTGATCGCTACAGTCAAGTTAGAAACTGAAGTAAATATAATTGAAGGCATAAAATATACCGTATCTATAGCTATACTACTTACAGTAGTTGTATATACGGCATCTGCGTCATCTTCTATAACTCGAGATAAGCCAAAATCTGATACTTTGCAGACAAGATTACTGTTGACAAGAATGTTGCGAGCAGCAAGATCCCGATGAACGTATCCCATGTCCGCCAAATATCTCATTCCTGCTGCAATGCCTCTCAACATCCCCACCAGCTGAATTGCGGTAAACTGTCCATCGTGTTTCTAAAACAAAAAGTAAAAAAAATGCTCAATTAAGAGTGAATTGTGCACCGAAGAAAAATGGCTGAAATAATGACAGAATTGCATGTCCAATATATTTTTATCCATGAGGTTGAATTGGAAATGGATGCATTGTCTGAAAATTGGTGAACTTATGGGAATTATGAATGCTAGAAACAGCGGAGGTGCTTTTACCTGTGCATTTGATCCCGGAGTATTTAGTGTTTGGACTTTTATGGACATTGTCTGAGGAGGGACTTTTATGGGCATTGTCTGAGTAGATCCTGAGCGTTTAGTTTTTGGAGGTGACGTAAACCATTCCAAACATTTCTAAAGCAGAAGATGATCACAACTTAGTTTGCCTTTTATGATATATTCACTTACTGGAACAAATCACAAGTCATAGAACATAAAGGATATGATGAAAAAATTACAATGTCTGAGGAAGTCCTAAACCTTTAGATTAAAGTACCATTTAAAATGTGGAAAATAACATGGTTAAAGAAAAGATTATTTAAAATGAGCTCTTCTTTTAGCCATTGGTTCTTATATCAAGAGGAGGATTATTGCTTCTTTAAAAAAAAGCACAAGCATGTCAATGCTCCAACACATGCTTCCTAAATTCTTAATGGTGGTCAAGTAAGAATATGCACATGCTGTATTATTGGCTTGTTACAATGCTGTTGTACATGACTGGTAATTACTATTAATCACTAAAACTAGTAATTACTGCAAATTGAGTTAATTAAAAAAATACATTATTAAGGGCCTGTCACACTAAGCGATATCGCTAGCAATATCGCTGTAACATCACTGGTTTTAGTGATGCTAGCGATATCGCTATGTCTGTTACTTACCTCCGACCGGCTCCCTGCTGGTTATCGCTGATCGCGCGAGAACGTCCTGGGCCGTTTCACGTCGTCAGCTTCCTGCTGGGCTTCCTGTGGCGCCGACGAGCGACGCGTGGACACAGGCGGGAGGACATCAGGATCGCCTTGTCTGACAGGTAAGTAGCGACCCCCGACCCCTGCTATGTCGCTGGTGAGATCTGCCTGTGTGGCAGCTCACTAGCGACCACTTAGCGATGCACCAGCGATCCTGACCGCGTCATATCGCTAGTCGGGATCGCTGGTGCATCGCTAAGTGTGACAGTACCTTTACGCTGGTTTCAAAGGTTCAACATTTACAGTTGTGCTCAAAAGATTACCTACCCCAGCGACTCGACCATGCAGCCCATTTTTCTTCAAGTGCTTCCTTATTATGCATCTTGAAACAGCCATACCTCTAGTTTTCAGAGAGTCCAGTACTTCAGCTGATGTTATTTGTGGGTTTTTCTTTGCATCCCGAATGATTTTCCTGGCATTTGGCACTGGACACAGGTGAAGACATTACCTTCAGTAGCCATTTAAACTCATTTGTGTCAACTTATGTGGATGTTATCAGGCCAAAATCACCAGGGTATGTCAGGATTCATTTGGATGTTTTGGGTTGTCATTAAGATTTAAAAAGAGAAAACACAGTAATTTGACGATAAATGGCTTCACCCAACCACTAACCATGAGTGGAGAAAAAGATTTGGTTTTGTCATATTTTCTGAAAAAAGGCCAAGAAAGCAAAAATTCTGCCGAGGTATGTAAACTTTTGAGCAACAGCTGTACAGTCCAAGTACACACTGCGATGTACGGACAGGCCGCTGGTCGCTCTACTCTTAACTCAACAGCTATATTTGATGCTGTTGGGTTTGGATCAAGAGACTGGTCAAATCTTAGTGATCGTGATTGTCTGGCATGTCGGACTATCAGAAACCAGCCTTACAGATAAATACTTTTAAGTATTTTTTTTCGTTTGTTTTGTCACAAATTAGGTTTTTCTCAAATGGCTGCCATTACATTAGTGGAGTCAAAGCTAGTTCTAAACAAAGGTAAGGACAGATAGTGTCAATACAGAGAACTTTCCTACCCTCTCTGGCTGTTAATTATGAGGAAAGATAGGAACCTGACAGCAGGGAATGTGTGTACATATCAGAAGAAGTAGAGAGGAGCAACTTGATACATGCTGCTGTGGGAGATGTACACACATACACACATATACACACACATATTAATATTGTATTGTTACATTAATTCATATTTTATTACTTCCTTTAATATTCAATATTTAGTCTTACATGTACTTGTGCTCATAGCAACACAAAAGGGAGATTTCACTTTCTCTATCATGAACTCTCGTCATAGCCTCATTATCACTGCTATCCTACAAGGGTTTCATTAATCTAAAACCAGGACTGCTGATATTACAAAATTCTTTGATATTAACTTAGTGAAAAATAATCATATTTTAAAGCCTTAAGATAACTGTCAGCATATTTTCTTATAGAAATAGTAGTACGGTTGAATAGGCTCTTGTTCTTCCATTTTATATAGCGTTCTGATGTGAATCATGTGATATCTGTCATAAAAGGCTAGAAGTGCAATAGGGGGTGTGAAATAGAGATAAGCGAATATTTCAATGTTCGGTTCACGATGGCCGAATTTGTAATATTCGCCGTTTAATCGTCGATTAAATCACTGAATATAGCCGAACATACACAGCACAAAAGCCAGTGTTTCCCATGCTGTGTGACAGTGTGGGAAACATTGACCTAGCACTTCTGATCGGCAGTAAATTTATCACCGCCGGTCAGAGAGCCATGGTTCCCACGATGTCAGAAGACAGCGTGAGCACACAGCTGTGATCGGAGGTATAAAGTTTACCTCCGGTCTCTGGTGTCACCTGATGGGACTATAGCTCCCAACATCTGACACCAGCTGCCGCTAATAACAGTGAAGGCAGGAGCAGCAGATGGGAGTATTCATCAGCCACTCCTGTGCTGTAAATAAATAATTAAAGAAAAAAACCTGCGTGGGTTCCCCTGTATTTTTGACAACCAGCCAGGCAAAACTCACAGCCGGGGGCTGCAACCCTCAGCTGTCAGATTCAGCAAGGTTGGTTATCACAAATAGAGTGGTCCCCACACCATATTTTTAATCATTTACATAAATAATTAGATAAAAACGGCGTGGGGTCCCCCCCATTTTTGACAACCAGCCTTGCTAAAGCAGACAGCTGGGGGCTGGTATTCTCAGGCTGGTAAGGGGCCATGGATATTGGCCCTCCCAGCCTAAAAATATCAGCCCGCAACTATTTGATGTGCCAATCTGACGCTTTGCCCGGCTCTTCACACTTGCCCTGTAGTGGTGGCAAGTGGGGTTCATATTTGTGGTGTTGTTGTCACCTTGGTATTGTCAGGAGACATCAAGCCCATGGATTAGTAATGGAGAGGCGTAAATAAGACACATATATATTGCTAATCCTTTAGTTGTATGGTAAATAAAGACACAGCCAGAATAAAGTCCTTTATTAGAAATAAGACTAAACATGTCTGTGGGATTAATAGTTTTCAACCTGGATGGTGCCAAGATGCGACCGTCCAGGCTGAGAACCAATGGGGAATGAAAAGCTGCGAGCGCAGCCTCAGTGACCAGCGGTGACATCATCAAGGTTACATCCAGTCACTGTGGCTGCGTTCCCAGCCGGGCTCGCGCTGAAGTGAGTTCATTGACTGTTAACTCGCAGGACCTGTCCGACGGGCACCGCGAGCAGAACTTTCTCACATTTGCGGTGCCCTAAGATAGGTAACAGCAGTTCACAGGCAGACACTGAGCACATGTTGCTCAGTGGCTACTGGATGACAGGCTGCATGGTCGTAAGATGCAACCATGCAGTCTGCCATCTAGATGTAGCAAAGCTAGACCCGTTGTGGGACAAATGGATTAAAAGCATGATGAGGGCATCGGAGGGAATAGGCGAGGTCTTAAGTATGGTTTAATTAAGATTATTGAAGGAATCTGTGTCTTTCTTTCAATTAAAGGACTTTTTTCTGGGTGTCTGTGTTTTCTTACAATATGACTATGGGGTTAGTATTGGGGGCTTCTTATTGACGCCTCTCCTTTAATAACCTCGGGGCTTGATGTCACCTGACAATACAAAGGTGACATCACCCCCCCCAATGTTCACCCCACTTGCCACCGCTACAGGGCAAGTGGGAAGAGCGAGGCTAAGTGCCGGAATTAGCACATCTTAGAGATGTGCTTTCTCTGGGGCGGCTGAGAGCTGGTGTTTTTAGCTGGGGGGCTGTATCTATGGCCCCTTCCTGGGCTATATCAGCATGCAGCTGTTTGCATAGCCTTTGCTGGTTATTAATTATAGGGGGACCCTACGCAAGTTTTTTTAGGATCCCTCATTTTAATAGCCAGTAAAGGCCAAGTATACAGTTGTGAGCTGATATTAATAGCCTGGGACGCTCCATGGGTATTACCCCCTTCCCAGGCTATAAATACGGTCCCCAGTCGTCGGTTTTCCCTCTGCTAGTTATGAAAATTACGCAGGAGCCCACGCCATTATTTTCAGAAAAATCTTTTAATAATTAAATACATGTACACATACTGTACTAATTGTATTTGTCACAGACATCTATGTATCTACCTGTTCTATTTGTATTTACTGTATGTAATCCATCTCTTCTATTCTGTTGGCTCCTGCAGCGATTTTACACTATGTGGCTGCTGAAATGCCGGCTTTTCTTGTATCTATCTATGTATGTTACATAAATAAAACAGTACATACAGTGGGTATGGAAAGTATTCAGATCCCTTTAAATTTTACACTCCTTGTTTCATTGAAACCTTTGTTTCATTTGTTTCTCATTAATGTACACTCTGCACCCCATCTCGACTGAAAAAAAACAGAAATGTAGAAATTTTTGCAAATTTATTAAAAAAGAAAAACTGAAACATCACATTGTTAGGATTGGCGGAACGCACCAAATAGGAAATAATAATAAGGTGCGTTCGCAACCCGGGGTCCACCGTGCAGTGATGGAGAAACCCGCAGCTAGCTAGCACAATGGCGGAGCAGGGCTGTGAGAAAACACTTTAAGCACACTGAGCTAAATGTCACTCAGTGTGCACAGAGCGCAGAGTACCAAGCTCTGTTACACCACAGAGCGGTACTAAACAGCAACGCACAAAGGACTATACCCTGCACAAGCATATAGAAAACAAAATACTAATTGGGGTCCCTGTAACTTAACCCCCAAGGAAGGCCAAGCTGGTTGTTGAACCTGCTCTGACAAACGGTGTGCTTTAGCATGCGTGCCTCAGTACGCCCGATGCAGTTGCTAAGTTCAAGCGGGAGTTCCCACCATACACTGCCTGTCTAGAAAAACACTCACAGTGCTATTAGCGGCACACGTGCACACAGGGTGGTATAGTAGCCACCAACACACCAAACACACATGATACTAGTGCACAGGCATGTGCCATTCAGAGCTTTTTATGCCTTGCTCAAGTCCAGACAGACAGGAGCTTGCCTGTGGACCAATCTGAAGTTGCCACATCACTAGAGCACCTGACGTCCGAGCCCAATCGGAACACACCATATCATGTACATGCTCAGTAGGGTGAAATCTGGACTTAGACTCCAGAGCACAGCGCTGCAAGTGTAAACTATTAGTCACCATAGGCTTAGCTGGAGGGCCAGCAGTAATTACACATGCAGTATGAGCCTGGGTAAGGCGCTGGAACCATATTCAGCGCTGAGCAGCCATCTCAGCAGCCGAGCCCAAATGGGAGACCACAGCACCAGACAAGGCTTGAGATTCATCCTGTGAAGCAGGAGAATCCCGGCACCTAACACATGGTCATAAGTCTTCAGAACCTTTGCTCAGACATTTATATTTAGTCATATGCTGTCCATTTGCTTGTTATCCTCCTTGAGATGGTTCTACTCCTTCATTGGAGTCCAGCTGTGTTTAATTAAACTGATAGGACTTGATTTGTAAAGGCACACACCTGTCAATATAAGGCCTCACAGCTCACAGTGCATGTCAGACCAAATGAGAATCATGAGGTCAAAGGAACTGGCCAAGGAGCTCAGAGACACAATTGTGGCAAGGCACACATCTGGCAAAGGTGACAAAAGAATTTCTGCAGTACTCAAGGGTCCTAAGAGCACAGTGGCTTCCATAATCCTTAAATGACAGTAGTTTGGGATCACCAGAAGTCTTCTTACACCTGGCTGTCCAGCCAAACTGAGCAATCGTGGGTGAAGAGCCTTGATAAGAGAGGTAAAGAAGAACCCCAAGATCAATGTGGCTGAGCTCTACAGATGCAGTAAGTTACACAAAGTCAACTATCACCGTAGCCCTTCACCAGTTGGGCTTTTATGTCAGAGTGGCCGGACACAAGTGTCTCCTCAGTGCCAGCCCATATGAAAGCCTGCATAGAGTTTGCTAAAAAACACATGAAAGACTCCCAGACTATGAGAAATAAGATTCTCTGGTCTGATGAGACAAAGATAGAACTTTTTGGTGATAATTCTAAGCGGTATGTGTGGAGAAAACCAGGCACTATTCATCACCTGCCCAATACAATTCTAACAGTGAAAAATGGTGGTGGCAGCATCATGCTATGGGGGTGTTTTTCAGCTGCAGGGACAGGACGACTGGTTGCAATTGAAGGAAACATTAAAGCGGCCAAGTATAGAGATATCCTGGATGAAAACCTCTTCCAGAGTGCTCTGGACATTAGACTTGGCCGAAGGTTCACCTTCCAACAAGACAATGACCCTAAGCACATAGCTAAAATGACAAAGGCGTGGTTTCAGAACAACTCTATGACCATTCTTGACTGGCCCAACAAGAGCCCTGACCTAAACCCAATTGAGCATCTCTGGAGAGACCAGAAAATGGCTGTCCATCAACGTTCACCATCCAACCTGATAGAACTGGAGAAGATCTGCAAGGAAAAATGGCAGAGGATCCCCAAATCCAGGTGTGAAAAATTTGTTGCATCATTCCCATGAAGACAGGTTCTGCTTACTGTACTACATAACAGAGCTGACAGGTCCCCTTTACTACAACGCACAGGAAAGCCGACAGGCCCTCCTTACTGCATCATACTGGAAAGCTGACAGGTCCTCCTTACTGCACCGCACAGGATATCTAACAGAACCTCCTTACTGCACCGCACAGAAATTGATGGCAGCAATACATCTCAAAAAAGATGAGACACTTCCATGTCGACCCTGGTGTAGCATTCCTTCTTTTTAGAACAGTCTGTATACATTGGGGACATGAGGAGACCAACTGCTGGAGTTTTAGGAGAGGACTGTTGTCCCATTATTGTCTGATGTAGGATTCTAGCTGCTCTGCCATCTGGAGTCTTGCAAGATTTTTCATTCCATAATGTGCAAAATGTTTTCTATTGGTGAAAATCTGGATTGCCGGCATTCAGTTCTTCACAGGATCTCGTTTGGTAAACCATGCTGTTATGACGGATGCAGCATGTGGCTTAGCATTGTCTTGATGAAAAATACAAGGCTTTCCCTGAAATAGACATTGTTTTGATGGGAGCATATGTTGTTTTAAAACCTTTACATAGTTCTCATCACTGATAATGCATTTCAAGATGTGCAAGCTGCCAGTGTCACAAGCACTAATGAAACTCAATACTATCAGAGATATTAGTGCTGATAAGCTGGATGGTCCCTTTCCTCGAGTCCACAGTTTACATAAAGACAGTTACATTTTGATTCATCTAACCAAAGAACAGTTTTCCATTTTGCCCCAGTCCATTTTAAATTACCTTTGGCCGAGAGAGGACGGAATTGTTCCTGGATTGTGTCAATATTCAGTCATGGCCAAAAGTGTTGACATCCTTGAAAATGTTACAGAAAATTAAGTATTTCTCCATGAAAATTATTGCTATTACACGTTTTGTTATATACATTTATTTTACTTTGTGTGTACTGGTACAACACAAAAAAAGAGAGGAAAAAAAAGAAAAAAGGCAAATTGGACATAATTTTACACTAAACCTCAAAAATGGGCAGAATTGTTGGTACCTTTCCAAAAATATAGGTAAACAACTTTGTTTCAAGAATGTGATGCTCGTTCAAATTCACCTGTGGAAAGTAACAGCTGTGGGCAATATGAAAATCACACCTGAAACCAGAATTGTTGAAAAATATCAACAAGATCAAGGTTACAAATCACTCTTCACAGATTTTTATGTTCCTTTTTCCACGGTGCAGAACATAATCAATAAATTTACAATTCATGACACTGTAGCTAATCTCCTTGGACATTGGACAGAAAAGAAACATTTATGAAAGGCTGCAATGGAGGATAGTCGGGAGGGTGCAAAAGCAGCCTCAATCAAGTTACAAAAAAATTCAAGGTGTCCTGCAGGCTCAGGGTGCATGAGTGCAAACTATCCGTTGACTTTTGCAGGACCCCACTGCTGACAAGAACATAAATAAAGCTAGTCTGCAGTTTGCCAAAATGTATGTAAGTCAAAATTCTTCTGGGAAAGCATCTTGTGGAAAGATGACACAAAGATGAAGCTTTATGGTAAAGCACATCATTCTACTGCTTACCGAAAACTGAATGATGTGTACAAAGAAAGTAACACAGTACATACAGTCAAATATGGTGGTGGCTCAAAGAGGTTTTGAGGTTGTTTTGTGTGCAAAGCATCATGAAATCTGAAGATTACCAAATGATTTTGGGTCACAATGTAGTGCCTAGTTTTGGAAAGCAGGGTTTGCATTCTTAGGTGATGGATCTTACAGCAGCACAATGACCTCAAACATACTTCAAGAAGCACCCATAAATGGATGTAATCAAAGCTCTGGAGGGTTCTGAAGAGGCCAGCAATAAGTCTGGATCTAAATCCCATTGATCACTTGTGGAAAGATCTTAAAATTTCTATTGGGAGAAGGCACCCTTCAAATATGGGAGACCTGGAGCAGTTTGCAAAAGACGACTAGTCCAAAATTCCAGTTGAGAGGTGTAAGAAGTTTGTTGATGGTTACATGAAGCGATTGATTGCAATTATATATTCCAAATATTAAGTTGAGGGTGCCAACAATTTTGCCTGGACCATTTTTGTGGTTTTGTGTGAAATTATGTTCAATTTGCCTTTTTTCTCTGTTTTTTTTGTGTTGTTTCAATGCACACATAGGAAATAAACATGTGTATAACGAAGCATGTGCAATTGCAAAAATTTTCTGGAAGAAATACTTAATTTTCGGAGAAAATTTCAAGGATGCCAACACTTTCGGCCATGACTGCATTATATATGATTCTTATTTGCATGATATAGCTTTAACTTGCATTTGTGAATTGCATGGTGTACGGTTTTCACAGACAATGATTTTGGTAAATATTTGTGAGCCTATACAGTGATTTGCAAGACCAAATCATGCTTATTAATAATGCAAAGCCATCTGTGGGCCCATATATCATGATAATCCAATACTGACTGTTGTGCTTGTCCTTTGTGCACATGAATTTCTCTAAATGATGGTATTATGTACTGTAGATGGTCGGATATTCAAAGTCTTTGGAATTTAACGCTGAGTAACATTTTTCTGAAATTTCTCCACAATTTTCAGATGCAGTTATTCAAAGGTTGATGAACCTCTGACCATCTTTGCTTCTGAGAGACTCTACCTCTCTAACATGCTCTTTGTAACCTCAGTCACGTGACTTGGTTGAAAATTCCAAACATACCAGTTGTTTTTCCTCAGTATCCCTTAGTTTTCCAGCGTTTTGTTAACCTTATCCCAACTTTTTTTAAATGTGTTGTTGTCATCAATTTTTAAATGAGTTAATTTTTTTATAAGAAATGGAAAAATATCCAACTTTCAACATCTGATCTGTGTTCTATTTTCTTTTGTAAATAAAATATAGCTATAATTGATATACAAATCACTGCATTCTTGTTTTCTTTACATTTTACACAGCGTTTCAACTTTTTATGATATTGAGGTTGCATACTGTTAGATGATTCTTTAGCAGTAACAACAAAAAATGATTTCTGTAAATTGTATAATTGACTAAGAGAGTCACATATATGCATTATTATTTCAAAAGATTATTTGTTTTGTTAATTTAGTCGTTTCTGCAAAAGAACATGACAATTTAATGCCAAATAAGTGGTTTAAAAGGTCAAAATTAGAGTAGTGGCATGATTTACAAATTCATTTAGGTGTATTGCATTAAAAATAAAATTGCAAAAAATGTCATTCATCAGGCATTATTAATAAGAGGATGTAGTAAAAGTAATAAATGGCATTCTTATAAAATCTATTAATGGCTTCCTTAAGGGTTTTATGCATGGTCCTATAAACTGTGTTCCAAATTATTATGCAAAAAGAGTTTAGGAGTGATAAGGTTAAAAAATTTTTGTTTGTCATTTAAACTCATTGATGGTGATGTGTGTCAGGGCTCTTTATATCACTGAAAGCAATTGCAGATAACTGTGCAAATTAGTTTGGCAGGTGTGTCCAAATAAAGGCAAGACTACTTAAGAAGGCTGTTCCACATTATTAAGCAGCCTACATTTTTTGCCAAAATGGGAAGGAAAAAGGATGTGTTGGCTGCTGAGAAGCAACAAATTGTGGAGTATTTAGGTCAAGGCATGACTACAATCAACATTGCCAAGACACTTCATCGTGATCATCGCACAATCAAGAAGTATGTAGCTGATTCCCAGCACACACGTGTGCGTGCTGATAAGGAAAAATTGAGGACTCTTTCCAACAGGCAATTGCGTCAGGTTAAAAGAGCTGCTGCAAAAATGCCTTGTCATAGCAGCAGACAAGTTTTTGAAGCTGCTGGTGCCTCCAACGTCCCCCGAACAACAAGGGTCCTTCAGAGGTTTGCAGCTGTGCGTAAGCCATCCTGTCGACCACCTCTATCCACTGCACACAAGCAGAAACGGCTCCAGTGGCGCAAACGATACATGAAGACTGACTTCCAAACTGTTTTGTTCACCGATGAGTGCCGTGCAAAGCTCGATGGTCCAGATGGATGGAGTGGAAGATGGCTGGTAGATGAACACCCCATGAAAACATGGCTAAGGCGCCAACAAGGAGGAGGTGGAGTAATGTTTTGGGCTGGAATCATGGGGAGAGAGATTGTCGGCCCCTTTAGTATCCTTGAAGGGGTAAAGATGAAGTCCATAATCTATGTGGAGTTTCTAAAACAGCACTTCCTGGCATGGTTCAAGAGGAAGAACCGTGCTTTCCGCAGCAAGATCATCTTCATGCATAATAATCCACCGTCTCATGCTGCAAATAACACATCTGCATCTCTGGCTGCTATGGGCATAAAAGAGGACAAACTTATGGTGTGGCCACCATCTTCCCCTGACCTCAACCCCATTGAGAACCTCTGGAGCATCATCAAAAGGAGTGTCTATGATGGTGGGAGGCAGTTCACATCTAAGCAACAGCTCTGGGAGGGTATTCTGTCCACATGCAAAACAATTGAAGCAAAAACCATCCAAAAACTGACAAATTCAATGGACGAGAGAGTTCAGAAGCTTCTTTCGAACAAGGGGTCCTATGTGCAAATGTAACATCATCTAGAATAAAGTTTTGACTTGAAAACTGTTTGATTTCATTTTGTAATAAGCTGATAATGCTTATAATTTTACAATTGACCATTTTTTTGTTCAAAATAAAAAGATTGAAAACTCTGCTGTGCATAATAATTTGGAACATGCATTTTGAGTGTTTATAATTTTTAAAAATATACTGTTTTCATAGGCAGTTTGTTCAAAAACATTGCAATTATACTAGAAAATTAGATGACTGGAAAATAACAATGACTGCAATTCATATAGGTAATTTAAAGAAAATATGAGGAAATATTTTTTGCATAATAATTTGGAACACAGTGTACATAACTTCAGCATTAAACATAATCAGTGATATGGGAGCATATATTCATGAGGTTGGCACTGTCTTCTTTCACTTACCAACCATGAAAACAAGCAGAGCACCAATAGAAAATGATGTTTATATAAAAAGAAAAGGTTTCTCATTACATACCAATTCGAATTACTAAAAGGAAAGGTAAAAATAAACACATATCCCATGCATATTTATGAAACACTAAACACTCATTGTACAATCATTTATGAAAAGCACTCACCCTTAAAAATGCGTCTAGAGCTCCATTTTCCATGTATTCAATTACAATCATTACGGGTTTCCCTAAAACATGAAACATGCAATGTTTGTGAGACTTTTTCCAAACCAGAACCAACACCCATTTTGATAAGAAACATCTTACTCTACTTGAAAGTTTCCACCCGAGGAGTGGCAGCAACGGTAATGAGACAGGCAGTTGAAAGTATCTGTGTGTAGCATGGATGTAATTTGTGTGCATAAATAATAAGAAACCATATGTCAGCATGTACTGGAGATGGCAGGGAAGGGACGCTTTTCTTACTATTGAATTACTTTAGTGTTTGCATGCCTGACATAAATCGCGAGAAACCTTATCTCTATTTACTAATTTCCCTCATGATAATTTGGCCATGATGAATATTTACGGCAAGATTGAAGTCCTTTAACTCATGCGCAGCAAAAACCTCAAACCACAGCAGTACGTTGTACTTACCACGCGTCACTACCCCCTCCAGATGAACAACATTCGGATGGTCAAACTGGCCCATTATACTCGCTTCACACAGAAAATCCCTTCTTTGTTTTTCTGTGTAGCCAACTTTAAGCGTTTTTATGGCAACCGCTACATCTCTTTTTCCTGGAAGCTTTAGACGACCACTGCACACTTCTCCAAACTCTCCTAGAAAGAGAAAAGCAGTAGAGAAAACAGATTCGGTGATTAATTTATATTCCATATGTTCTAAACTGTCACTAAGAGTTTAAAGCTCTTTTATTAAATTAGACAAGGCATTTACATTGCCTTTTACACAATAATTAATGTTATAAATAATAAAGACACAGCCAATCAATATGTAGAGATCAGTTCTCATATTAGTAAAAATCGTTACCGTATATTAAATTTCAAGGAAAAAAAAATCTATTTTATATCAAAGGGCAATTTTTACAGTGACTCCTAAGAGGTAGGCACTGGTAGCCTTGGCTGAAGAAAAAAAGACAAAAAGTCCAGCTACAGTAAAAAATTTTTTTAGAAAAACAAGTGAAAAACTATTATTAAAAGTCATTTATCTTAATGCACTAAAAACAAGAAAAACCACAGCATTAGGTCTAAGCGTTTCGAGCGCTACCACGCTCTTAATCATAGCATTATATATGACAATGAAAAGATTTACAAGAGAGCATGAGGAATCATCAAATGAGTATCCATCCACAGCTGATTTACAAACCAATACAATGCAGCCAACAACAGAATTAACTAGGAGTAGACTGACATGTGGAAGCCATATTTTAGCAAAAACATTCCTCAACAATAATACAAGTCAGTTCTAAAGTTTAAACCCAAAGATGCTTGAGTATCCATGCAAAATATCCAAAACACTTCACGCGTGCGCAAAAGAGAAGACCAATCTCCTCCCCTCACCGGGCGCTTCACCCTTTCAATACCACAAATCTGCAAACTACTAATGTCGCCATTATGTTTTTCCAAATAGTGACGTGATAATCCCGAGAGAGATTTTTTGCTATTATAATTAGCGTGGCTAGAATCTGTTTTATCTCCATTAATGTGATCGGAAATCCTGACCTTCAGTTTTCTTGTTGTGCAACCAATGTATAGCTAAATAAATAAGGTCTTTTTCTCTTCATGTCTACTTACCTGAAACCGGAGAAAGGATTTGCACAGCACCCCTGGTGGGTCATTGCCTGCACTGGTAAGCTAATGTCAACTTTGTTTTTTACTTTTACTAGCCTTGAAGTCTACTGCAGTATCAGAAAATTTATTAATGTGGATTTGTCACCAGATTTCACAATTCAAGCAGCACACATTATTCAACAGATTTCTCAGACCTGGTGTGGCTTATGTACTTATCACTGTGTATTATCTTTTAATAAAGTTAAACTTAATCTCAGCGCACCTTGCCTGATTGACAGCTCCTGAGAGTCCTCTCCTCTGCTGAGATCTCACACTGGTCAAAACAAGCTGCCAGTCATGCTGGGTGGGTAGATACATTATATTTGTAGTCATAAGCTCAATCATTCTACAGTATAGGTCAACTTATAAATTGCTCATTTCAATATCAGGAATTCTCAGCCATTTTGACATGAATTTTAAAGGAAATTCATCAGTCTAAACAGATATAAGACATCTATTTAATGATAAATGCAGTTTGCATTGTGAAATCAAGTAACAGATCCACCATAACTCCTTAAAGCTTCATGACACAGGAGGTAAAGATGCAAGTTATGGGTCTCGGAAAATGGCAACACAAACCAAATATTTCTTTTATAAGTTCAGAATTTTTAAAAAATCAAAACAATAAGGACAGACGAGTTTAAGGCTATGTGCACATGTCCAGAATTCCCACGGATTTTATGCGTTTTTTGCCGTGTTTTTTCGCCGCGAAAACGCATAAAATAAGCAACCCATTGAATTCAATGGCAATCCGCACATGCTGTGCTAATATATAAGAGCAGGAGAGAAGGACCAGTGCATAAACGTTCAAAAGTAGATAGAACAATCACAAATCTTTATTGATGACACAGGTTTAAAAAGACACAAGAAATAGCAGGGCGGAAGGTGCACAGTGTCCATAGAACTATCATAGTCAAATTTATACAACGTGACATCTGGTAGTGAAGAAGGTTATATCTAAAAAATAGCAGATTTAAATAGTCCTAGCAAACATGTGAGGACATAGTGGATAGCCGCCCAGTTAATACGAAATTACGGGTATAATCCCCAACCGATCAGCTACCCAAAACAAAGACAAGTTGCTAAGACCAGAGTTACTGAACACATACCAGGAAGAGGGACACTGGACACCCCGTGCTGCAAGAGCCCCAACGTACGTTTCGGAAGCAAATCTTCCTTCCTGATCGGTTGGGGATTATACCCGTAATTTCGTATTAACTGGC
The DNA here is from genome assembly GCF_039654945.1 of Dendrobates tinctorius. Classification (NCBI taxonomy): domain Eukaryota; kingdom Metazoa; phylum Chordata; class Amphibia; order Anura; family Dendrobatidae; genus Dendrobates; species Dendrobates tinctorius. The sequence goes on along the minus strand of NW_027361779.1, from coordinate 20,461,336 downwards.
CGGCTAACCACTATGTCCTCACATGTTTGCTAGGACTATTTAAATTTGACTATGATTGTTCTATGGACACTGTGCACCTTCCGCCCTGCTATTTCTTGTGTCACTCTTGTTCTGCCACTGTGCCATTTTTAAACCTGTGTCTTCAATAAAGATTAGTGATTTTTCTATCTACTTTTGGACGTTTATGCACTGGTCCTTCTCTCCTGCTCATATATATGTTATATATATTTACAGTGTGTCCCACACTGATTTTCTATGGGCTGATTTAGGTGTTTTTGATTACGACTTACATTAAACGTACTCATGGTATATGATGTTACTTTGTTTCAGCCCTATGCACTGTCATCTATGATTATCATGCTGTGCTAATGCTGCGTATTTTTCAGCAGTGGAATAGCATCGCAGAAAAATACGCAGCATGCTCATTCTTTTTGCGGAATTGTGGGAATTCCGCACACATACGAATGCATTGTTCCGCTTACTTTTCGCATGTGGCTATGCCCACCATGCGCAAAAGTAAGCGGAAAAATCTGTGGATGGTACCCAGGGTCTGGAGGAGAGGAGACTCTCCTCCAGGCTCTGAGTACCATATCCCTGTAAAATATAGAATTAAAATAAAACATCGTGTTATTCTCACCTTCCGGCGTCCCACGGAGCGTCTCCAGGCCTCTGCGATGCTCCCAACTCCCGTTCCCAGCGATGCCTTGCGACAATGACCTTTGATGACGCACTTAGCCTAACAGTTGCAGTTGGAAGCTGTGTTGTGTCTTCCAACTAGAAGTCAACTGAATAATGGATGTCACTATTTTTTTTAAATTGTTTTGCCGCTTTGGAAACCTTGAAATAGTTAAAAAAGGCACAAAAGACTAAAGATATGCACAGAAAGTTGTTTTTTTTCACGACATCATCTCAGGTGATTCACGCAATGCATCCCTGGGACCGGAAGATGCTGGCAGCGTGGCTGAGAGGCGGGAGGATTCTGAGGGCCATCAGAGGGTGAGTATATCACTATTTTTTATTTTAATTCCATTTTTTACAGGAATATGGTACTCAGGGCCTGGAGGAGAGTCTCCTCTCCTCCAGACCCTGGATACCATCCGCACATGAAGCGCTCACTTTACGCATGGTGGGCATAGCCACATGCGTAAAGTGAGCGTTTCAAAGCAATCCTATGGCGGCGGAATCGCTGCGATTCCGCAGAAATAATGGACATGCTGTAGATTTTACCGCTATGCAAATCCGCAGCATGGGCACAGCAATTGCGGAATCCCATAGGATTCCATGGAGATGCGTTTTAATAGCGTTTCCGCTGTGGCAAATACGCGGTGGAAACGCATAGAAATCGCAACATGAGCACACAGCCTTAGCCTCAACACATGCTTGGATTCCCTGACAAATAAGCAATCCCAGAATATGCTTTGGCTGTCTAACAGCCGCGAATTATAGAGCCGCAGGGTCTCGAACATAATATCCGAACACGCCCAAGATACTCGGATAACAGCTGAGCATGCTCGGAAAACACGTTATCCTAGCACATTCGCCCATCACTGTTAAAGAATCTTTTGTGTAAACTTATACCTCAGCTACGTTGTCAAATCATGGTGACAACTAGAGCCTTATAAAGAAATCTGTCAAAAACGGATACAAACAATTTTACACATTGTAGTAGACTGTAACTGTCACAGACTGCTGCATGGGCTTTCCCAACATATTGTGCTGCTGTATGGCAGTCTCTCATCACTCTAAAAAGTCTATCATTTTACATAATGACTATGGGGAACAGGATTCAAGTGTTCATAAAAAACATTTTGACTACCACGGATTCTTCTACATCTGCGCCATGCTCATCTTGTGCATATCACTTCCAAATTAACAGAGCCATTTAAACACATTAAAACAACTTGCATACAGTACGAGGAAACATCACACTATTAGCCACATAATTTCAGCACCATTAAACTATCTGAAAGCTAAAATTTTTAGAAAAATGTGCCATCTTAGATGCCGATACAGTTGAAAGGAGTGGTGAAGGAGGGAGTGTCATGCTCCCTCTCCCATCATTCCCCCTCTGCGTCTGACGCCTCAGTGCAGCGGGTGAGATGACGTCATTATAACATGTCTGCTGTACCAAGATGTGCAGAGGATCTGAAGACCGAAACAGCAGGGGAACAAGCAGAGGTGACTATTTTTTTTTTTAATGTGGGGCCTATTATACTGTAAGGAGAATTATGTGGGCCCATTATGCTATATGGAGTACTATGTGGGGCGCATTATACTGTTTGAAACACTATGTGTGCATTATACTGTATGGCGCACTATGTGGGGTCCATTACTCTGTATGGAGCACTATGTGGGGTCCATTATACTGTCTACAGAGAACTATGTGGGGCCATTATACTATATGGAGCACTGTGGGGGGCCATTCCATTATACTGTATGGAGTGCTATGTGGGGCTATTATACTGTATAGAGCACTATGTGGGGCCATTATGCTGTATGGAGGGCTGTGTGGCAATTACAGCTGGAAAATCATACTGTCAATTTAGGGAGGAGAGGTACAGTAGGTAATCATACCGTGCATCTGGAGGGTACTGTGCCGGAATTCACTGTGGGGGTATCAAACTGTGATAGGGGGCACTTTTGTTTGCATCATATTTTATTATCTGTATAATTCAAGGTTTTTTTTATCCTTTGTTATGACATATTTAAATTAGGCCATTGTGCGCTTTACTGCTCTTACATAACATATTATTCCAATATTTTATTCCAAGATCTATTAATTAAAATATACTTTCTTCGTGGGACAAACCCTTTAAGTTTTCTTCCATATAGAAAAAGATCAAAGTTATATTTGATGATAAGAAATAACTTCCTTAATTGTAGACGATTTTTAATAAATATCAAGGATGGCTCTTGACTTTGCCCAAACTTTTAATTTGGGCCCTCTGTGTATATGAGTTTGACATCCCTGGTCTATGTGGACAAGAAAAATAAAGAAAAAGGTATAGCTTTTGGAAGAAGAGGAGAAAAAAAAAAAAAGGAAAAAGCAAAAACGGAAATTGAGCATATCGGGAAGGGGTTAATGGATACTCAGCAGCCGCATAAAGATTTAACCCTCAGTAGCAATCACTGTGCTTTTCAAGATGAAGCTCCTCTATAAAGTAACATATACATAATTTTCTATGTCGCCTGTTTATATGGTCTCTGTAGTAATCTAACCTGAATATTTATTCTAAAGAGCATTCTTGGCTTATTGAAACTAAAATAAAAATGTATTAGGCAAATTGTTGTAACCTCCTGGCAGCTTGGCTCTAAACATGCACTATCAAACTCCAATAAACATGATTTATTGGCAAGCCTTTACTGCTCGTAGACTTTTTACTAAGGAATGAAAAAAAGATGCATTTGATTTCTGGGTGTTAGTGAAAGCCGTGCGTGCTGCTTGAGGTTTGGGCCATCACAAAGAAGCGGTTTGTATCGAGCCCCAGGTTTACAGCGACAGACAATAAAGGACATTTCGGTGCAGTCACTAAATCTCAGAAGGCTTTTTGTTGTGAAAGTCTCTTATCAGTGATTTCAGAAAATGACATACACACTGTATAATTTAGAGCTCCTGTCCCGCCAGAATTAGCGCTGCTTCCTGTCAGTCCACCGGGAACTGATATTTAATATCTTTGTCCTAATGACAACCTGCTTTTGTTTTTTTAATCTTGTGCTCAATTATACATAAAATCAGGAAATGGGATTAGCTCCTTTCACCTGTAGGACTCCACTAAATCAGCATGTTTATGGGATAGCTTACTTAGTCCTGCCTAATTATGGGTTAGATCAGAGGTGCTGAGAAGTGAATTCTGACTTTAATCATATATCGCTTGACTTTCCTGAGGCGACAGACATGTTTGTCCGTCAAGAACTGCAGATTAAGTGGCGATAATGGGGAACATTAATATTAATGTAATCTTTACACATGGATTGTACATCATGGCAATAAAGGCAAGTACGGTACATTTCTGTCACCAATATCGAGAGACTTTAAAGCCATTTTTTTAATCACAGTTATTATTATCATCATACAGAGAATTCATTGTGCAAATAAGTATAAAATATTGGTCACTACTCGGTATTAGAGAATTCATTATACAAAAAGTATAAAATATTGGTCACCACTCAGTATTAGAGAATTCATTATACAAAAAAGTATAAAATATTGGTCACTACTCGGTATTCGAGAATTCATTATACAAAAAGTATAAAATATTGGTCACTACTTGGTATTAGAGAATTCATTATACAAAAAGTATAAAATATTGGTCACTACTTGGTATTAGAGAATTCATTATACAAAAAGTATAAAATATTGGTCACTACTCAGTATTAGAGAATTCATTATACAAAAAGTATAAAATATTGGTCACTACTCGGTATTCGAGAATTCATTATACAAAAAGTATAAAATATTGGTCACTACTCGGTATTCGAGAATTCATTATACAAAAAAGTATAAAATATTGGTCACTACTCAGTATTAGAGAATTCATTATACAAAAAAGTATAAAATATTGGTCACTACTCAGTATTAGAGAATTCATTATACAAAAGTATAAAATATTGGTCACTACTCGGTATTAGAGAATTCATTATACAAAAAGTATAAAATATTGGTCACTACTCAGTATTAGAGAATTCATTATACAAAAAGTATAAAATATTGGTCACTACTTGGTATTAGAGAATTCATTATACAAAAAGTATAAAATATTGGTCACTACTCAGTATTAGAGAATTCATTATACAAAAAGTATAAAATATTGGTCACTACTCGGTATTAGAGAATTCATTATACAAAAAGTATAAAATATTGGTCACTACTTGGTATTCGAGAATTCATTATACAAAAAGTATAAAATATTGGTCACTACTTGGTATTAGAGAATTCATTATACAAAAAGTATAAAATATTGGTCACTACTTGGTATTAGAGAATTCATTATACAAAAAGTATAAAATATTGGTCACTACTCGGTATTAGAGAATTCATTATACAAAAAGTATAAAATATTGGTCACTACTCAGTATTAGAGAATTCATTATACAAAAAGTATAAAATATTGGTCACTACTCGGTATTAGAGAATTCATTATACAAAAAAGTATAAAATATTGGTCACTACTCGGTATTAGAGAATTCATTATACAAAAAGTATAAAATATTGGTCACTACTCGGTATTAGAGAATTCATTATACAAAAAAGTATAAAATATTGGTCACTACTCAGTATTAGAGAATTCATTATACAAAAAAGTATAAAATATTGGTCACTACTCGGTATTAGAGAATTCATTATACAAAAAGTATAAAATATTGGTCACTACTCGGTATTCGAGAATTCATCATACAAAAAAGTATAAAATATTGGTCACTACTTGGTATTAGAGAATTCATTATACAAAAAGTATAAAATATTGGTCACTACTTGGTATTAGAGAATTCATTATACAAAAAGTATAAAATATTGGTCACTACTTGGTATTAGAGAATTCATTATACAAAAAGTATAAAATATTGGTCACTACTCGGTATTAGAGAATTCATTATACAAAAAGTATAAAATATTGGTCACTACTCAGTATTAGAGAATTCATTATACAAAAAAGTATAAAATATTGGACACTACTCAGTATTAGAGAATTCAGTATACAAAAAGAATAAAATATTGGTCACTGCTCGGTATTATCGCATTGTATCATGTAGTGGGTCATCTTAATATAAGGGCTTGCTCACACCATCATATTATCGGTCCAAATGCAATCCAACCAAGTATCGGATAACATGGGGACCAATAATATTCAATGGAGCCGTGCACATGTCCAATTTTTCCCTCAAACTGAGCCGGTCTGAGGCAAAAATTGCATTATGCCTGGGTTTGATTCGATATTCGAAGCACACGCGAGCGTGCAAGTCAGTGATTGTGTGGAAAAGACCGGACTGCACTCAGATGACATCCGAGTTCAATCTGATTTCCGCGCGCTTACACAATGTACAAGATGAATAAACTTTGTTCTCCATAATCTCCTCACAGTGTACTTCATTTGTCTCTTCTGAAACAATTGGATCTCACTATGCTCACACTATTAGCATAATCGACCCGATTATCTCGAAGGAGAGCATCTATGGTCATGTGTCCCTAGCCTAACTATGCATTCACATGCCTAAATAAACCTCTTATAACAGCTATCTCCCCAGACACCACCAACCAAATACATGCATAGCTCAGCCAAGAGTACACATATTTGCATTGGGGAAAGCAGAGTAGGCCATTGCCAGACACTTCTGGTGGAAGGTGGTCTCCCAGAAAAACAGAAGGATCGGGAATGTAATTTAACTTGCACAATCCTTCTCTTATCTGACGTCATCTATCCATGTTCAGTTGGAAGGAAGATCTTGCCAAATGAAATGGTCCTCCAGATCCTGTCACGTCCATAAACGATATTCACCTGCAGATATAGTGGTAATCTGCAGTTAAAAAGCATTTAAAAATACTCTGATGCTATGAAATAAGCAAGTTTAAAATTTTCTTGCTTTTTTAATGAAGTAACAGCCATCAGCCAATTGATTTCTCTAGAGCAGTTAGCTGGTCTCCTCCCCTTCCCTGTCAACTCCTGACCTGTTATCAGTTCTGCAAAATCACAAAGCATGGTGGTCACCATCAGCAGCTTTCATTTGAGCTTGTTCAAAGACACCGTAATCTCTAAAAGCAAATAAATCAGAGTTACCATGTCATGGTGGGATGGCTTTTATACTATTTTTGATCAAAAGCAGTATTACTAAAAACTCTGTATTATTTAAATGCACTTTTTGCTTTTTATTTACTTAGTGTATTACAGCAGGATTTCTGCTCATTTTTTCTCTTCTAGGTTTTATTTGTTTTATGGCCCATGTGAACATGCGTTTATATGCTGCATGTATACCAACTCAAGTCAAGCTCAATTTTTGTGTTTTTTCTTTGTATTTTTGCATTCTGTGCAAGCCGGGCTGTGTCCTCCCTCTCCTGAGCTGGAAATTGTATATAAGGCTTCCCCTGACTGGTGTCTACTGGTTGGCCCAGTCCTTTTGTCTGCCCTTATTCACACACAGAGGTCAATTAAGACACATGGTAAGATTTTTAATATTAGACAGTGTAGGACTGTCCCGATCAGTTACTGTACATTGTTGTGGTGGGTGGCATTTATGCTATTTTTTATCAAAAGCAGTATTACTAAAATCTCTGTCTTATTTAAATGCACTTATTGCTTTTTATTTACTTTGTTACAGCAGGGCTTTTGCTCATTTTTTCTCTAGTAGGTTTTATCTGTTTCATGGCCAATGTGAACATGTGTTTATGTGCTGCATGTGTACCAACTCATATCAAATTCAATTTTTGTGTTTTGTTTTTTTTTTTTAATATTGGTAATCTGCAGTTAAAATGCATTTAAAAAATACTCTCATGCTATGAATTAAGCAAGTTTATAATTTTCTTGCTTTTTTCTGAAGTAACAGCCATAAGTCAATTGATTTCTATAGAGCAGTGAGCTGGTCTCCTCCCCTTCCTTCTTGTCTCCTGACCTGTTATATCACCTCTGCAAAATCACAAGGCATGGCCACCATCAGCAGCTTTTATTTGAGCTTGTTCAAAGACACCATAATCTCTTTATGCAAATATAGTGACAACAAGGTAGATTTTGAAAACAAACAAAGCGATATAAAGAGAATCTGTCAGCAGGATTTTGCTAAGTGAACTACAGGCATTGTCATGTTGGCGCTGTTACGCTGATTAAAATGATATCTTTAGTGAAGAAATCCGTTTTGTGGTTCTTGTGTAATTTGTGATTGAAGTTTTCATTTGATCATATGATCGTGCTCTGGGGCAGGACTGTGGCAGGTCTTCTCTTGGTGCTCTAGGTCAGAGAAAAAAAGAAAAACACTTGCCCATAATTTGTATGAGCCTCCTTTTTCAAAGTTAGCGCTAGCACTGGCCAAAATTGGAGCTGCCCAATGACGACCCGAGATCTCAATCTGTGGATGCACTGCCAGTGCTGGAGACCACCGCTGGCTTCCTGCAGTGGCGACCCTGCTCCTGCCTCCTGTGACCCCACTCCACTGCCACCCTAGTCCCCCCCGCAAGCCAGGTAATCAACATTTGGACTATAAGATGCACCCCCATTTTCTTCCCAAATTTTGGGAAAAAGGTGCATCTTATAGCTGAAAAGTATGGTAACTCCAACTCAGACTTGCAAGAAGATAACCAGGAATTATCTTTTCTAATTCTTCTATTTCACGATTAAATGAAAATTAAGAACTTCTGCCAGTCAGTATTCATATTAGGCTTACACTTCCATTTTTTGGGGGGAGGTGATTTTACAATTTGTGCTAAGTACACTTGCGGCATCAGCAATTATGTAATTATTATGAGCGGGGAGATGTCAATCAAAGGTAACGCAAAAAGTATAAAGCTCCAGGCGTATGAAACAGGATCCATCACAGATAACTACAGCTCGTGAAAAAGCCTCTCCTAGTGTAATTTATTTTCAGACTATTCTCGCAATATCTCAGAAAAGACCTCTGCCCGCAATCGTGTAAAAAAAAAAAAAAATGAATGGAAAATATAATCAGAAAACCAAAAATACAAAACAAAATGTTTACGTAATTCTGTATTTGAATTAGTAAAACATTAAGGTGAAACATAACATTTAAACTAAAAGCTGTGCAACCAATTGCAATGGATTGCTCTCCGCGTGGTGGCTGCATAACAGTCTCTTTACAAGGAAAACAAGATTTCTGTTTTTCAGCTTTCTCATTCTCAGATAAACCCATCATTTTTTTATTTTTTTTTTAGAAATATAGCAAAACAAAAAGGTTCAACGTATACGTTATCATTACCTTCCTGTCATACCATGTCTGGGATTCAATTCAATGGCTAAATGGAAATGTTCACTAAAGACACCATTGTCTTACCTGAACCAATCACACGCTCGATTTTTATACAAGATGCATCCAACTCCTTGGCAAATTGATGGACAGCTCTATTCGGATCTTCATATGTTTCAGGGTCAATGTAGGTTTTGGTGCCTGGAAATTTAACTGTAATGATGTCAGAAAGCAGAACGGTGATGAAGAAAAGCATTGTTCACATAGCTAGAACTGTCTGGTCAGTGTCACTAGAGAGAACGCCAATATGAGCAGTATTTGTGTACACTTGCACAGCAAGCAAGATTTCCAAAACCAAATGTTAGACGTACAAAGTATTATGCTATTTGGTGGGTAACCCAAGCGGTATCACACCATTCTCCACTGGTTTATAGCATCCAAAGTTCTTTAAAAAGGAGGAAAGTTTTGATAACATGAAGCCTGATATTTACATTATATTTGACATTGAAAAGAAATGAAGTTAAAGAAACTATTGCGTAACTTGCAGAAGGAACATTTATAAAAGTCGTTCGTTATAAAATCAGAGATCCAAGCATGCATGTGCAAGGGTGCATTTACCATAACTGGCGGCGGTTTAATAGCCTGTTAATACAGGATGACCTGGCTTCAGGTGACCACTGAATGATCAATAATAGATAGGCTGCCATTGCCATCATCAGTGCATCTTGTTAGACAGGACAATGTGCTGCCGACCGAGAACCATGATCTTTTTGTGCAGCACAAAAGATCATTTCACCTGACAAATGAGCATTTTGCTCAATCGTCAGGTGAGCAACAGCCTGTTTGGACTGCACAATTACTGTGAATTGAGCTTTCCCATGAATGATGTTGACGATAATCTTTCAGTGTAAATGGACCTTAAGAGGGAGTAAACACCACAAGTATCTCACAAGCATGACTGTAGGTTATTCTATAAAATTAAAGAAGTTGTCCACTACTTGGATAACACTTTCTCATACACCATGCTTGGCCCCGATAAAACATAAAAGCTTATACTTACCTCCATTGCCGGCCCCGTTCCCGCTGTGTCGGCACTCACTTTGCCCAGGATTCCCGTGCAGTTGTTGTGACATGTGACAATCAGCGTTGCATCACTCTACCCGCCATTTGTTGAATTGAACATGAAGAGTAAGTCTGATCAGCTGCTGCCCTGACTTCCTATTCATGTTCAATTCGACAGAAGGCAGGGACAGTGACGCTCATGTATCACAAAAACCGCATGAGAGCCCCAGGACCGCAAGTGAAGACACCACTGCAACGGCACCAGCATGGGAGGCGCGTATAAGCTTTTTTATTTATCAGTCCAAACATTTAGATCAAGAAGAGGTTGTCTTCGTAGTGGACAACCTCTTTAATGAGCTTATCTAAATTAAACCCTATAAAAGATTTTTGTCTCCCCAGCCATCATGGAGAAGTGTCCAATGGGAAGCCCTTCTTTGGCTTTTCCTTGCCCTGATTGGCTTGATTGACAGGTGTTTCCCAGTTAGTGTAAAAACTTGTCAATCAATGTGAGTCAGGCATGGAGAAACAAAACAGGAGATATCAAGTGGGCAATTTCCTCCCAAAGCTGACTCATTTTTAAAACTGCGTTTTCTCTGAAACACTACAGGCCTGTCATTATATCATGCTGCCATGGTTGGGGTAGGATATACATACTGACAGATTCTGTTAATAATTTTAATCTCAGGGTTTTTTTTACTAGATAAGTTTGGCTGTCTCAGGAATTTGAGGTACTGTTTTCCATAAAACTGTAGGGTAATGGTCCTTAAAGGGACTCTACCAGAAGGATTAACCCTCATAAGCTGTCTACACGGGCATAGGAAGCTGAATAAAATGATACTTTTGATATATGTAATCCAATGACATATACCACATTTTTCTTATATGTAAATGAGCTTCTCAGGGTTATGGAGAGGATACTGTCCTGTATGAGAATCTGCCTCCAGAGCTTATTTTTAATGAAAGGGGGAGTTACCAGTGTGATGTGTAATGGTTACCAGTGTGATGTGTAATGGTTGCTCTCTGCTCTGCTCATCTCACTGCACAGCTGTGTTTGATTATGCCTGACGTATCTGTAGGTTTGTCTCAATGCTTCAGATTCCATCTCACACAAGCCAGTGTTGAAATACAGCACAGCTGTAGCTGCCAATGCGTTTGTTAGGAGACAAAGTTCAGTTCTAATGTTCTGTGTGAATTACGGTATACGTCTAACACTGGTAAGTCCCACTTTTATTTTCAATATGCTCTGGAAGCAGTTTCTCATGCAGATCAATGTTCTCCCCATAGCCTGGAACAGCACATTTACATATAAGAAAAAAAGTAGATTTCTCTGGAATAAGACATCAGATCACATATCAAGGTATAATTTTATTTCGCTTTCTATTAGTGTATGTCAATATTGATGGCTTAGGAGGGATAATCCTACTGACAGATTTTCTTTAAAGTGGTTTTCTCATCATAGAAATTTAATAGCATATTCAAAGAATGGATCATAAATGTTTAAAAAACGTGGACGCTGTCTTTGGCACCCAACTGACATGGAAAGGGTGTTCTCTGTCTTCAAATACGTGGGCTGATCTGTGGGTATGCTATAAATGTCCATGGTGAAAAACCAACCAAAAAAGGAGGATTTAAAAAAATACAAACTTACGGTAATCTAAAATGATCTACCTTGCTAGAGTTTTATACCTGAGAGATATGATAGCACAATGATAATAATGAAATTGGAAAAAAGCAAAACCTAGTGATTGATTTTCTTTTTACTTTACTATTCAATCTTACTGTATCAAAACATTTCCACGGTGAGTACAATGGTGAGGAAAGATTATATACAACAAAGATTACTGCATAAATTAATGTTTCCTAGAGAGACATCTATTTCTGACTTCTCATTTGAATGAATCAGAATTTTCAAACAATATGAAGCCACACTCTGAATAGGAGGTATGCAATTAATTTATCTTTTAGCTCTCATTTGCATAATGCGGTTATTTATTTTAATGTTATCTTAGCAGACTTCTTATCTGTTCCTGTGGATGGGAAACAAACATGAATGGCCTTTCTTGGCCATAGGAAACAATAGGTTAACCTCCTACACAGTGATTTCAGGCAGGCAGATGGAGAATGAGCCACACTCTAGTTGTTTTTTTTTCTATGATAAGCGGCCTGGATTCCAAGTAACCTCCTGCATCTCAAACAGGCCTCTGATGGTTCTTTATTCAAGCTGTCATAAAACATTTTGACAGGAGAAAGCTACTCTGGCATACCAACATGAAATCATGTTGGCTGGGATCTCAAGGCATTGTTGGTTGGAAACCATAGAAGGAAATAAAAATGTAAATTGCAATTGCTTTCGTAAACACGTCTATTGTTTTATGGTTTTTTTTAAAGCGCTTGATTCAATGAAAGATTGAAGTGCTCAGAAAATTAAGGTACAGTACGGCCTTCGCTAACCCAAGCTTAATGCTTTAGTTCCATGAGGAACAAATCAATAAGAAAAGCATTCATACGCCTGAATATTTGCTTTCTACAAAAGAACAATAAAACACGACCAACTGTAAATAGCTGGTGACCACTGTGTTTTGCTGCTGCTGATGCAGTCAGATTAAATTAATCACGAGCCTTCCCTTCGATGCATGCTGACAAACCGGTTCAGCAAGGAAAATAAAATGTAGCCTTTTCCGAGAATATTTTGCTCAGAGCTGTGCTTCTCGCCAATGGAAAAACAGAGCATGTTGGAAAGAAATGATATTATGGAAACACAAGGCCGGGTAATATAGGTGCACTCCAGCTCTTTCACATTAAAGACAGCGCAATAGAAAAGTGTAGATGTAATCGGAGAACAATAATGTTATCCTGAACTGTCCGTGCACATTAGATTTCTGAAGGCAGACTTAATGTCTGCCAGAGAAGTCCACGACATCTGCTGTCAGGAGAATAGGGATTGGACAAAGTGGAGATTTACCTGTCCATACTCGTTCCCCAGAGTAGAGTATGGCAGACGCTTATCTCTTTTCTCTCTATTTTGAAATAAAATGTAGGCAAGCCAAACATACAAATTAAAGGGGTTGTCAAGAAGGAAGCAGTGGCACTACAATGAGTGGGGGCGCCCCTTTTTACGACCCAGAGTAGAGAACCGCTAGGAAAATTCCTTTTATCGTTCCTGAGTTGACTGAAATTGATAGCCGGCAATAACGCCAAGGATTTGTAAAATTTACCCAAGATGATCAGCTGAAAAAAGGGGTTGTAATGAGGAGACAGCTCATTTAGGGTATGTTCACATATGCAGCATATCTGCTCTGTTTTCTGGAGGAATATACACAATGCATTTTAGTATAGGCTGCATATACACAATCTGCTGTATAAAGTATCTACAGACATTGATCTGCTGTGCAGATTTTAAATCCAAAAATTATACTTCAGATTTTTTCAACAGATTTCACATGTTACAAAGCATAGAATGAAATCTGCTACAAATGTTGCTGCCTTTTCTGCTGCAGTTTTCAAGATTCCAAAGTTCAGCTTTGCTTCCACCATGCAAGCACAAACAATACAAGGTGTTAGGCTATCAACGCAAGTCGCATGTGAAACAAGAAAATATTTAAAAAAAAACTGAGCACATTGGTAGGGCATTACTTACTGAGCACATTGGTAGGGTATTATTTACTGAGCACATTGGTAGGGTATTATTTACTGAGCACATTGGTAGGGCATTATTTACTGAGCACATTGGTAGGGCATTATTTATTGCACACATTGGTATGGCATTACTTACTGAGCACATTGGTAGGGCATTACTTACTGAGCACATTGGTAGGGCATTACTTACTGAGCACATTGGTAGGGCATTATTTATTGCACACATTGGTATGGCATTACTTACTGAGCACATTGGTATGGCATTACTTACTGAGCACATTGGTAGGGCATTACTTACTGAGCACATTGGTAGGGCATTACTTACTGAGCACATTGGTAGGGCATTACTTACTGAGCACATTGGTAGGGTATTATTTACTGAGCACATTGGCAGGGTATTATTTACTGAGCACATTGGTAGGGCATTATTTATTGCACACATTGGTATGGCATTACTTACTGAGCACATTGGTAGGGTATTACTTACTGAGCACATTGGTAGGGTATTATTTACTGAGCACAATAGTAGGGCATTATTTACTGCACACATTGGTATGGCATTACTTACTGAGCACATTGGTAGGGCATTACTTACTGAGCACATTGGTAGGGCATTACTTACTGAGCACATTGGTAGGGTATTACTTACTGAGCACATTGGTAGGGTATTATTTACTGCACACATTGGTAGGGCATTACTTACTGAGCACATTGGTAGGGCATTATTTACTGCACACATTGGTATGGCATTACTTACTGAGCACATTGGTAGGGTATTACTTACTGAGCACATTGGTAGGGCATAACTTACTGAGCACATTGGTAGGGTATTACTTACTGAGCACATTGGTAGAGTATTACTTACTGAGCACATTGGTAGGGCATTACTTACTGAGCACATTGGTAGGGTATTATTTACTGCACACATTGGTAGGGCATTACTTACTGAGCACATTGGTAGGGCATTATTTACTGCACACATTGGTAGGGCATTACGTACTGAGCACATTGGTAGGGCATTATTTACTGCACACATTGGTAGGGTATTATTTACTGCACACATTGGTAGGGCATTACTTACTGAGCACATTGGTAGGGCATTACTTACTGAGCACATTGGTAGGGTATTACTTACTGAGCACATTGGTAGGGTATTATTTACTGCACACATTGGTAGGGCATTACTTACTGAGCACATTGGTAGGGCATTATTTACTGCACACATTGGTATGGCATTACTTACTGAGCACATTGGTAGGGTATTACTTACTGAGCACATTGGTAGGGCATAACTTACTGAGCACATTGGTAGGGTATTACTTACTGAGCACATTGGTAGAGTATTACTTACTGAGCACATTGGTAGGGCATTACTTACTGAGCACATTGGTAGGGTATTATTTACTGCACACATTGGTAGGGCATTACTTACTGAGCACATTGGTAGGGCATTATTTACTGCACACATTGGTAGGGCATTACGTACTGAGCACATTGGTAGGGCATTATTTACTGCACACATTGGTAGGGCATTATTTACTGCACACATTGGTAGGGCATTACTTACTGAGCACATTAGTAGGGCATTACTTACTGAGCACATTGGTAGGGCATTATTTACTGAACACATTGGTAGGGCATTATTTACTAAGCACATTGGTAGGGTATTGTTTACTGAGCACATTGGTAGGGCATTACTTACTGAGCACATTGGTAGGGCATTACTTACTGAGCATATTGGTAGGGTATTGTTTACTGGGCACATTGGTAGGGCATTGCTTACTGAGCACATTGGTAGGGCATTATTTACTGCACACATTGGTAGGGCATTACTTACTGAGCACATTGGTAGGGCATTATTTACTGAACACATTGGTAGGGCATTATTTACTAAGCACATTGGTAGGGTATTGTTTACTGAGCACATTGGTAGGGCATTACTTACTGAGCACATTGGTAGGGCATTACTTACTGAGCACATTGGTAGGGCATTATTTACTAAGCACATTGGTAGGGCATTATTTACTGAACACATTGGTAGGGCATCATTTACTGAGCACATTGGTAGGGCATTATTTACTGAGCACATTGGTACGGCATTACTTACTGAGCACATTGGTAGGGCATTACTTACTGAGCACATTGGTAGGGCATTACTTACTGAGCACATTGGTAGGGCATTATTTACTAAGCACATTGGTAGGGTATTATTTACTGCACACATTGGAATGGCATTACTTAGTGAGCACATTGGTAGGGTATTACTTACTGAGCACATTGGTAGGGCATTACTTACTGAGCACATTGGGATGGCATTACTTACTGAGCACATTGGTAGGGTATTACTTACTGAGCACAGTGGTAGGGCATTACTTACTGAGTACATTGGTAGGGTATTACTTACTGAGCACATTGGTAGGGTATTATTTACTGCACACATTGGTATGGCATTACTTACTGAGCATATTGGTAGGGTATTACTTACTGAGCACATTGGTAGGGTATTACTTACTGAGCACATTGGTAGGGCATTACTTACTGAGCACATTGGTAGGGTATTACTTACTGAGCACATTGGTAGGGTATTATTTACTGCACACATTGGTAGGGCATTACTTACTGAGCACATTGGTAGGGCATTATTTACTGCACACATTGGTAGGGCATAACTTACTGAGCACATTGGTAGGGCATTATTTACTGCACATATTGGTAGGGCATTACTTACTGAGCACATTGGTAGGGTATTATTTACTGCACACATTGGTAGGGCATTACGTACTGAGCACATTGGTAGGGCATTATTTACTTAGCACATTGGTAGGGCATTACTTACTGAGCACATTAGTAGGGCATTATTTACTGAACACATTGGTAGGGCATTATTTACTGAGCACATTGGTAGGGTATTATTTACTGAACACATTGGTAGGGCATTATTTACAGAGCACATTGGTAGGGCATTATTTACTGAGCACATTGGTACGGCATTATTTACTGAACACATTGGTAGGGCATTATTTACTGAGCACATTGGTAGGGCATCATTTACTGAACACATTGGTAGGGCATTACTTACTGAGCACATTGGTAGGGCATTATTTACTGAGCACATTGGTAGGGCATTACTTACTGAGTACATTGGTAGGGCATTATTTACTTAACACATTGGTAGGGCATTACTTACTGAGCACATTGGTAGGGCATTACTTACTGAGCACATTGGTAGGGAATTATTTACTGAACACATTGGTAGGGAATTATTTACTGAACACATTGGTAGGGCATTACTTACTGAGCACATTGGTAGGGCATTATTTACTGAACACATTGGTAGGGCATTATTTACTGAACACATTGGTAGGGCATTATTTACTGAGCACATTGGTAGGGCATTATTTACTGGGCACATTGGTAGGGCATAATTTACTGGGCACATTGGTAGGGCATTATTTACTGAACACATTGGTAGGGCATTATTTACTGAGCACATTGGTAGGGTATTATTTACTGAGCACATTGGTAGGGCATTACTTACTGAGCACATTGGTAGGGTATTATTTACTGAACACATTGGTATGGCATTACTTACTGAGCACATTGGTAGGGCATTACTTACTGAGCACATTGGTAGGGTATTATTTACTGAGCACATTGGTAGGGTATTATTTACTGCACACATTGGTAGGGCATTACTTACTGAGCACATTGGTAGGGTATTATTTACTGAGCACATTGGTAGGGTATTATTTACTGAGCACATTGGTAGGGCGTTACTTACTGAGCACATTGGTAGGGTATTATTTACTGAGCACATTGGTAGGGTATTATTTACTGAGCACATTGGTAGGGCATTATTTACTGCACACATTGGTATGGCATTACTTACTGAGCACATTGGTAGGGCATTACTTACTGAGCACATTGGTAGGGCATTACTTACTGAGCACATTGGTAGGGTATTATTTACTGAGCACATTGGTAGGGTATTATTTACTGAGCACATTGGTAGGGCATTATTTACTGCACACATTGGTATGGCATTACTTACTGAGCACATTGGTAGGGCATTACTTACTGAGCACATTGGTAGGGCATTATTTACTGAGCACATTGGTAGGGCATTACTTACTGAGCACATTGGTAGGGTATTATTTACTGAGCACATTGGTAGGGTATTATTTACTGCACACATTGGTATGGCATTACTTACTGAGCACATTGGTAGGGCATTACTTACTGAGCACATTGGTAGGGTATTATTTACTGAGCACATTGGTAGGGCATTATTTACTGCACACATTGGTATGGCATTACTTACTGAGCACATTGGTAGGGCATTACTTACTGAGCACATTGGTAGGGCATTACTTACTGAGCACATTGGTAGGGTATTACTTACTGAGCACATTGGTAGGGTATTATTTACTGCACACATTGGTAGGGCATTACTTACTGAGCACATTGGTAGGGCATTATTTACTGCACACATTGGTATGGCATTACTTACTGAGCACATTGGTAGGGCAATACTTACTGAGCACATTGGTAGGGTATTATTTACTGCACACATTGGTATGGCATTACTTACTGAGCACATTGGTAGGGTATTACTTACTGAGCACATTGGTAGGGCATAACTTACTGAGCACATTGGTAGGGTATTACTTACTGATCACATTGGTAGAGTATTACTTACTGAGCACATTGGTAGGGCATTACTTACTGAGCACATTGGTAGGGTATTATTTACTGCACACATTGGTAGGGCATTACTTACTGAGCACATTGGTAGGGCATTATTTGCTGCACACATTGGTGGGGATTACGTACTGAGCACATTGGTAGGGCATTATTTACTGCACACATTGGTAGGGCATTACTTACTGAGCACATTAGTAGGGCATTATTTACTGAGCACATTGGTAGGGTATTATTTACTGAACACATTGGTAGGGCATTATTTACTGCACACATTGGTAGGGCATTACTTACTGAGCACATTGGTAGGGCATTATTTACTGCACACATTGGTAGGGCATTACTTACTGAGCACATTGGTAGGGCATTATTTACTAAGCACATTGGTAGGGTATTGTTTACTGAGCAGATTGGTAGGGCATTACTTACTGAGCACATTGGTAGGGCATTACTTACTGAGCATATTGGTAGGGTATTGTTTACTGGGCACATTGGTAGGGCATTGCTTACTGAGCACATTGGTAGGGCATTGCTTACTGAGCACAATGGTAGGGCATTATTTACTGCACACATTGGTAGGGCATTACTTACTGAACACATTGGTAGGGCATTATTTACTGCACACATTGGTAGGGCATTACTTACTGAGCACATTGGTAGGGCATTATTTACTAAGCACATTGGTAGGGTATTGTTTACTGAGCAGATTGGTAGGGCATTACTTACTGAGCACATTGGTAGGGCATTACTTACTGAGCATATTGGTAGGGTATTGTTTACTGGGCACATTGGTAGGGCATTGCTTACTGAGCACATTGGTAGGGCATTGCTTACTGAGCACAATGGTAGGGCATTATTTACTGCACACATTGGTAGGGCATTACTTACTGAGCACATTAGTAGGGCATTATTTACTGAACACATTGGTAGGGCATTATTTACTGAGCACATTGGTAGGGCATTATTTACTGAACACATTGGTAGGGCATTACTTACTGAGCACATTGGTAGGGCATTATTTACTGAGCACATTGGTAGGGCATTACTTACTGAGCACATTGGTAGGGCATTATTTACTTAACACATTGGTAGGGCATTACTTACTGAGCACATTGGTAGGGCATTACTTACTGAGCACATTGGTAGGGAATTATTTACTGAACACATTGGTAGGGAATTATTTACTGAACACATTGGTAGGGCATTACTTACTGAGCACATTGGTAGGGCATTATTTACTGAACACATTGGTAGGGCATTATTTACTGAACACATTGGTAGGGCATTATTTACTGAGCACATTGGTAGGGCATTATTTACTGGGCACATTGGTAGGGCATAATTTACTGGGCACATTGGTAGGGCATTATTTACTGAACACATTGGTAGGGCATTATTTACTGAGCACATTGGTAGGGTATTATTTACTGAGCACATTGGTAGGGCATTACTTACTGAGCACATTGGTAGGGTATTATTTACTGAACACATTGGTATGGCATTACTTACTGAGCACATTGGTAGGGCATTACTTACTGAGCACATTGGTAGGGTATTATTTACTGAGCACATTGGTAGGGCATTACTTACTGAGCACATTGGTAGGGTATTATTTACTGAGCACATTGGTAGGGTATTATTTACTGAGCACATTGGTAGGGCGTTACTTACTGAGCACATTGGTAGGGTATTATTTACTGAGCACATTGGTAGGGTATTATTTACTGAGCACATTGGTAGGGCATTATTTACTGCACACATTGGTATGGCATTACTTACTGAGCACATTGGTAGGGCATTACTTACTGAGCACATTGGTAGGGCATTACTTACTGAGCACATTGGTAGGGTATTATTTACTGAGCACATTGGTAGGGTATTATTTACTGAGCACATTGGTAGGGCATTATTTACTGCACACATTGGTATGGCATTACTTACTGAGCACATTGGTAGGGCATTACTTACTGAGCACATTGGTAGGGCATTACTTACTGAGCACATTGGTAGGGTATTATTTACTGAGCACATTGGTAGGGCATTATTTACTGCACACATTGGTATGGCATTACTTACTGAGCACATTGGTAGGGCATTACTTACTGAGCACATTGGTAGGGCATTACTTACTGAGCACATTGGTAGGGTATTACTTACTGAGCACATTGGTAGGGCATTACTTACTGAGCACATTGGTAGGGCATTATTTACTGAGCACATTGGTAGGGCATTACTTACTGAGCACATTGGTAGGGTATTATTTACTGAGCACATTGGTAGGGTATTATTTACTGCACACATTGGTATGGCATTACTTACTGAGCACATTGGTAGGGCATTACTTACTGAGCACATTGGTAGGGCATTACTTACTGAGCACATTGGTAGGGTATTATTTACTGAGCACATTGGTAGGGCATTATTTACTGCACACATTGGTATGGCATTACTTACTGAGCACATTGGTAGGGCATTACTTACTGAGCACATTGGTAGGGCATTACTTACTGAGCACATTGGTAGGGTATTACTTACTGAGCACATTGGTAGGGTATTATTTACTGCACACATTGGTAGGGCATTACTTACTGAGCACATTGGTAGGGCATTATTTACTGCACACATTGGTATGGCATTACTTACTGAGCACATTGGTAGGGCAATACTTACTGAGCACATTGGTAGGGTATTATTTACTGCACACATTGGTATGGCATTACTTACTGAGCACATTGGTAGGGTATTACTTACTGAGCACATTGGTAGGGCATAACTTACTGAGCACATTGGTAGGGTATTACTTACTGAGCACATTGGTAGAGTATTACTTACTGAGCACATTGGTAGGGCATTACTTACTGAGCACATTGGTAGGGTATTATTTACTGCACACATTGGTAGGGCATTACTTACTGAGCACATTGGTAGGGCATTATTTGCTGCACACATTGGTAGGGCATTACGTACTGAGCACATTGGTAGGGCATTATTTACTGCACACATTGGTAGGGCATTACTTACTGAGCACATTAGTAGGGCATTATTTACTGAGCACATTGGTAGGGTATTATTTACTGAACACATTGGTAGGGCATTATTTACTGCACACATTGGTAGGGCATTACTTACTGAGCACATTGGTAGGGCATTATTTACTGAACACATTGGTAGGGCATTATTTACTAAGCACATTGGTAGGGTATTGTTTACTGAGCACATTGGTAGGGCATTACTTACTGAGCACATTGGTAGGGCATTACTTACTGAGCATATTGGTAGGGTATTGTTTACTGGGCACATTGGTAGGGCATTGCTTACTGAGCACATTGGTAGGGCATTGCTTACTGAGCACATTGGTAGGGCATTATTTACTGCACACTTTGGTAGGGCATTACGTACTGAGCACACTGGTAGGGCATTATTTACTGCACACATTGGTAGGGCATTACTTACTGAGCACATTAGTAGGGCATTATTTACTGAACACATTGGTAGGGCATTATTTACTGAGCACATTGGTAGGGCATTACTTACTGAACACATTGGTAGGGCATTATTTACAGAGCACATTGGTAGGGCATTACTTACTGAGCACATTGGTAGGGCATTATTTACTAAGCACATTGGTAGGGCATTATTTACTGAACACATTGGTAGGGCATTATTTACTGAGCACATTGGTAGGGCATTACTTACTGAGCACATTGGTAGGGCATTATTTACTAAGCACATTGGTAGGGTATTATTTACTGAGCACATTGGTAGGGCATTATTTACTGAGCACATTGGTACGGCATTACTTACTGAGCACATTGGTAGGGCATTACTTACTGAGCACATTGGTAGGGCATTACTTACTGAGCACATTGGTAGGGCATTATTTACTAAGCACATTGGTAGGGTATTATTTACTGCACACATTGGAATGGCATTACTTACTGAGCACATTGGTAGGGTATTACTTACTGAGCACATTGGTAGGGCATTACTTACTGAGCACATTGGGATGGCATTACTTACTGAGCACATTGGTAGGGTATTACTTACTGAGCACAGTGGTAGGGCATTACTTACTGAGTACATTGGTAGGGTATTACTTACTGAGCACATTGGTAGGGTATTATTTACTGCACACATTGGTATGGCATTACTTACTGAGCATATTGGTAGGGTATTACTTACTGAGCACATTGGTAGGGTATTACTTACTGAGCACATTGGTAGGGTATTACTTACTGAGCACATTGGTAGGGCATTACTTACTGAGCACATTGGTAGGGCATTACTTACTGAGCACATTGGTAGGGAATTATTTACTGAACACATTGGTAGGGAATTATTTACTGAACACATTGGTAGGGCATTACTTACTGAGCACATTGGTAGGGCATTATTTACTGAACACATTGGTAGGGCATTATTTACTGAACACATTGGTAGGGCATTATTTACTGAGCACATTGGTAGGGCATTATTTACTGGGCACATTGGTAGGGCATTATTTACTGCACACATTGGTAGGGCATTATTTACTGAACACATTGGTAGGGCATTATTTACTGAGCACATTGGTAGGGCATTATTTACTAAGCACATTGGTAGGGCATTATTTACTGCACACATTGGTAGGGCATTACTTACTGAGCACATTGGTAGGGCATTATTTACTGCACACATTGGTAGGGCATTACTTACTGAGCACATTGGTAGGGCATTACTTACTGAGCATATTGGTAGGGTATTGTTTACTGGGCACATTGGTAGGGCATTGCTTACTGAGCACATTGGTAGGGCATTATTTACTGCACACATTGGTAGGGCATTACTTACTGAACACATTGGTAGGGCATTATTTACTGAGCACATTGGTAGGGCATTATTTACTGCACACATTGGTAGGGCATTATTTACTGAACACATTGGTAGGGCATTATTTACTGAGCACATTGGTAGGGCATTATTTACTAAGTACATTGGTAGGGTATTGTTTACTGAGCACATTGGTAGGGCATTATTTACTTAGCACATTGGTAGGGCATTATTTACTTAGCACATTGGTAGGGCATTATTTACTGCACACATTGGTAGGGCATTACTTACTGAGCACATTGGTAGGGCATTACTTACTGAGCACATTGGTAGGGCATTATTTACTGCACACATTGGTAGGGCATTACTTACTGAGCACATTGGTAGGGCATTATTTACTGCACACATTGGTAGGGCATTATTTACTGCACACATTGGTAGGGCATTATTTACTGAGCACATTGGTAGGGCATTACTTACTGAGCATATATGTAGGGTATTGTTTACTGGGCACATTGGTAAGGCATTGCTTACTGGGCACATTGGTAGGGCATTATTTACTGAGCACATTGGTAGGGCATTATTTACTGAGCACATTGGTAGGGCATTACTTACTGAGCACATTGGTAGGGCATTATTTACTGCACACATTGGTAGGGCATTATTTACTGCACACATTGGTAGGGCATTATTTACTGAGCACATTGGTAGGGCATTATTTACTGAGCACATTGGTAGGGCATTACTTACTGAGCACATTGGTATGGCATTATTAACTGAACACATTGGTAGGGCTTTGAACTGGTTGGGCATTGTTTACTTAACACATATCGCTAATTTCATTATACTGTACTTGCAGTCATGAGAAACAAAATCCCAAAAATAAATGGGTATGACATCATGATGTACCTGTGTTTTTCTCACTAAAAACTCTGAAAGAAGTGACATGCTGCATTTGTAAAAAACGAAGCAGTTTTCCAATTCAGTCAAGAAAAAAAAAATCACGCGCAAGAGATTTCTGAAATCTCATAGCTTTTGCTTGTACTGTAAAAAGCAGCTTTTAATGTGCATAAAAAAGCAGCAAAAATGCAATGTGTGAACACAGCCTAACAATGCTTTGTAGCGCAACCTTAATCTAATATATAAAGCTCAAGTGTGTGTATGTATGTATGTGTGTGTGTGTATGTCCGGGATTGGCATCCGCACCGTCGCAGCTACAGCCACAAAATTTGGCAGTCACACGTCTGGACCCCAAGAGCGTCCTAGGCTATGTTGTGAGGCGAAATTTTAACCCCGCGCGTTCCAATTCACCAAACAATTTTACCCCTATCTACATAATGGGGAAAAAGTGTGTGTGTATCAAGCCCCGCCCCTCATTATGATGTCATAATGGTTGCCATGGCGACGCTGAAAAAAGGGGTTGTAATGAGGAGACAGCTCATTTAGGGTATGTTCACATATGCAGCATATCTGCTCTGTTTTCTGGAGGAATATACACAATGCATTTTAGTATAGGCTGCATATACACAATCTGCTGTATAAAGTATCTACAGACATTGATCTGCTGTGCAGATTTTAAATCCAAAAATTATACTTCAGATTTTTTCAACAGATTTCACATGTTACAAAGCATAGAATGAAATCTGCTACAAATGTTGCTGCCTTTTCTGCTGCAGTTTTCAAGATTCCAAAGTTCAGCTTTGCTTCCACCATGCAAGCACAAACAATACAAGGTGTTAGGCTATCAACGCAAGTCGCATGTGAAACAAGAAAATATTTAAAAAAAAACTGAGCACATTGGTAGGGTATTATTTACTGAGCACATTGGTAGGGTATTATTTACTGAGCACATTGGTAGGGTATTATTTACTGAGCACATTGGTAGGGTATTATTTACTGAGCACATTGGTAGGGCATTATTTATTGCACACATTGGTATGGCATTACTTACTGAGCACATTGGTAGGGCATTACTTACTGAGCACATTGGTAGGGCATTACTTACTGAGCACATTGGTAGGGTATTATTTACTGAGCACATTGGTAGGGTATTATTTACTGAGCACATTGGTAGGGCATTATTTACTGCACACATTGGTATGGCATTACTTACTGAGCACATTGGTAGGGCATTACTTACTGAGCACATTGGTAGGGCATTACTTACTGAGCACATTGGTAGGGTATTATTTACTGAGCACAATAGTAGGGCATTATTTACTGCACACATTGGTATGGCATTACTTACTGAGCACATTGGTAGGGCATTATTTACTGCACACATTGGTATGGCATTACTTACTGAGCACATTGGTAGGGCATTACTTACTGAGCACATTGGTAGGGTATTATTTACTGCACACATTGGTAGGGCATTACTTACTGAGCACATTGGTAGGGCATTATTTACTGCACACATTGGTATGGCATTACTTACTGAGCACATTGGTAGGGCATTACTTACTGAGCACATTGGTAGGGTATTATTTACTGCACACATTGGTATGGCATTACTTACTGAGCACATTGGTAGGGCATTACTTACTGAGCACATTGGTAGGGCATTACTTACTGAGCACATTGGTAGGGTATTACTTACTGAGCACATTGGTAGGGCATTACTTACTGAGCACATTGGTAGGGTATTACTTACTGAGCACATTGGTAGGGCATTACTTACTGAGCACATTGGTAGGGTATTACTTACTGAGCACATTGGTAGAGTATTACTTACTGAGCACATTGGTAGGGCATTACTTACTGAGCACATTGGTAGGGCATTACTTACTGAGCACATTGGTAGGGTATTATTTACTGCACACATTGGTAGGGCATTACTTACTGAGCACATTGGTAGGGCATTATTTACTGCACACATTGGTAGGGCATTACGTACTGAGCACATTGGTAGGGCATTATTTACTGCACACATTGGTAGGGCATTACTTACTGAGCACATTAGTAGGGCATTATTTACTGAACACATTGGTAGGGCATTATTTACTGCACACATTGGTAGGGCATTACTTACTGAGCACATTGGTAGGGCATTATTTACTGCACACATTGGTAGGGTATTATTTACTGAGCACATTGGTATGGCATTACTTACTGAGCACATTGGTAGGGTATTATTTACTGAGCACATTGGTAGGGTATTATTTACTGAGCACATTGGTAGGGCATTATTTATTGCACACATTGGTAAGGCATTACTTACTGAGCACATTGGTAGGGCATTACTTACTGAGCACATTGGTAGGGCATTACTTACTGAGCACATTGGTAGGGTATTATTTACTGAGCACATTGGTAGGGTATTATTTACTGAGCACATTGGTAGGGCATTATTTACTGCACACATTGGTATGGCATTACTTACTGAGCACATTGGTAGGGCATTACTTACTGAGCACATTGGTAGGGCATTACTTACTGAGCACATTGGTAGGGTATTACTTACTGAGCACATTGGTAGGGTATTATTTACTGCACACATTGGTAGGGCATTACTTACTGAGCACATTGGTAGGGCATTATTTACTGCACACATTGGTAGGGCATTACGTACTGAGCACATTGGTAGGGCATTATTTACTGCACACATTGGTAGGGCATTACTTACTGAGCACATTAGTAGGGCATTATTTACTGAGCACATTGGTAGGGTATTATTTACTGAACACATTGGTAGGGCATTATTTACTGAACACATTGGTAGGGCATTATTTACTGAGCACATTGGTAGGGTATTATTTACTGAACACATTGGTAGGGCATTATTTACTGCACACATTGGTAGGGCATTACTTACTGAGCACATTGGTAGGGCATTATTTACTGCACACATTGGTAGGGCATTATTTACTGCACACATTGGTAGGGCATTATTTACTAAGCACATTGGTAGGGTATTGTTTACTGAGCACATTGGTAGGGCATTACTTACTGAGCACATTGGTAGGGCATTACTTACTGAGCATATTGGTAGGGTATTGTTTACTGGGCACATTGGTAGGGCATTGCTTACTGAGCACATTGGTAGGGCATTATTTACTGCACACATTGGTAGGGCATTATTTACTGCACACATTGGTAGGGCATTACGTACTGAGCACATTGGTAGGGCATTATTTACTGCACACATTGGTAGGGCATTACTTACTGAGCACATTAGAAGGGCATTATTTACTGAACACATTGGTAGGGCATTATTTACTGAGCACATTGGTAGGGCATTGTTTACTGAACACATTGGTAGGGCATTATTTACAGAGCACATTGGTAGGGCATTATTTACTGAGCACATTGGTATGGCATTATTTACTGAACACATTGGTAGGGCATTATTTACTGAGCACATTGGTAGGGCATTATTTACTGAACACATTGGTAGGGCATTATTTACTGAGCACATTGGTACGGCATTATTTACTGAGCACATTGGTACGGCATTATTTACTGAACACATTGGTAGGGCATTACTTACTGAGCATATTGGTAGGGCATTATTTACAGAGCACATTGGTAGGGCATTACTTACTGAGCACATTGGTAGGGCATTATTTACTGAACACATTGGTAGGGCATTATTTACTGAACACATTGGTAGGGCATTACTTACTGAGCACATTGGTATGGCATTATTAACTGAACACATTGGTAGGGCTTTTAAAAAAAAAAAAGCAGCTTTTAATGTGCATAAAAAAGCAGCAAAAATGCAATGTGTGAACACAGCCTAACAATGCTCTGTAGCGCAACCTTAATCTAATATATAAAGCTCAAGTGTGTGTATATGTCCGGGATTGGCATCCGCACCGTCGCAGCTACAGCCACAAAATTTGGCAGTCACACGTCTGGACCCCAAGAGCGTCCTAGGCTATGTTGTGAGGCGAAATTTTAACCCCGCGCGTTCCAATTCACCAAACAATTTTACCCCTATCTACATAATGGGTAAAAAGTGTGTGCGTATCAAGCCCCGCCCCTCATTATGATGTCATAATGGTTGCCATGGCGACGCTGAGGTCATCATAGGTTGCAATCCCCGCCGCTCATTATGATGTCTTAATGGTTGACTATGGGATGGAGGATGTGTGATGGGTATATGGGCAATGGACTATGGGATGGAAGATATGTATGACGGGTATATGGGCACAGGACTATGGGATGGAGGATATGTATGATGGGTGTATGGACACTCGACTATGGGATGGAGGATATGCATGATGGGTATATGGGCACAGGACTATGGGATGGAGGATATGTATTATGGGTATATGGGCACTGGACTATAGGATGGAGGATATGTATGATGGGTATATTGGCATGGGACTATGGGATTGAGGATAATTATAATTTGTTATAACTAACCACAGTTAGTTACTATGCCCGGGCAGCGCCGGGCTCTTCAGCTCGTTACATATAAATGCATATGAATGGTTATTTCCACTGTAAATCAGTAAACCACTGATTAAAAAAAAATGTATTTTTTATATAAAAATAGATTATTAAAGTGATCCAACCACCATTAAAATGAGCATGGTGTTGGTAACCTACTGTATCAGCAGTTTGTAATTTCTGTCATACATATAAAATGAATGCGTTCTTCATCTAATTTCCATGTCCTCATTTTGTCTGCGAAGATTGATGCTCACATCTATTGTCTGTGCTTTTATTTATAATTGCTTCAACTTGCTGGGATGTTTCTCAATTGTGAGTCAAAACAGCAAACCATGTTGGAACTGAAATAATGAACTAGGCCAAAGTGAAGCAATTCTGCTGTATGTCAATAGTTACAGTGCCATTTGCATATTCTGCAGATCTACAATTTACACATTGCGGGTTGTGATGAGTCTATTTTTTCTGACGTTTAGAAGATTTACAAAATCATGCCACAACTGGAAGAGAACAAAAGAATTCTATATAAGTGACAAGCTCTGCAAAAATAGCTTCACTTTCACCTTATACATTTGATGATTGACAAGAGGATGTGAAAAATAGCAAAGGGCAACTTCCTTATTGACCTTCGAATTACTGACTCTCATGAGAGGTCTTCAAAAGAGTGTGAATATAACAATGTCACAAAGCTATGGCAGGTTCCTGTGATTCAACGGGTGACAATGACCTCAAAAAGTCTTGAAGGGAATCTGCCACCAGGCTTTTTTCACCTAATCTGAGAGCATAGTCTAGCGGAAGATACCCTGAATACAACAATTTGTCATTCACTAGGCTGCTTAGTGTAGTTTTTAGAAAATCACTGTTTTGTCAGCAGGAGATTATCGAGGACTAGTAAATTTGTTGCCATATAGTACAATCACACACCCACCACTGATCGAAAGCCTTCTGCCTATGCACAGTGTACACAGAAAGCTGCCAATCAGCTGTGTAGGCGGAGTTATACAGAGCTCAGTACTTAGAGAATCGGCAGATCTGCACGGTGGCTCAGTGGTTATAACTGCAGCCTTGCTCAGTACTTAGAGAATCGGTAGATCTGCACGGTGGCTCAGTGGTTAGAACTGCAGCCTTGCACCAGTGGAATTCTGGATTCCACTCCCACCAAGGAGGACATCTGAAAGCAGTTTGTATGTTCTCCCTGTGTTTGTGAGGGATTCCACAAGGTACTCCGGTTTACTCCCATGCTTCAAACACATACTGATGGCGAACTGTTCATGAGCCCCAATGGGAACAGTGATTAATGTTGGCACTATAAAGGCACGCATGTCAAATAGATACAATGGTTAATAAAAACTGCAGCACCCAGTAAAGTAAGTGATACGTCACTGGATTCAGGTTATCTTCCCCAATATCATGTTGCTGTCAGATGGCTTACAAAAAAACTGGTGAAAGATTCACTTTAAGCCTACCACACACAATACTAAAATGTCAGCCAAACCTACTGATATCAACAAGTTTGGTCAACAGTCTAATGAGAATGGGAGCTCCAGACAACTGATTGTCGGGGAAAATATCTATCTGGCATTTCCCATTTTGTATTGCCTTCCCTGAGATAACACGTCTGGAGATGGTTCAATTATTGACAGCACAGGTGCACTCGGCCGAACTAGCGCTCCTACTTATGCGAAAGCTAGACTAGATGGCTGAAAGTCGAACAGCCATCTATTATGCATGGTGGCCTTTATTTCCCCAAATTAAACATCATCATCATTACTATTATAGTTGGTAAAGGGTTTCCAAAATATAGGAAACACTTACAATGAAAGTATAGCTCTTCATCTCCTTCTTGGTCAGCCTTGCTATAGCCACAATGCCTGTGAAATATACAATTACAAAAAAACAAAACAATTTTATATACATTTTCTTATGCTACAGTATATAAAGTACAGACAAACAAAGCAATACAATATTTTATTGGCCTTTTTTTTTTGCAAAAGCGACAAAAGGAAGTGCAGCCATATTGTTACGGAATTAAACCTCATTGCTAGAACATGAAAGTTTATTGCCAGTTTTTGAAAAAACTATTAAAACGTGTCAATTAGTATCTAGCTAACAGCACCAATGAACGCTATCATTTTTCAATAGATTCAACCAATCATCTTTTCAGCAATCCATATCCGAGATTAAAAAGGCAATAAAGGGCAACAGTGAATTTGATGGTCAGAGCCTACACTAAAATCCAGCTTTTAGACTCAGGGACCGGAAAACCTCTCACATTTAAGTCAACTCGAAGTGACATTTCCTGAAGAACAGCTTAAAGGAAAAGCTACCTAGTATTGCAAATATAGAAAAAGTGTAATATAAAACCTATTATAGATTAATGGGATCTTCCCATCTGGTTATTTTGTAACAATACAGTAAGCCATAAATGTCTGACTGATGCAGGTGCCATGTGTCTTGACAACGGCTCCTTGGCATATGCTTTCAGGATTAAGAGATGTCCATGAATGTACACTACATCTTCATTCATTATTATGGAAGCTCGGAAAATTGGAAGGACCTGCATCTACAGTATAAGACACATATGACATATACTATCAATAAGCCAAAAAAGTCATAAATGTCCAAAGAGAGGACAATCCCCTTAAAAACAAAAAGTAATAGTATCAGAAGCTCTTCACTGTAGTTGAATTCAGCAAAAACATAGAAAAAAAACACAGTTTTCCCCACAGTTTTTATCTATTCTTTTCTGACATACACCAATTATGATAAATGATGCTATACATTTTTCGTACAGATGTCACAATAACAAGTATGTGTACATTATGCTATGTTTTGTGACTTATACTTTATAAAATATTGTATAAATCAGCATTTTTTTTATTTTTGTTTTAAGCAATTTATCCTTTTTTAATGTCATAAAGCATTTATTCTTTTACTGTAAAGACCTGGCTTGTATCTATATTGCGGTACCTTAGCTTTAGAACTAATAGACAATTTTTCGGAACAGAATATGTCCAATCAACAGAAAATATGGCCAGACAGCAATGATGTCCCTCAATGGACTCAGGACTGTATGTCCATATCGAATGACAAGGGCTCTTTTTAACCCAAAGTAAGGGAAGAGCCCCAGAGTCTCTTCCTTTTAATGCCTTGAGCAGCAATGATAACAGCATTCAAAGGGTTTGACGGCAGAAAATAGAGGTCCGCTAATCTCCACTAGTTCAGCATTGCTGCCAATACGTATTACTGCAGTCACCCCACTACTGGTCACATGGGCGCACACATATGTGACGACAAATATGATCGAGATGATGTGGCAACTACCTGCTGATCAAAATGAGCATATTTTTTATTGGTTCTGAAATAAGTCCTGTATTTTGTTTCCCAAAATATACACAATTATTACCTTCTTCCGATGATAAAACCAAAGACCATGAAGACCAAAATAATAGTGCCTGCCACGGCAACAACAGCAATTATGATGACAGGATTCTGCTCACTGGATACGGCAGTTGCTGTAAGAAGACATACAATATAATCAAAGCACAAACTAGCATAAAAGACACAAATATGAAATCACTAATGCTTTCATGCTGCAAACTAATAGCACACTGGCTTTGAAATGTCTTGATATTGCACTTGATCAACATGCAAGGCTTTGATATTCACACAACAGAATACATTTATACAACGACTCATTAGCAATTCCAAAAAAGCAGACATTTCTAGCGTATATTTTTGCTGACAGAAAAGCAAAAACTTTACCAGTAGCTTCTTCCAAGGTAGTGACATCGAGCCTGGGACTGTACATTCCATAACCGGCGGCAGTGAAAGCTCGAATTTGAAACACGTAAACTGTTCCAGGTCGAAGATTATTGACGGAAACAGATGTTAATTTGGTTTTAAGTGTAGAATATGTGCGTTCCTTCTGATCCTACAAAAAGATAAAACATAGTACACCGTTAATGTGCTTGAAATACATCTAAAAAGCATTAGACAACTGCAAAGTGTAGCAGTAACTAGATCAGGTAGGTCCTTCATGGCACCAAAAGTGAATTTGTTGATTAGGGTTGAGATTTAACAGATGGGATAACAGTCCTGCGATGAGATGAAAAATACTGTAGTTTTTATCTTTCCTAAGAACCTCATTTGGTTAATTGGTAAGTCATATAAGTAGTGAATTTCAAGCACCTGGGATGTGATGTGATCAAGGACATTGGACAAGGTTTCTTTGTCTTTGATTTATTATAATTTTCTATTGGATTCCCAGCAGGACATCATTTAGAGAAGCCGTGTCCAACGCAGTTTTTCTTTATTTTGGAAACAACAATGGATTGATGGTTACTAGAGGCTTTGAGGGTGAAGGTGGCATGATTGTGAAAAATGAAGAGGCTTGAGTAAAAATGACTCAAGGAGGAAACAGGGTTGGGATATTGAGGTAATTGTGATGTATTTCAATGTGATGGACACAGCGGGTGCCAAAGAAAACAGAGAGTTCTACAAGAACATGTAATGAGTAGCTCTATCTTAACAGATTTCACTAGATGGCAGGCGACATGCTGGGAGTGAAGCCAGGCCTTGGAACAAATTATATGGCTTATGAGGTAGGAGAAGAAGTATTCTGAGAAGTTTGTGTTGGAGAGCTGATTTCTAGAGGATAAATATGATGGGATCAAGCTTAACAGAAGATGGGGATATTCCATTAATCAGAGTGGTTGAAGAGACTAGGTAGGATGAGATTTAATTTAAAGTAAATAGAATAGATAAGAAGAAATGGATGGAACAAGACAGGTAAGTTGGAGGAAGGAGATTAATACAGAGATACGTCTAATAACGAGAGCTTGGGATAGCACTATAGTAATAGCTTTTATGCCCGAGCACATCATTAAATGTTAAAATTAAGCCACTGCTAATTAGAAACTAAGGAGACTACAGATGATGTAGTGTTGGAATATAGAGTACCGTAATACTGCTGCGCTAATAACTCCTTCACAGATATAAAGAACACAATAGCTAATGATAATGCATGGCTTTCGGAATGAGCAAACACAGCAATAGTATGGAAGAGGGGAGTTTATTCTGTTCATTCAGTTAACTGTTTGGGGCAGGGCTGTCAAAGTGGCAGAAGTTCAAAAATATTATTTGGCCCCTGCTTTACTCAAAGGGTAGCATGATGAGAATCGTTTACTATACCTGGAAGTGGCTAGATTATATCAAAGGTAAAATATATGATCATTTCGAGGCCCCTATCTCTCAGAGTACATACTGATTTCTAGTACATCACATTCACTGTATCTAGCTTGGCAGAATAAGAATACAACTATGAT